>NC_139233.1:6967133-7567133 GCF_977018435.1 Lepisma saccharinum
TATTATATTCACTGGGCAGTCTATGGAACAGAGAGCGCTGGATGAGGCACAATCTCGGCTTCTGAGAAGCAAAAAGTTGAGTGCTTCTTGTTGAGCGGGCAGGCACACGAAAGTGAATTTCCTGAAGAAGGCGGTCACTTCTCATGTTGCCATTCACTATTTTATGTAGAAATATATGGTCAGCCTGTCTATGTCTCTCTTGAGGAGTTTGGATATTTAACATTTGCAGGAGGATGGACTTTTGCAAGTGTTTTGTGGACGGAATTCGGTGTCGAGCAATGGCCAGGAAGAAATTTAGGACGGAATTTAGTCTATCTGAATTTGAGAGGCATGCCATAGACCAGATCGGAGAACAGTGTTCAATTTTAGGTGACACAAAAGATTTCTGAAAGGTGCTGAGGGCAGTCAAGTTGTTTATTTCCGTGAAACGATAGAGAAGACCCAGAAATAGATTTAGATTTATTCCTTTCATGTGCGAGCTAAAGGCTGTACGCACTACATCACATTTGAATTTTTCTTCTACAATACATACATACATACATACATATATATATATATATATATATATATATATATATATATATATATATATATATATATATATATATATATATACAGGGTGATTATAAAGTCTCGATCCATTTTTGAGAAAAAGAGGCTAGAGATTAAAACAAATGTATTGAATGAACTCTCTAGTATTTGGTAACACATAATCGAGATCGAATTAAAAAATATCGGACATGATAAGTGGTGTACAGAAGAAAATCCATGAAAGTGTCACCTCAACGTACTTCCACATGAGCACTCTCCATGTCTACACATGAATCACAATGTCTCACCGTTTCACCAAACACCTTTAAGACCATTGCCGGTTTCATGTTGAGCACAACGTACTGGATACGTTGACGTAGGTGTTGAAAAGGGGTCATCATAACTTTCTCCTTCACTGCCTGTAACAGCTCTGCACACATTGTTTCACGACCAGCACAGTCCTCCCTGTCTTACTTGTGCACCACCTGAAGGTTTCGGCACAGTCGGTTGTGGAAACAACAGCTCCCTGCTTAAACTTCTTGTGATGGCATCTACCCGTTGCCCGGTGTCGGCTGCTACGCTGGGCCTTAGAGAATGTTTAGCGTCATGTACACTACCTATTCGCTTGAAATTTTTGAACCAGTAGCCCTGGTTGGGGCAAGTTTTTGGAATTTATTTTCGAACGTTGCGTGGACCTTTTTGAAGCTTAATCCCTGCACACGTCCACACACAACAGCTTTTCTCTCTTCATTAGTCACCATCTTTCATATCATTTACAATGGAAAGAATAAATCAGTCGTTTTCACAAAAATGGATCGAAACTTTGTAATCACCCTGTATATATGTATATGTGTATATGTGTGTGTGTGTGTATCTATATATCTATATATATATATATATATATATATATATATATATATATATATATGTGTGTGTGTGTGTGTGTGTGTGTGTGTGTGCGCGCGCTCCACTCATTCTTCTTCCATTCTTCCTCGCCTCACTTCTCTTTTCTTTCACCCTCACCAAAAGCTCTCCCACTTTCTCCAACTTTTGCTGCACTCTGCTCCACAACTAATTTGAGCGCTCCTTCCTTTTCCAAACCCTCCAAACATTTGTTCTGCAGGGCGCGCGTTCCCGGACATATAAGCAGGTGATCAATCCCGTCATTCCCCTTACATATTAGAGCAAAATGACATTCGGGCTGTATGTGGAAAGATAATCCTACGTTCGTTATTTTATTCGGTGTTCCAACGTTTTCAATCTTGATGATTAGTTACAAAAATAAACCTGTGAAATACATGTATGCTAAGAAGTATATAAAACAAACTTTGATTTTCATATATTTTACCAGAGTTATTGAAAAAAAAAGTAAAGAACATAAATAAGTTTGTGAAGAAACTGTCAAGCACAGTTTTGGAGCTTTTATTGCAAGTCCTCAGAGTTTGTAGTGAGAAAGATATGCCTGCATAGCCTGACAGTTTCTTGATGTCTGTCTGTGTACTTGAAACATTCAAGCAGAGATTCGACTCCAAATTTAGCCTATTATAGATTTCGAACGAGTATTTTAATTCAAAACATGTGAAACAAAGATAAGAGTGTCAGTGACAAAATCAGCCTTATTTTCCTGTTGAGTGTTAAAGCTATGTAGTCTGAAACAATGAAGTCTGCTCCACACACCTGCAGCAAAAATGTTGTCGTGTGGGTATTCTCGACATTTCACTTCCGAGCTGATCACTTACCCCCTTCAAGTCGTTATGTACCCCTGGGGGTACGCGTACCACAGTTTGAGAACCACTGCAGTAAAGTAATACAGGAATGAATCTAAGTTAGCAAGCAGCTTAGTGTCAAAGACTTCGAATTAGTACAGTGGGATGCACAAGTATTGCTTGTCAATTTGCCATGACTAATTTCTCGCATCCTACCTGATTTTAAGGAATGAAATCTTAAGCATGGTGGTGAAGAGCATTTCCATTCAATTATTCCAATTCTCATCGTGTAAAACATGGTGATGGACAATTTGCTTGGTAACACATATGCATCCCACTCTACACCATGAAAACTCTGTTCTTGTAGACCAAAGAGTTATGGTACCTGGACCCACACGGAAATATGTGCGTGCTGAGTGGGCGTCTACTGCATCAGATTTTATCATAGGTATGGATATGTTTGTCCTGGTATAGTATTTTACTGTATTCCTGTTGCTGATAATGGACGTGTCCTCATCTTACGTGATGGATCAAATATAAGTACCTACTGACTCGCCACCATACATTGTGTTTTGAGATATTCGCTCAGAACACTTTCCTATTTGACTGCTAAGATCTTTGAATATTGAATCTTCGCTCATTGCTATTTCATAGTGCATATCACTAACAGTGCCTACCGTAAATGGATAATTTTTCAAAGTTGAAAATGAACTTTGTAAAAGTATCAGAAATATTTGTGCTACAAATGTAAATGCATTGCTTTGATGGGTAGTGCTGGAAGTGAGGGGGACTGCAGCCAGGGTTGTTAAAGGTCCAGGAATTATAAATAAGTTCAATTCCGGTCCAGGAGAGGAAAAATCAGCAAGCGTAAATGGGTTGTGGACTGTAAGTAACCTTTTTTATGTTTAAAATAATTCATTTCGGTCCGAGACACTTTTTTTCCGGATAAATTTAAATACTGTCCAGGAATATTTATACCAGATCAATTTAAATAGCGTCCAAGTTCCGTATTGAAATGAAACAATACGCAACTTGGACCGAACTTAAATTGTGAGAGAAAAATGTTCCGGTCCTGAAACGGAACCCAATAAAACTCATTAGAATTTGCGGGTTCCTCGAACTTTTAAAAACCATGACCGCAGCTAGAAAAAATCATGCAGAGCATCCCCTACATGTCCCTGTAAGCCTTGTTGTGTGTGTGTGTGATTTCTTATCTATACATATACAAGACATACAAACACGTAGGTTCAAATTAACAACATAACTTTAATGCCTGGAAGCCATTCACGTACATCATACACACGGTTACTATAACAACCAATCAATAACATGCTATAGAATACAAATTATTATTCTTCCTCTTATCATGCGTCTATCAGTCCCATAGAATTTTCTCCCCAGTTACCCTCAGGTCTGGAGCAAACATCTCCCCCTCTAACAATTTCTACTTCTTCGAACTCTGGGAAAGTGAAAAATGACTTTTTTGAGAAGGAAACTTTATCTGCTAGGAATCTGCCTCCTCCCCCTTCTCCTCGGTAATAAATCACGTTCCGTAATTACGCAATAATTGAGTTCGAATTCAATGTTAATTAATATTTATTTATTTATTTACCAGACAATTCCAAATACAGCTTTGGCCATTTTACATTGGAATGTAATAACAATGGAAATAACAAAAAATAACAATGGAAGTAACAATAAATAATAATAACATAAACTAAAACACCTAACTTTTCCCCTTCATACTTCGCGTTTGTGCATACATACATATGAGATAAAGTGGATTACATGTTGTTACACAGTAGCTTTTTAAAACGTGACTGGTTTTCAAAACTATCAACTTGGTTTGGTAGAGTGTTGTATTGGCCGGCTAGTCTGTGGAAGAGAGAACGCTGTATTAGGTTTAATCTCGGTTTCTGATATGTGGAAAGCAGAGTGCTCCTTGTGGTGCGGGACGGTACTCGAAAGTGAATATCTTGAAGAAGGCGATCACTTCTTATGTTTCCATTGGTTATTTTATGGAGGACAATATGGTCTGCAAGCATGTGTCTATCATGAGGGGTATGGATATTTAGCATTTTCAGAAGGATGGACTTTTGTAAATGTTTTGTGGATGGAATTCGGTGGCGAGCAATGGCCAGGAAGAAATGTTGAACAGAATTTAGTCTATCTAATTTTGAGGGCCATGCCATAGACCAGATCGGAGAACAGTATTCAAGTTTAGGTGAAACGAAAGATTTGTAAAACGTGCGGAGAGCAGACAGGTTGTTTATTTCAGTAAAACGATAGAGGAGACCCAGCATACGCATGGAACCCTTAGTGACTGCAGAGATGTGGTCAGAAGAGGAGAGTTTCTCATCAAATATGACGCCTAAGTCCTTCTGTGCGGCAACCCTTTGAAGGCAATTGTTTTCTATGAAATATTGCGTATTAAATGTGTTTTTCTTTAAGGAGAAGATCATGGTGGTACATTTCTGAGGATTAATTTTCAGGTTCCATATTTCACACCACTTTATTAGGGAATCTAAGTTCTTTTACAAAAGTGCCATGTCATTTAAATTTGATATTTTACTGTATATTTGCAATCATCGGCGAACAAAAGAAGGTTTTTACAAGAGTCAGAAAGATATTCTGAAAGATCATCAAGGTAGAGGATGAAGAGAAGAGGTCCAAGAACACTGCCTTGGGGAACACCAGAAGATACACCTCGATATGAAGAAGAGGTTCCGGAAAGTACAACCTTTTGTTGTCTGTTTCGGAGGTAGTGCTTGAGCAGAGAGAGAAATTTCCCATGAATATTAAAACGATGAGATAATTTGTGTAGGAGGTAGTTGTGGTTTATAGAGTCGAAGGTTTTGGAGAAAACAAGATAAATTACATCCAGTTGAGAGTTTTCAGATATACAGTTGATAGCGTCAGATAATACGATGCTCAAGTTAGTTAAGCAGGATCTGCCTGGTAAGAAGCCGTGCTGTGCTGGATTTATGTATGGAGAGGTGAATTTGTAAAGTCGGTCCTTTATTATTTTTTCACAGGCGATAGAAAGTGGTGATAACAGGGAAATGGGTCTATAAGAACCAACAGCATCCTTGTCGCCAGATTTATATAACGTACCACATTAGCTTTTTTCCATGAATCCGGGAATGTTGCCTCATTGAAGCACCTGTTTAATAAAATTGAGAAGGGAATAGCGAGAGAAGAAGCAGTGTTTTTGAGGAAAATAGGGATTTCGTCAGGACCATTTGCGCGATTTTCAGGCAACGAAGATAGGATGCTTTGAACTTCTCCCGGAGACGTGGAGAGAGATGTCAGAGAGTGACAGCAAACTGGAGCGAGATTAGGAAGAGAAGAAGCCGGTGTATATGACACTATATTTTTAGAGAAAAAGGAGTTAAAGAGATCAGCTCTGTCAGGGCCCTCTGCGTGTGCTGAGTCATGCTTTACTTCGAAAGGTATTCAGGAATTTTTCCTCCTAGAGTTGATGAGTGACCAAAAACGTTTGGGATTTGATTTGATGTTGTTTACGATAGCGCCGATGTATTCACTATATTTAAATTTTTGCAGCTTTTTACAGTGGCGTCTTAAATCGGTAAAGGTTTTTCGAGTATACTCGTTAGGAAATTGTTTCCAGAGATCCCATGCTTTTTTACGGTTTCCCAGGGCAAGTAAGAGTTCCGAAATGTAGAAATGTTTTCATATTGTTGAAAACTGTTTTATGTCTATTTTAGGCTCAGAGAGGCTAATCGGGACTGGAACTATAGTTTTAAAGTGGAATACATTCCACTATAAGCCTCCAACGGGTATCGAGTCCGAGATTTCTTGATTATAATGATACACTATAACATCGGGAGGTCCTGTTTTCGTATCGTAGAGTTATAACAAAGTAACGACACATGATGAAACGATGGAATTAGAATAGAAGATGCAGACCGACAAATTTCGTGTGCGCTTCAGTCTAATTACAAATGGAACAATCAAAACATATTTTTTATGTCCGACTGACAACAACCCATCCTAAGTTTCCTCTCAAGGCTATCCATCACACTGACTCTGACACGAGTATTACCCTGGTATTACTCAAAACGCCTGTTTTCTTTCTGCGACCATATTCGTATGCTTGCAGTACAGAAGAAGGTTAACGTAAAATCTGTAGATTCTATAATTTCCTCTTTCTACTAGCCTAAATCATTGTTTCTCAACCTATGGGGCGCGACCCACTGCTGGGTCCCGAGGGGGCGTTTGGTGGGTCGCGAAGTCGGGCTCGAAAATGTATTTACTTGTCTTAAGAACCTATTACATTTAAATTACCAAGATATAGTGTTTTAAGAATTTGAATTCAACCGTGTTGTACGTAGTCTAAACTCTACATTTCTGTTATTCGGGCTCTGCCATTGCCTTTTACCGGCATCTCTTTGATGTTTAACTCAAGGCAATCTGACATTTTTGTTTCGGTCGCAGCAATGAGTTATTAACTTTACATATTTACTTTTTTAGAATGCAATATGTGTAATTTGTTTAAGCAAGCGTAAAAGAGGGCTTCTTAAAGTACTCGATGTTAGCAAACAATATGATTATAAATTGGGTGCACACCAGGAGCGTATATTCTAGGCTAGCTAGGCTATCTACGAAGCCTGAAGTCTAGAGAATAAAATACAGGAGAAAAATGGATCAGAAATTGTAAATAAAATTATTCATATCAGTGAGATGATGGTGATTCTGGAGTTGGCAACCTGATTTCCTCTGAGTTGGCAACCTGATTTCCTCTGAGTTGGCAACCTGATTTCCTCTGAGTTGGCAACCTGATTTCCTATGAGTTGGCAACCTGATTTCCTATGAGTTGGCAACCTGATTTCCTATGAGTTGGCAACCTGATTTCCTATGAGTTGGCAACCTGATTTCCTATGAGTTGGCAACCTGATTTCCTATGAGTTGGCAACCTGATTTCCTAAGAGTTGGCAACCTGATTTCTTACGAGTTGGCAACCTGATTTCTTACGAGTTGGCAACTTGATTTCGTACGAGTTGGCAACCTGATTTCGTACGAGTTGGCAACCTGATTTCGTACGAGTTGGCAACCTGATTTCGTACGAGTTGGCAACCTGATTTCTTATGAGTTGGTGAACTTATTTCTATTCATAGCCTAGGTCTATGTGACAGTGAGATAGCCCATTGGTGCACACCCCTACAAGTAATTCTCCCGGCGCCCATGCTTATGGGTCGCATGAAGTGTTATGTCCTTCAAGGTGGGTCTCGGACTGGAAAAGGTTGAGAACCACTGCCTAAATGTTTCAAAAGAGGGTCCAAATGACGTTGAACTGCGAAAGATGTGATTTTCTGTCATTTTTGTTTGTTCCCCACCGAGCAATACGGGAATCACTGGAAAGTGTTTTCCCTCCTTTTGACAACTAATATTCAATAAACATGAGAATAAAAAGCAATTGCCCCCTTGACTTCATCTTCAAAATTTGCATAGTATGACAGCTAGGTTGATTTTATTTATTATAGTGCACTTTTGACACCAGAGCCTCGTTAATTTTCCAAACACTAATGTGATAGTGGTGTTGGACAATTCGAACAATACCTTGTTCCCCTAGGTGACTATTGTTCGGACCCTTTAAAATTTTAACGCTAGGATGTTCAATTATTTGTTTATCCGGGATCATCCTTTACGTAACTTGAATTTTACCGTAAGTCGAATTTCTAAATTGCTTAAGTGTAACTTCGTAAGAAACTGCAATATTTATTATTAGTATTAGTATTATTATTATATACACAGTATTATTAGTCGCGTAAACCTCATGCAGCAGCATTTACTCGGATATAAACTATAAAAGTATGAAAAATATATAAGAGAATATAAAAACAAATTGAAATCACACTTTTCAAATAAAAAGAATGAATTGTGACAGCTACGTACAGTTATTACGTAACTGCGAATTTACGTAAGTCGCGTATTACGTAAGTCGGGGGTTACTGTATTGTGTTTAGAACCTGCATATTTAGCACTAAAACCTGCCCAAATAGGCAAATAAAAAGGACACTATACTACACGCTGAAAACAATAAGGTATAAAATATGGAATAGTTTTTAACATACTGAACAATTAAAAGCCTGAAAATGAAAATAACTCTCATTATACTAACGTGACCTGGACAAACGTTATTTCTTAATATGTACAAAAGATTGTTTTGTGTGTCAACAAAAACGAACAGTATTGCATACAATTAAGCGTTATTATTGCTTTTCAATACAGAAAAAAAATTATTTGAAAAATGTGTTGTAAGCTACTCCGCAATTACAACTTTTTCTACCTTTTTACTAAAAAAATATATTTAAAAATCCTTTTTAACAGCTTCTTGCGAGTTTAGGGCATATTTCGACTTGGTTGTAAAGTTGGTTCACTTGCCCTTAGAAATGTAAACTGTTGTATTGTAGAAATTTTCACCAACTGATACACCTTTAATCCACCATTAGAAAACCTAAACAAGTGCATACTAAACACACGTTTCACCTCTTTTTAGACACTAATAGTTACAAAGGTCAAAATAGGCACTAACATTGGAAATAAGACAGTTTTTGTCATGGTAGATTTTATACAGTGATTTTTGTACTCCTTACGTCTGTACCGAAAAGCTTAGAAACTGACTTGAAATGAAACTGTTTAATTGAAACTTGCGATACAGTTGGAGTAAGCTTATAATGTGTCCGTTCAGCGGTTGCAGTGTTGCAATATTTATCTTAGATATAAATAACGCTGTTATGTTTACTTCGACCAATTGTTAGTTCTTATCCTTTGGCTGTTCGATGTTCACGTGTTATTGGCACGTTGTGACGTAAAACCCAACGCTAGGAATAGTTCGTGTATCGGCTTTGAGTGGCTTTTAACACCCAGGCAAAGTAAGAACTTCGAGCGAGCTTCTGCCGTCTCCTTTCTTATCTCTCCACTCCAAGTCCACTGACGGAAATCGACAGCAGGTCTTGATAGAGCGCCACGGGGTTGCCGTGTCAATGTTCGGAACTTACAGGGAGATTCGACGATTTCCAAGCTGCAAGGTCGGAAACGTTACGAGTTTGGTTAACCTGGATGCACCTTCCTCGCTCGAGAATGGTGTCCAAGCCAAGGTCTACACAATATAAACATTGTAATGACACACATAAATATAAGCGTTTTCGTTCAGTTAATGAATGACTTACGACTTGTACCAAGTCAACATGGTACGTACTATTGATATATGTAAACTCTTACTGTGTTACATATGTAGTTCTTAGGCATACGACTATTTGATACAGCGGAAATTATTGTGTGAAAAAGAATTAGGATCTTTGATCTAATGTACTCTCCAGAGAATTAAGTCGAGGTTTTTAATCATATTTCAATGTTAAATGGAATTCGCGCATGACCGAGATATTTGATCTTAAAGTATGGCCCGCGTATGTAAAAAAAAACTATTATCTCGGAATAATTTCACCGTATTTTATTTAAAAACCTGTTGTATGCACACTCAATAAACGAAAAAACACGCATTTTTTAATCCATAGGTTTCTGTTTTATGTAACATAAAATCAGTTTCAGGTAGCGTAAACCACAAATAACAAAGACATTTAATCATATAAAAACCACATAAAAACCACACATTATTTCACTATGATATATCTACGAGAGCTAGCAGCAAGAGAAAATGTTCCACTTTCTAGCAGGAGTTCAGAGGGTCAAGCGTACCAATGTACCAAAATTACACATCTGTTTACATGTCTTCGTGTTGTTATTTTGTCTATCTAACTGCATTATTCTACAGTTAAATGATTTATTATAATTTCGCATTTAATCCCATTCTACAATGTATTGCCTCCTCAAATTGGTCAATCCTTCCGTTCTTTACTAGATAGGAAAATAACAAAATCAGTGTTGCCAGTGGATTTGTAATTACACTGAGAGGAATAGGAACCTCTTGATTCGAATAGCGATATGCTGATTGGACCATTCCTCTCGCTTGGGCCACAATGTAGAAATCGACTCGTCAGTCTCTCTATACGAGTAAAAAAAATATCTCTGCTTGAGGTTGAAATGAACATCAACGCCTTTCACGCGTCGTTTTGCGCATTCCATTACGCCTCTGCCGCCGTAAACGTTTCACTTCCGGCAATTTTTCCAGAAATTGTGCATCTTCAATCGGCGGAAGTGAAAATAAGCAAACTGGGAGTTTGGACCCGTTCCAGTGTGGCCAGGTGCCAGATATCCGGTCCCTTAGTGATCTCAGTGCACGAGTAAAGTAATTCTAACAGGTCGTTTTCGATTCCACCCAGATACATTCAATGCCCCGGATCTACTTGTTGTTCGTGTACAGTTGGTGGCAAAAGTTCATAGGCACCTGTGACGAATGTGGTATTAATTTTGGGTTCGTCAGTACAGAATCTGTATGCAAAATATTCGACAATAATAAGGTGTGACACCGATTAGTGTCTTCTTATTGAACAACCAAAATTCATATCAAAGTTTGTATTTTGAGGGTATTTTTTTATTTCAATTCTGTATCGCCTCTGAAAAAATTGAGGCGCATTATTTTATTTACTCGTAATTACAATGAAATATTTTCATGCGAATATATTATCAATACTTAGATACAGGGTTGGCATGTTTAAAACAAAAGTGTTTTAAACAGCTTGTTTTAAACGTTTAAAACACATGGCTTTGTTTTTTCCACAAATGTATAAAACGTTTGAAACAAAGTGTTTTAAACATGTTTTTTTTCAGATTTGTTTAAAAAACATTTTTGATACTTGATGTTTGATAGTTGATACCCTTACATTCAATGCGTGTCATTCTATTTACTGTGCATAGATATCTTTTCAGTGGCTGAAAATATATATTGAATTAACAAAGAAACATGTCGTGATGAATGGGTCACGTTTAAAACACCTGGCCTGTGCACCTGGCTATGTTTTTTTACAGGTGTTTAAAATATTTTTAAAATTTGAATACTACATGGATGAAACCGTTTTGTCCCTCACTTAACACACTGAAAAATGTGCATTGTTGTTAATGTTAATATTTAGTTGAATTCACGAAACAATGTAGCTACCACGTGGACTGAAGGGGGCCTGGCAACTGTGGATTAGTTGAAGCTTCTCGAACATCCTACATGATCCCTACTTTTCGGGATCCCGAGCAGTTGGGAAATACCGAATGGTCATTTTAAAAGGTAGTCAATTATCGACGTTTTCTACGTTGTACGTATTTGGAACTTATCGGAAATAGTTAGTTTTTATTCCAGAAATGCAAAAACAATCATTTAAAGTGATAATGACTTCTAGAATTCGAGATTTCCAGATCTTTGGAAAATTTCGAACATTTCCCGTCCCGAAAATTTCCGGACGTCGGGAAATAGCAAATTTTTCCCGTCCCGAATATCGATATTTAAAAAAAATTCCGTCCCGACCAAAAAATTTGTCTTGCACACCCTGTGTATTTTAAAAAAAATAGTCAAGAATTTACTTTATAATAGGATCAGAGTCAATCCTTGGATGATTAACAGGTTCCTTATTAATCATTATTCTTAGAAAATAAATCTTTTTGGCATTATGTTTTAAACGTTTATTTATTTAAAACATGTTTTTTTCGGTTCTTGTTTAAAACATTAAAAACTTGTTTAAAACAAAAACACAAATTTTGCCAACCGTGCTTAGATAATACAGAATGTAGGAACAAATTTTTAAAATTCCCGTGTTTCCATTGAAGATTATATTTTGCTAAAGTACATTTTTTCATGTTGCACATGTCATAAATGCTTCTACACAAACACACAACCTGATGTTCGGTAGCAAAGGTGAAATCAAGGTGCTATTAGGTCAGAACCTCACTTATAGGTTCAGTTCTTTCTTATATCGCTACGACAATTCAAATTACACCACGATGATGGTTTAGGGATCTTTATTTTCGTCGTATTTTTCACATTTTAAAAATATAATACACATTCCAGCAATATCGTATGTTTCGTACGACATGGTTTGAAAAGTAAAGAATTGTACATCTCTATGGACGAGGAATTATAATTCAATGTGGTGCGTATATCTCTCGTGGTTTTCATTATAAAACAACCAAACTTACGGTAAAACTTTCACATCACTCTAAATAAAGGCTTGCTTTTCGTATTTGTTTTTTTATTATTACTATTATTATTGATTATGAGGATTCCAGCGTAAAATTGCCGTTATGTGTTGCATCTGAAATTTTCTCAGTAAAATGTACTCCATTGAAAATGTGAGAATAGGTTATAAACAAAACGGATCGTGGCGTGTAAAGAAAATGTTGCAAATTACTTTTTTTTTTAAGCAGTAGTTTTTCAAGTATTCAACATACTGGACACGGGTTCCCCTCGAGCAAGCCATTGTAAACAAAACATCTCGTTCATCACGTTAAAATATGTTTTGCTTTGCGAATTCACAGTATTTCAGCATAAGTACGAGTATTTGCCGCGTCGAGTTTTATGTGGATTGGCGACTTTCATACGTCAACGTTATCAGCTCCGGTGTAACTCTACAATCGCTATTAATCCTACGGTAGAAATTCAACAAATCGTAAGTCGTGTAAATTTGGCTTCTATGTTTAAGCACTTGAGCTCTAATTGGGTATCTATTCTGAGGCTTGTTGTCTGTTTCTCTTTGCACATTGCAATGTATAAACAACCTAGACAGTAGCAGATAACAAGTGAAGATAAATCTGCTCGTACTAATTGTGAAAGCCAATGTTGGCAGATCCCGCTAGAGATATTGGTAGCACCTACCTGGACGATTCGTCAAATCGACGTTTGGCGTCGCTTTGGTCGTCGGCGGTCACTATTTTTAGCCTTCCGATTTGGTCGAGTTGAAGCCGCGTTGGAGAAGCCAGTCAGAAATGCGACAACCAGTGGATTGTGACTGTGGTGGAATTGTGCGCGTGCCTTCGCTGGTATTAAGGACAGCCTGGGCATCAAGGTCGGCCATCTTGAAATTCCCCCAACCACAAGACGAGGAAGGTGAGGGAGACAATAAATAACGTCTACTGCTGACAAGTGTGTGTCTTGTGTTGTGTGCAATTATCTTGAGAATTAATATTTGCAGTTCATCCGTTACCAATTCTTAAGTCTTTCTTTACATAGAACAGTCAACCTTCAGTTCTTGCCACCGTCTGCTTCCGTCTAGCTGTACAGATCCATACAGAAATAATAGTAGGCAAACTGTTCATCGATAAGACCAGAATTGTACCGGTGATAGTATAAACATTTTCAACTGCTTCATTAGCATTTTGTTTGCACTCAGCTTGCACTCCACAAAACAAAATTTTAATGAATGTGTATTTATTTTCTTTGCATTCGATAGTGTTAAAGTTAATTGAGAATGTTTCAGTACAGTGGTTTTGCAAATCTACAGAAACGTTCACCAGCAATTATAAACTGTTTTTTTTTTTTTTTTTTATAAAATATTTATTGGTTGTGGACAAAATCCATGCACCAGTTAACAATTTATCAATTGGTATTATATACATATATGCACATAATATTTACTCACAATTATTCCTTTCATAATAAATAGTTTCCAAATTTCATTACACTTTTACAGAATTATATTAGACTTATTAAGATATTTTGCAAGAATATAGATTACTGAGGATGAAGGTGAAGTCAGTAAACAAGGCAGTGTCAGTGGCGCTTGATGTCCACTCCTGTACAATTCCTGTAAAAATGGTTCTCTGTAAGTTTCATAAAGTTTGCATTGAAATATAATGTGGTTTGGAGTTGCAGTATATTCATTGCACAAACAAACTGGTGAAGTCACTAAATTCTTCTTGTAAAGGTGAGCTGCGGCGATAGTGTGATTTAACCTGCAGCGCATTATAGTTGTGAGGGAACTCCGGGAGAGTTGAATCTGTTTAAACCAACATTCCTTTGGAATTCTTTCTTGTATAGAATAGTAGGCCTTACCGCATTGAGTGCCAGTATATGTCCACAAGCTTTGCCAGTCAGTAAATAGTATTTTTCTAGCGTGTGATTCCAAAACTACGGACGGAATCTTTATTGAAAGCGGCCGTTGGATTGTTTGATTCGCTGCATATTTTGCCAAAGTATCTGCTATATTGTTCCCTTCTATTAAAGAATGTCCAGGTGTCCAAATAAAGTTGATATCATATCCCAATCTCATTAATTTCAGTGTGAGTATTCTTATGTTAACAATGTACCATTCCGTATGACATGACCATGATACAAACTGTAAAGAATTTAGCACAGAGGCTGAATCGGTTGCAATTAGAACTGAATTTAACTTCTTCTTTTGTACATAAAGCAACGCCTGTCGTATTGCAAAAGCTTCTGCAGTGTAAATGGACAGATACGATGGCAAAGGAAAAATTTTGTATTCTGCAGAATTATCACAGTAAAATGCTGCTCCTGTTTTTCCAGACGTTGATTTTGAAGCATCTGTATATATGTGATATTCACATTGTAATTTTGAATGTATGTAGTCTTGATATATATTATTTGAAATTGTAGGGATCGTCTTCCTGAAAACTCTACTTGGGTAGGCAGGAAAATGAATCCTCATTGGAGATATCATATTAAAGTAGTCTGTCATGAAGCATGGTGCATTAGGTAAACGAATAATATTAGCTTGAAATTTATTAATGTCCTTATAAGCATAATATAGTATAGGTAATCTGGATTTATATTTTGCTGTACGTCTGTTGAGCATCAAAGAGTCTAACAATTGAAGTTTTGGTATGATCGGAGATGTCGTGTTGGCAATTTTCTTAAGTAAAAATTTGCTCGCAAGATATTTAACTCTAAGTTTGTATGGTGGATCTCCCACTTCTACGAAAGTTGCTTGTTTTGGAGTTCCTTTCCAAAGGCCATAAATCCTGGATAAACTGCTATATTGGATAGAAGATAGTGTGTTAAAATCCCAACTTAAATTATCATTGTACATAAAGGAACCATACTCTAGTCTTGAGTTTAGCATCTGTTTATGGATCTGATGTAATAATTTAGGATCAGCACCCCACTTTTTCTTAACTGTCAACATTCTTATTATGTTAAACACTTGAGATCCCTTACATTGTGCCAGTTCTACTTGTGACTTCCATTTAAGTTTTTCATCTAATATAAGTCCCAAAAATGTATGACTTCTTTGTTGACTAATAGTTTTTCCGTTTATATTTATTGATATGCATGAATGAGATCTCTTCTTGTTAAAAACTACCACCGAAGACTTATCTGGATTTACTTCAATTCCATTGATATCACACCATGATGATAATTCATCCAGAGATTTTTGAATTTTTTGAACCCCTTCTTGAATATTTTTACTACTAGTGTATATAACAATATCATCTGCATATTGTAATAGACGAGTGTGTTGAAGAATTTTTGAGCCTAAATCTGCCGTGTACATATTAAATAGCATGGGACTCAGCACTGCGCCTTGTGGTAGACCTTTATGTGTATAACGTGCGGTGGATAACTGTCCTCCATATCGAATGTACAAC
Source organism: Lepisma saccharinum (assembly GCF_977018435.1). Taxonomy (NCBI): domain Eukaryota; kingdom Metazoa; phylum Arthropoda; class Insecta; order Zygentoma; family Lepismatidae; genus Lepisma; species Lepisma saccharinum. The sequence continues at coordinate 6,982,883 of NC_139233.1, forward strand.
TTACGTGCCAATAATAATCCAAGAATACTTTTTATAAAATTACGTGGAACGTTCATTTTCTCCAATTTTTGTAACAGTATATTTGGAAGGACAGAATCATAGGCGCTACTTAGATCGAGAAAAACTACGATACAAAATTCCCGCCGTATGAAAGATAGCCATATATCTAAAATTAGTGTCGCTAATACATCTACTGTTCCAGTTCCTTTCCTAAATCCCATCTGATGTTTCGGTAATTTCTGATTATATTCGACCCACCATGTGAGTCTGTTCAGTATTAAATGTTCATATAATTTAGCAAGGCATGATGACATTGCAATTGGTCTATAGTTCGTATGTATTCCTGATTGTTTACCTGGTTTTAATATGGGTATTATCACCACTTCTTTCCACTGTGATGGAATTTCTCCACTATTCCATATTGAATTGTATGTATTTAGTAAAATTTCATATCCATTCAAAGGCCAGTGTTGAATACATTCGTATGTAATACCATCTAAACCCGGAGACGTTTTCTTTCGTTTATGAACAACATATTCTAATTCATCCATAGTGAATAGCGATTCTAACGTGGATGTTTCTGGATATTTCATAGAGTTCAACAATTGAGAAAGATTAGTTTCAACCGTATCTGGTGTCAACTTGCGGTGAAATTCTTTTATCCAGGCTGAATTGATATCTCCTCCAAAATAATGACAAGTATTATTATTGGACATACTTCTTATTATTTTCCAAGTCACTGAAATAGAAGAATCTTTAGTTAATGTAGAACAAAATGACTTCCAAAAGTATGATTTTGATTTCTTTAGGAACCTCTGAGTTTTTGCTGCAATTTCTTTATATCTAATAAAATGATTGATGGTAGGATTCTCCTTATAATTTATGTATGCTTTTTGTCGTTCGTTTACCCATTTCTGGCAATCCGTTGTCCACCACGGAGTCACTTTTCTTCTAGATCCAAAATTAGATACTGTTGCATTTATTTGTTCTTGTCGAATGAGAGACACCAATGTGTCATACGATACTTCTTGTTTCAACAATTCATTCTTTATTGCATTGTTTACATTTCCGGAGAATTTCTGCCATTCAACCCTTCTTGTAATATATTGACTATTGTTTTGTTCAGAGCGCATAATAAACCTCGTTATATTTTTTTTTTTTTTTTTTTTTTTTTTTTATGTTGAAAGGTTATCATAATTGGCACGTGATTACTGTTGTAACACTTCTCTAATACACTCCAATGGATTTTTGAAGCGATATCATTTGAGGTAATAGTTATGTCTGGAGCACTCGGCTGTTCATTAGGTCTTGAGATTATTGTAGGTGTTCCGTCGTTGAGTAATACAGCTGAGGAATCTTGCAAGAAATTATACAAATCTTTACCTGATCGATCAGTTAGAGAACAGCCCCACATAGGGTGGTGTGCATTAATGTCCCCTGCCAGCACAAATGAAGTGTTTGGTGGAAGCTGCTCAACAATATTCTGCCACACTGTAACAGGGAGGTGCACTGTGGGAGGGCAGTAAATTGATACATAAGACGTATCAGCAATCCGAACACCTGTAATCTGAATTTGACTGTTTATATTTTGAAACAAAATAATGTCATACTGTATATTTCTTTTAACACCTATAGCTGAACCACCGTATCCATCTAAACGATCATCTCTTATCCAATTGTAACCTTTAAACTTCAATGTTGAGTCAGTTTTCAACCACGTTTCTTGTATAAGAAGGACATCTGCAGAAAAATAAGATAAAATATGTTGTAAATTATGTCTATTAGGAATTAAACTTCGTATATTCCATTGTAATATTTTCAAGACTTTGTCTGGCATGCTGGTTGTTGAAATAAGTATTGCAAAATACTTGTAGCAATGCAAGTCCAGTCCTGGTTAACGTTCAATGTCGAAGTCCCTGCTAGGCTACATAATTGTTCTATAAACAATGAAAAATTATTTAGGAATTTTGTAGAATTTTGTTCTTGTGCCCGATTTGGCTGGATAGCTTGAGCCGCCTCTGCAAGAACAAATAATCTATTTTGTTGGCATGTTGTCGACAAATCCGGAGCATTGTCTTTTCGAGATCCTGACAAAGAATAATCAGGGTTTGTCATTCTCTTCTTATATTCATTTTGTCCAAATGGTTTCAATGTTTGAGAAGGTTTCTGGCGTTTTCCTTGAGAAGACTCAGTCTCTTCCAAATATTTTCCAGCTTTCTTTGAACTGTACAATGGCCTTTTATTAGATACACTGTATTGATCTTGTATTATATTATTATGATATGAGGTGCTACTCGAATTGTTAGATATCGAAGCATATGTAAATGGCATTACTGTTTTTTCTATTTCCTGAACATGGCCAGTAGATATCTGTTCATATCCATACATATAGTTAATTTTGGGGACTTTCTTCATAGCTTCGTTAAACGTAACATTCTGAACTGTCATTATTTTGATTATTTCCTTTTGACGTTGTTTTTCAGGACAGTTTTTGTCAATTGCAGTGTGCTCCTGATTACAATGGAAACACTTGATCTTATTTGTGCAAGAGGACGATTCGTGATTCTCACCACAGCGTTTGCATTTTAATTTACTTTTGCAATTAGCCCTGAAGTGCCCATAATAAAAACAATTAGTGCACTGTTTAATCAAGGGAATGTACCTATCAATATCAAACTTTTTGTAAAACAGTGTGACATATTGTGGTAAGGATTGCGAGTCGAATGTTACAATTACCGTTCGAGTTGGAACAGCAACGCGAGTACCCTCCTCGTACTTATACTTCACAATGCGTTTTACCTTTATTACTTTGGCTGTTGATGAATTTATATTTTGCAAAATTTCATCTTCACTTATTGACTGATGTATATCTTTCATAATTCCCATTCTTCGTATTCGGTGTGATGGAACAAAACCTTCCCAATTATTCTGTAACAGTAATGGATTCGAAAGGAAATCATTTGCATAATTAGATGACGTAAAGGTAAGTCTAGCTAGATTTTTCCCAAGGCTATCTATCTCTTTCAAACCTCTAATATTTTCTTTGCTGACTATTTGGCCTAATTTTAAAATGTGAAGTTGACCAATGTTTCCTTTGCCATTTCCACCTGAGGCATCCTGATGTTTAGATTTCACAAATATTTCATACGGACCTAAATGATTACTTCTGTACTTCAATACCTGTTGCTCATAAACTTTTTTGGAACTTGATTTACTAATTTGTTGCGTGTAATCTATATTATTACACTGAGAATTCAACTTATTAACTTCTTCTACAGAAGTTATGATTTCCACGTTGCTGGAAAGTTCCATGGCACTAATGTCCGTGTCCATGTTGGATTCAGCTGGTTTTGTACCAGCAAATTTGGCTTTACGGCCTTTAGATTTTTTCATCAATTAATGTTCACATTGTCGCACATATCTTTAGAACGACACTAATATTCAAACAGTAAACTATAAAGTCTCAAATTCTAACTTAGAACACAAAATTATCTTTGCAACAAATCACTTACACAATCACATCTGTAACCACAGACTCAATTTCAAATCGCTCCATTATAAACTGTTGTGTTTGCACAAAACGTCATCGTATTTATCTGTGCTATTGCTTTTAATTCGGTGCTTGTAATCAAATTTATTTGCCACGCCAGTGCTTAGTAATGTGCAGATTGCACACGCTACGAGAACGTGTATCGAGATTGAAACTTGCCGCCAGGTGTCTCTGGCAAATGTCATATAAGGACTGTTGTAGTGTCAATACATGACGTTTGCTGTCCATTTTTTCGTACCCTACGTCACAACTGCATTGAATGATATTTCTCTGCCAACGCCACTTTTTAAAACGAATAACTTTGCGCTCGAAGCTAGTATTTTAAAATGAAATCTACCAAAGCACGTTACTAAATAGTTGGTTGACAGAAGTACATCTAGTGTGTTGTTGGACTGCGTGTACTTGATTCGCTTCAGAATCTAGAGCTCAGAGTACTTTAAACTGCAAATTAAAACGTTGTAGCCGACATGCGTGGCACGACGCCAAGGTTCCCTGGTTCGAATTTCGGCCTAAGCATGGATGTCATTTATGAGTGCCCCTTCATCAATTTCATATCACTCGTCATCCCGATTAGCCAAAAGTGGCAGAAAAGCGATGCTAAATAACAAAAAAATCATTAAAACGTTGCAGTTTTTCCTTCATTTTCTTTCACGAAACTTCCTATTTTGAAGTCCTCCTTAATGCGTTCATATTTATACATTTTTATGTGTCATCCAGTGTTGCCACCTGATTGATTTTTTATGATCATAATGCATTAAAAAAGAACTAGAGTTGAAGTACAGTGCATGAGTATTACCGTGCAAATTGTCCATGACTAATGTCATTATTTTTTCTCCTTCATCTAGGGGTGTGCGGGACAGAATTTTAAATCCCCGACATTCGGGACGGGAAAAATTCGCAATTTCCCGTCAAAGTCGGGAAATTTCCGGAAGCTCTGAAAATCTCGAATTCTACACGTCGTTTTCAATTTAAGTTACTGTTTTTGCATTTCTCGAATAAGAAATAACAATTTCCGATAAGTTCCAGAAACTTAAAATGCAGAAAACATCGAGAATTGACGACTTTTTAAAATGACCATTCGGTGTTTCCAGACTGCTCGGGATCCCGAAAAGTTGGGAAGTCATTTCCCGAAGTCTGGATTGGGACAGGAAATTTTTTTCCCGATCAATGTCCCGACTTTTCGGGATTCCGCACACTCCTACTTGCATCCTATGTGTTTTCAAGCAATGGATTTTTATGTATGCTGATGCAGAAGTTGCCAACAGTTTGTTTTGAGTTTTCTTTTAATTCTTGGAGCTCTTATTGGGTCAAATAGAGTGCACGAACATGGTGATGGACAATTTGCACGGTGATACTCATGGATCCCACTGTACTATGCGGTAAAAGTCTATCCTTTTAACAGTTGAATGCCGCAAAATAACAACCTCCAGAGCGGCAAGTGTACTGTATTGTTCAGATTTTCATTTTAATCCCTGTGCAGTGAATGCACAGAATAGAGAACGAATGAATGAATAAATTATTTGGTTTATTTTATTTCGCAGCCATTGTTGGTTAATGCGAAGATGATGATAATTGGTGATAAGATGAAATACGTGAAGAGACAATCACAAACACACATGAACAGCACACAACACAAGTCCCATAGAGGGTTATAGTGGCGTTGGGTTCACACGCCAGGGTCTCGTTAGTCAGCAGTCCAGGGTATACTACATCTGGGTGTCTTCTAGGACGGTCACCCCTTACACCCCAGAATAGAGAATTAGAAGAAAACAGGTAATACCCAATTCGGAATGCGCATCAGCTCATTTTCAAGTCTTCAATTCCATATTTATTAGGTTAATTGATCATCACCATGTTCATTTCCACTTTCTTGCGTAACGTATTTATAACATTAGAACAAAACACCAACTAAACAGTTGACAACCTATGGACGAGCATCAGAAAATTCCATTCCTTAAAGACCCATAGAATGTAAAAGAAAAATTAGTGATGTAGAATTTGCCTTGTATTAACGCATCTCACTGTACTAGTTGATTTCCGTTGATGTTTCCATGCAGTGTGGCCAGATAAAATACCTAATTAGCATCAATATATGCTACCCAGGTGTTATATTTGTTAAAATCACAAAGAAAATCACAAGAATGTAAATGATTCATGTCAAAACGTTTCATTCCTTAGTCGTCTTAATTCTAAATTTGGCGCCTCGCATACGTTCCAATGCTGTTTGTTTGGCCTACATGATTCAGTGAATGAAAAGGGTTGTAAATCCTGCAATAATTTATGGTTTTTGAAAGCGAAAGGCTGTAGACATTTGGCTTGCGAGATACTGCTTGCGCAATAGTAATAATCCTTGAACGCAAATGTTGACACGCAAAGATTTGGTGTGTGGTATAGTCAAAAGATGATCATATCCCGAGCTAAAAATCTGCTGTCCCGCCTGAACAGATATTATTGGCACAGGGAACGAAATGCAAATTGTACACGAGTTTTATTCACAAATGCGATCAAAAAGTTGAGTTACAGAGAAGTCATGAGCATTAAGAGATAGTTTTAGTATAGTTGTTTGCGGGTTAAGAAATACAGTGTGCAGTGTATTTATTGCTCGACAAATTGTCCATGGTTATGTTATATTCATTCTAAGTACGCTGGTGCAGAGGTTGTCAGCAGCTTCTTTCATTTCTTCAAGCACTCATTGCATAGAACGAAGAGAATAAACATGGTGATGGACAATTTGCTTGGTAATATTTATGCATCCAATGCACAACGCAACGAGTTAGAATATATGCATGTAGAGGATGAAACAAATTCTAGTTCCTTCCACATGACATTCGAGTCCGAAGCAATGAAAAGCTCCTTTGAGTACATTGGCGTCAGGAATTCTACAAATAGCCTATAAATTGTTCTGCGGAAAAGAAAAGATGAACGTAATTATTAGGGAGACAAATTTATGGTAAATAAAACTGAGGAGAGTGGTAAATAAAATGTTAGATCAGCGGTATATACCAGCGGTGGAAAAAAAAATTGGCACACACCTTTTCATCATGAGAGGAAACAACATACAAAGGAGCTATAAATTGATAAACTACTTCATTTTTGTATACTGTACACATACGCAAGTACTTAGCTGTCCAACCAAATATAAAACATCAACACAAAATCACTTCATTTCTAAATTGCATATTCCGGGGAAGAAAGGAATGCAGCTTGACAGGGAGCGAAGTTTTCGAACTGAGATTATGTGCATAGGAAATCCCAATTTGCAGCGTCTTCCTGATGTGATCGAAGATAAAACGTTCTCCAGATGCAAGTGGTAGGAAACTTTAGGCAAACGTTTCGTTACAAATCGACAGTTTGCGCGCACAACCTTGATTGCCGGTTTTTGCGTGTTTTCTACTTAATTTGATGATATTTCACGGTTATTTCGCGAAAAAGCGTTCATTTCGTGGAAAAGCACACATTTCGCATTACTTCGCGAATAAAACTCATGCATATTTCATCATTGGGGGTGTAGTTACGTGCAGAATGTTCAAAATTGCATCTTTTTTTTCACATTTCGCGATTTCGCGCATCGCGAAAACTCAATGTCCCTAGTAATCATAAAGTTATGTGCAAAGAAGCTTCCAAACATTATATTGTTTAATATCTATCGGTTTCGTACATAAATGACGGTGACAAAATATTTTGAGCGGATCAGATATGCAAATTTAGATGTTATATGAATTCCACACACTATGCATTGGTGTAGTCATAGCGGTAGATTTAGATTTTACCCCGCACTAACTCCGATTTCCTTTAGAAAAAAATTAGAACGTAGATATATACGTAAATGATGGTTAAATGTTGTACAAATCGAGTTCTGATAAATAGTCATTCAAATCGACCAATCCATTTTTAAAGAAACCGAATTTGCTACAAACATACATATTACCAGCAATTAAGTTTGGAAAGTTACTTTTTTATGAGTAATTGAGTTACAGTTACTTACTTCAGAAAGTAACTCAGTTACAGTAACAGTTACTTCTAAAAGTAACTAAGATATATATTCTAGAGAATTCTATAACTAGTAGTATAACGTGATTCATGGATGACTTTCAAGCTAATTGTTTTTTCTTTTCACTGACGACAATAAACATTAATATTAATTTTCATTAAATTGAAAAAAAATATGTACTATAAAATGTAGATGTTATAGAATTGAATTAAACTCCCTTTAGTTGAAAATAGAGGTAAACATTTTATTTCATTTTAGACCGATGTCGGAAACCGGAAAACAACGACCACGTGAGTCGATGTGCTAGCCACGCACCACCCATGAAAAGCCGCTTTGCAGTCCCAGGCCACAACTTTTCTTTCTTTCTTTACTGTCGAGCCACGGAGCTTTGCAGAATTGTCGTAGATTACAATATGTCCTAAGTTGATTGAATTGTTGTTTTAAGTCCACTTTATGAAAAACTAAATATGCTGACCAAGGCAGTAATTTATTTTGTTAAAAACATAAACTAAACGTAACGTTTCAACCTTCTAGCAAGGTCTTCTTCTTGTACTTTTGTACTTGATACAAAGTCTGAAGAAGACCTTGCTAGAAGGTTGAAACGTTACGTTTAGTTTATGTTTTCAATAAAATAAATTACTGCCTTGGTCAGCATATTTAGTTTTTCATATCATGGAAACAAGGCTTAATGGTGTTATAATTGTCCACTTTATGCACAGTAAGGCTAATCGGGACTGGACCTTTAGTTTAAAGTGGGATCCAAACCAGTATTTACCTCCAAATATGTCCTAAGTGTTCGGAAATAAATACACTTGGCTCATGCAGCAGCGATTTTCGTGATAAAACTATGACATTTGAAGAGCACAGGAGAAAAACCTGATCAGTCCAATTTTACCGATTTGATGTTGTCGATGGGATTAAACAGCTCCGACAGTGTAGTTTTATGTGGTGTAACTGTACAGACGAAAAACTAAAAAATGGGAAGGTTCTAAAATTGTATTAAAGGTGAAAGTAGTGAGTTGTTCTCTTGTAAAAACAGGAAAAGGTGACAATCATTTTTTACGCCAGTTCCTTTCATTTTATAACGGTTTTATAATCGTCAACTTCCCATTCTTGCATGCGAGCATTTGGTTCAAGATATTGTCTTTAAAAAAACTGGAATTAAGTTTTCTTCAATGAGGAAACGTAAAGAAAAGCAACAATGTTACGATTACTATGTCGAAAAGTTATTAATTAGTTACCATTACTCGAAAGAAACGTAACTATATTTTCAAACCTTCTGTATGGTACTCACCTTCCCTAGCTTCCGAAGACCGTGGTTGGAAGGATCCTAGGTTTTGTTGATTGAAGAGGCCATCTGCAAAATAACTCTCACCTTGAGCGTGTGAATGCAGTGTGCCTCACCTTCATCTTTTGCCCTGGACACACTCCAGGGCAACAACTGGAGAGTGCATTTTTGCCAAGGTCTTGAAGGGCAGAAACAGTTGCCAGGTCTTCGACCACCGCGGAGAATTTGTAGTTGGCCGTTCTCTACCGAGAGGTACCAAGGAAATCAAGCTATAGTCGCACGAAAGCTTCTTTGGTGTTTTTTAAATTTTAAACTGCCACGCCAGTATATTCATGGCAGCCTTCACGCCAGTCACGAGAAACGTATTGTTGCGGATTGTTGTACAATAAAAAGTCTCTCATTGCGAACACCCCGCTAGGTGGCAGGTTTATGGAGTACACGAGACATAATACTTGCTTAATCAAATCAGTGAAATCAGTTTATATATCGAATTAGAAAGTTGCTGTAGCTTTACATTAAAACACGGTTAATGAAAAAAAATATTAGTTTGCTTCGTGAAGTATTATCGCGTGAAACATAATTGTCTGGCATATAATGTGGTTCAGAACGTTTCGGTAGGTGTCTCTAGTCAACGTCCCATACGCACATGCTACGCTATTAACTCGAGAGTTTAAGATACTGTTTTTCCTTGTTGTGAAGTACGGACATATTGTGGCGGACGTATGTACGGGACCGGCAGAAAAAGCTGAATGGTTTTGAAATGTGTTTATAAATAAAACAATTAATGTAATGTAAGGTTTAATAATCAGAATGGCTACAAAAATAATTGCCATTTTCAGTGCTTAAATTAATTTTTCTTTATTTTGAAAATTGTGTCCGACAAATGATGACCTCCATTCCTTACACATTCACGTAGCCTTGCTTTTAAGTTGGACGTCGCCCACACGAGCATTTCATTCGGAATTGCCACTATTTCGTTGCGAATAGCTAACTTCAGATCACCAGTTCTTGTTCAAATGGTTCAAATATTCAAAACTTTTGACATAATTGGATTGTCGTGTGAGGTCTTTCAATGGCGGAGTGGGGGGAGTGCTCATTGGCTTCAAAAAGTGTATGTTGAAAGACCTCACACATTTGGTGATTTCAAGTTAGCTATTCGCAACGAAATAGCGGCAATTCCGAATGAAATTCTCGTGAGGGCGACGTCCAACTTAAAGGCAATGCTACGTGAATGGGTAAGGAATGGAGGTCATCATTTGTCGGACACAATTTTCAAAACAAAGAAAAATTAATGTAAGTACTGAAAATGGCAATTATTTTTGTAGCCATTTTGATTATTAAACTTTGCATTACATTAATTGTTTTATTTATAAACACATTTCCAACCCGTCAGCTTTTTCTGCCGGTCATTAAAAGAACATGAAAGTAAACAGGCAATGAAACAGAAGGTAGACACACAACACAATCACATGTGTTTGCGACATCAAACAAGTAAACACAGTAACAGAAGACAACCTTCGTGACGGAGTAGTTTGCGTCGCGTTACGATTCCAGGGACCCTACCCCCCCTTTTTTTAGGTGTGCGATGGTCCAATCCAAGGACGTATGTACACCCCCCCCGAAAGACTTGCCAAGTACTAAAATTAAATTATGAAAATACTTGTTTATCATTTGTTGTATAATCGGTGGGTTATTTATTTCACCAAACCTACACCAAGGCAAGGATTATATTGGGATCATTCCGCTTTGAAGAAAGTACCAATGAAGATTTATGCTCACTACTACTGGTAATAATAGGGATAAAATATTAATCAGTAACTTTTTCGTCAGTTGGATTTAGTTCAATAAATCTTTTATATTTTTATGTATTTTTATATATGTTTTTACATTAATTTCCATGCCTGATTTTAACGATCTTAACTACACGTAAACTAGATACGTGCTATTCTCATGCCGTCTTTTTGACTATTCATGTAATAATAACATACAGTGACAATTCATTTACATATTATTGTGAATACAGCTATAAATTTTATCAACGTTTTAATTTAAACATTTATATTATTATTGCCGAGACGCTTGGTTCTGATCCCCCCCTCCCCCACGAAATATAATGCCTGATCCCATTGCGATGAAATATATATTTCATCGCATCCAAATCGTCGCGATCAAGCGAGAGATGCAGAAAGGCGACGTGAAATCACCAGGAATAGAAAGAGTCAGAGGATCGGAGACGGAGGCACGCAGTCGGAGGGCCTTGAATCCTCCAAACAGACACTTGTTACCTCCTTATCGGGAGAGAGCAGCTCCGAAAATAGATTCCGATCCGTTCACTGGTTCAGATATTTCCGTCAGTCCGCCCGCCGTTCTACGTCATCGAAACCTGTCGTCACTTCCGCGAGAGAAATCATAGCACCTCAGATTCCGGCCAGCAGCGTCGGTTGGCCGTCCGCCCTGCCGACTCGCTCCCGCATGAATGATGTAACAATAACAGACGCTGTACGCTAGCGCCATCTCTGAGTAGTGTTTCCATCCCGCACTCGAAATGCCTAACCTCGGTTAATTGTTGGTTATGGTTTCTATTTGTTGCTTGTTTATTGGAACTATCTGTCGTGATGTTCGAGAAGACAATAGTAGTAGATCTTGAAATAACTGCATCCCTAATATGAGTTATGTGTGTTGTCTAGCTCTACGACGGTCGAAGAACTTTCTGTTGAAAAGTTGCTATTGAACTTGGCTGAATAGCCTTGCAGTTATGCAACCAACGTTACGCATTACAGGGAAGCCAGAATATGAGCATATACCGGGTGGCCAGAATTAAAGTTACCCAACTTAGAGCCCACTGTAGCCTCTTTGAGGTATCGTAGAACTCTGAAATTTGGTGAATCCACTATCAGACCCGTAGCCAGGAATTCTTTGTAGGGGGGGGGGGCGAAGTCAATCCTAGAGGGGGCAATTTCTTAATATATTGTGTCGCATTGGCAGATATAGCAGAGTACACAGAGGCACTTCCCCCTCCCCAAAAATATATAAGTAACAGAAAAGGGATGATATCTTGAAACTGCAACGAACACTTCGAGCAACATCAAATAGCAATATTTCGATAATATTTTAAAGAACGTCAAAGGTAGGAAAATATGGCAAAATGAGGACTGACTACTTAGAAATGTAGACATAACACCTCCCTTTCGAAAATCCTGGACACGCCACTGCAAAGAATATAAAGTTTAACATAAACACCTAGGTAGGCTAATAGGGACTGTATCTACTTGATATTTACAGGTCGATAATGTTAATAGACGATTAATATGTACCAACAGCTTTGGGCCTCTCTGCAAAACTGATTAAGGGAGCCCTTTATTAAATCATGCTTCATAATTATTCCCTCTAGTTTCCAGTATGCAAGATTTTTACTCACAAAGGAATCTATCGCGAATCCAACAACACCATTGTGTTGTTTTATGCAAGAAAAATCGAATTACTGTAATTAAATAATAATGGTTACATATTATCTACACTGTGATGAATTGTGTAAAAATTTGTAATACATTTTTTGTACTTGCTAAAACATTAAAGCATGGGTCCCTTAGTCCACCACGGACTCTATTTCCTTCAAAGGGGAGAGTCTTGCATCACTACAGACAATGTTTGCCTACTGGTGACGTTAACCATTTTGCAAAATATTGTGTGAATTTTATTATAATATAGTTGAAATACATGTATTGACACCTCACAAACAAATAGGAATCCCTTGATTGATCAATGACTTCTTGGATTACATTGTCATCATTAATATTTTATATTAAGTTTCATAGAAAGAAATTGTTTTAATAGGACGCAAATAACTTGACGAGGCGCCATGGCATTCTCTTTAACATTTTTTTTTACTATAGATCGTTTGGCTCCCAGGGCCGACTCCCGCCGCCCCATAGCTATGGCTCTGAAGTTGAACTATAAGAATAGCAGAGAATGCGAGCGAAGCGAGCAAGATAATTTTACGAAATGTATTTTTATTTGTATAAAATTTGAATTGGAGGGGGGCAAGTGCCCTTGGCCGTCTGGAAGAAAATGCAAGGAACGCGTAAAAACTAATTCCATCATGAGTATCCAATTGTCTTGCTTTTCTTAGATTCTCGTAGTCTTGTTTTTTTACTTCAGTGTTTGCTTCCCCTAGAATGGACTTCCGTATAAGGTCGGGGGGGGGGGACAATGCCCCCTGTGGTTGGGGCACTGTTTATGAGTGTGTCTTCATCAATTTCACGTCATCGCTCATTGTTGCGATTAGCTAGAAGTGGCAGAAAAGCAACGATAAGTAACCAATATCAAATATCCACTCCCTCTCTCTACCACATGAATCACTATTGCCAAAAGGTAGACTTGGGAAACAAAAATTTAAGCAGTTCCAATTTCACATCAACACATCCAAGAAAAACATCCGACACCTTTAGGCACATTTAATACAAGACTACTCAAAATGTCACAACTGTTCTAGATACTGAAAATTGCGAAATCATTTTCCGAAGTCTGAATCTGGAAGGGAATTTCCCTCCTCCCCCATCATGATACGACATTATACGGAATCCCATACACCCTAATAAATCACAAAATCAATAAGTGTCTTTGTTATGTTGCTAGAGTAACACATGATATAATTGTAAAGATTTTTGAGAATTTCAAGTAGGAATGTGTTCTGTATTTTTCACAGAGGGGCAAAGCCCCCCTGACGGGCCTGTCCACTATGCAGACTATGGGGAAGAGGATGGCGATAAAAAAATAGTTCAATTTTCCGCCACCAGGTTGAAATGTGGCGCTGTATTTCCATGATGGATTGTAATAATGACGTAAACGGCTCCAATTGGTTATGGATTTGACTTTACTTTGCAATCTTGCAATAAACGAGAGATTGTTTTCTCGCAACTTCCAGCCACTAACAAATGTCTTTCTAATTAATAACTCAGGTACAACCCATCATGGAAGTACAGCGCCACATTTAAACCTGGTGGCGGAAAATTGAACTATTTTTATCGCCATCCTCTTCTCCGTGGTCTGCATAGTGGATTCACCAAATTTCAGAGTTCTACGAGGCCTCAAACAGGCTAGAGAGGGCTCTGAGTTATGTAACTTTAATTCTGGCCACCCGGTAGATGTCGCATTTTAATTGCCGGTACTTTCATTGCAACAGAACACTATCTTTGCTATGTTTCTATGCCGCTTTCTGCTACTTCTGTTTAATCGCGACGATGAGGATGTGTGATGATATGATGGAATTCATGAGGAAACATTCACAAAGAACACACCATATCCAGACCGGACCCGAGATCCCTGTCGTCATGGTAATTCGGAAACTTACACCTGTTTATAATTTCTTCTGTAGCATGAAAGTTGATATTCGTGTGGTTTGCTTACATCTCTGACAATCAAGGGTGTATCCTGGGTTCAAAACCTTGGCTATCTCGGCCTCCCCGATGGCGCAGTGTTAGCGTCGTCGCCTTGTAATCAAGGGGTCCCGGGTTCGATACCCGGTGGAGGCACATAGTGGTTCGGATCCCACTTTAAACTGTAGGTCCAGTCCCAATTAGCCTTACTGTGCATAAAGTTGACTTAAAACACCAAATCAACCAACCAACTTTGGCTATCTCATAAAACTGCCGTATTCGAGTAGAGAAAAATGTGCTGGGAGAGTGGGAATGGTTTCTTTTTTTCTTGTTTTAGGGATTTTGAAACAATACCAAACAATACCATTTTCGATCTTAAAATTCCTTTTTTTTACATGTATTTACTCAACTTTTGGAAAAGCCAGCCTCCTCCTATTAAATGTGGCAACAAACTGTGGTAGTTGGACACATTGTTGAAGGGAAATGCACATTTTTATTTATTTCCACTTATTTCGGCTCTAGGATGCCTTGTTCCTGCTATCCTTGCTAGGAACACTGCTTCCAAAGAAAGGCCAAAGCTAGCCTTCGGTATAACCTCATGATGTGGACTTGTGGTAAACTTCTTAATAAAGACAGGACCGGTCAATCAATCATAAAGTTAAGTCAAAATAAACTCTTGAAGTTGCTTACTGTATTATGACACACCCTGTATATTACTTGGATTTATGAGATTGCGAATGTCTTCACTTTTATCGATAATGACGAAAACCATTATATTCCCATTGATGTATGTTTTATTCTAATTTCAGATGTTCCTGGGCCCATTGGAGGGGAGCCGGTGGCCACAGACAGTGGTCGCAACTGGGTGGCCCTCACATGGCCCAAGCCAGATCACCGCGGTGCGGCAACCGTCATGGCCTATAGGGTGGAGGCGTGGCTGGTTGGAGAAGGGGCCCAGTGGACAGAGGTTGGTAATTTTCTTTATCGTATTATACGACAAGAGCTGAAAAAATATACCTTCCGCACCTGTCGACCATCAATATCTCAACGACTTGAAGGGCTACAAAGGCAAAACTTGGTGAACTGATAGATGTTCCAAACAATCATTCAGTACATAGGGGCATGCATATTTCGTCTTTGACGAAAACATAAAATGTGAAATAACACATTGTAAATGTTAATTTTTCATGTTTCTGAAAGGTGTGAGTTGCATTTTCCTACCTTATTTTGTCACGAAATGATCCGAAATGAACGGCAATATGCGAAATTAACACGAAATTTAGAGTTGATTAACAGACGCCACACTTTTTGAAGTTTGAATAAATGTTATGCAATTCACGGAAAATTGATTAATTCTGCTGTGAATATTTGTGAAGCAAGAATGGACCGCTTTATACAGAATTAAACTTA
The DNA here is from genome assembly GCF_977018435.1 of Lepisma saccharinum. Lineage (NCBI taxonomy): Eukaryota > Metazoa > Arthropoda > Insecta > Zygentoma > Lepismatidae > Lepisma > Lepisma saccharinum. Next base: position 6,998,497 of record NC_139233.1, read on the forward strand.
ATGCTCTGGTAACTAAATAAATGTGCTCCTAGAAGGGATGTATTTATCTTGTGTAATATGTAAGTGCAGCCTTTAAATCAAATTTTGGATTATGTTCATAATTTTAAAACCAAAACGTCATTTATATACTGCTTTGATCCGTTTTTTTCACCGCTGTAACACTAAAATTGCATTTTATTTACCGATTTTGAACCCGGAATTTTGTTTTTTATTTACCAAAAATGTGTGCTTCTATGACAATCCAACATGAATTAACTTGTCTGTCTGGCCGTTAAATGAGATTATCGATACTAACGTTATCTGTCGGTATCTCCAAAACTAAAAGATCTATGCCAAACATTTTTTTTGCATTTCAAAACATGGATCATGGAGAATATTAATTTATGCAGGCACTTTTTTTTCCAGTTGGTCCCTCTATGCGTAGGCGGATCTTGAATTGTATCTTGGGAGGGGCACAGCATATACTGTAAACATTCAAGATGTAACATTGGAAATACAATGTGCAGATTTTTCTAGATAAAATAAACTAATCAGGACTGGACCTTTAAAGTGAAATCCGAACCACTGTACAATGTACAGTCACGTGCAATAAAAATGGAACTCCTACATCCTGAAACAAACGCTTCCCTGCAAGGCATAATGTGGGTTGCATAACTCTACGGCGGTGATAGAAGCTGCTATTGAAAATTTGCTATTAGAATCCACTTATCGCCGTAGATTTGGCCAACACACACAAAGAAAAGAAAATAGAACGACACGGTATATCAGAGACCCAGGTTCTAGTCCTGTCGAGTGTACATTTCTCGCTGAAATTTCTGCATATTCACACCTGTTCGGCAATAAGTTAATTCTTGGGCTTTAAACACTTGTATTCAGAGTATACTGGTACAGATAAAAGTTGTACAAATTTTAACTTAATGCGGAAATAATCGGTTAAGAAATATAAAGTGTAGTCAAATTCCGAGGTGTGTTATTTCTGTTGGTCTTTATAGAGTTTTGTTTTTAAAAGGGAAACCTTTCGTTATCATAGGAATCTTTGTATTTTCTTTCCACCAAGCAACATGCTACGGAACAGTGTTGAAACTATACTTTGATTGAGTTATTAAACAAGTAATAATAACATTTTCTACTGAAATAACTTGTAACATTACTCTGTGAAACAAGTAACTAGTTTACCAAAAACAGAAAAGTTAAACCACTGCCATCTAGTGCCCAGAATTCAAACTACACACATTACACTTTTTTCATGTGACAGAGTCCAAGTATGTGTGTTCTACCGTAGCATTAGAGGCGGATTACAGGCTAAGCAGGTGCAAACGAGACGAGACTAGTCGTGTTCCAGACTTGGTAAACAAGTTTGAAAATTTAATACAAATTAAATTTCCTTTATCGCGAAACTTAATCGGACATACTAGTGATGTAGTTAACTATATTGATAGATGTCGTATAATCGGTTTATCGTAATTGCGAAGTTAGTCCAGCATTGATAACTGTGAAGTTGTGCGGCGCAGTTGCATACATTCGGAATAAAATTTCGTTCTAGAAATTGTAGCGTCGAATCGAGATGTAATGAAAGTAAGTGTTAAGAACTGTCGTTTATCTTAATGGCTTCTTCTTACCGCCGGCCTCCGTGCCGGAATGGTTAGCGTCAGGGGTCCCGGGTTCGAATCCCGGGCTGGGCATAGATATTTGTGAATGTCCATTCATCGATTTCATCACATCATCGCTCATCCCCATCTTCGCAAATTAGCCAAAAGTGGCATAAAAGGCGAAGTAATATAAACCAACTCAATCAGTCAATCTTAATGGCTTCTATTCGCTATGGAAGCGTGTAAGGTGACGTGCTGCTTGCGTACTTTATTATTTATCTCTTAATAATCATGAAGATATCTGGGCCTCCCAGATAGCGGAGTGGTAGCGTCGTCGCCTTGTAATCAAGAAGTCCTGGGTTCGATACCCGGTGGAGGCACATTGCACAGTGGTTCAGGTCCCACTTTAAACTGTAGGTCCAGTCCCGATTAGCCTTTCTGTGCATAAAGTGGACTTAAAAAACAAAAACTCAAACTAAAGCTTGCTAAGTCTGAAAGAGTCATATAGTAAAGTAAATTTGATTGGGGTAAAGTTTTGAAATACCACACCAAAGTCTCGAACACTATGTCTCGGTCTCGTATCGATTTTGACAAGATTGCGAGACCTAGACGAAACATTTCTCGGTACCATCCTTACTGCTTAGTATTCACCCACAATAGCTACATTTGGACTAGTGTCACTTTTCGGTGCGTAACATGTTAACTTTATTTTGAAACACCCTGTATCTGTTTTTGCAGCTTGGCGTGACGCCCATCAACAGCTACGACGCCTTCAACCTGAAATCCGAGAGGGAGTACCTGTTCCGAGTGACCCCGAGGAACCGCTATGGCTGGGGAGAACCGGTGGCGACATCTGTCCCTGTGGTGGTGGGACGGAAGGTGGAGCTGCCCGAGTTCATCAGGATACTGCCTGGTCAGCTGAAGGCTCTGCGCGGAATGACCATCAAGTTGGAGTGCCAGGTGAGCAAGGGAGATTTCGCATCCAAGTTACAAGCAACAAATGTCGAAAGGGCCATGTTAGTGGTGACATCACAAGCAGACATCTTTAAATTGATGTTCAATACACATAATTTTGTTCCACTATTCCTGTCATAATTACGGCTCGGAAATTGATGAAAAATAATTTTCGTTCTTAAAATGAGAGCTTTATTTTTTCTTGAATTACAAGAGTAGTTGAATCATTAGACAAAACCCCCTGTTTAGTGGTTTTTAAAGTACTGAAGCAAAAGGGGGCGGACAATTAAGTGCTAATATACGAGGGCAAGTCAAAAATTATCTACACTTTTGCCACAACTTTTCTCAGGTTAGCCACACTGCCTTCAGCGCTTGTGTGCTATAAGGTTGTACCTTTGTGGTCATGTGGCCGAGGTTTGATCTTAATGGCTCCATTTTTCTTTCTTTTGTTACAGATTGAACATGGTCGCTCCACTGGCAGTGTGCACCAAGGAAGAACAGTGATCCGATTTCTCTGGTCTGAAAGTGTGTCAGGGGCTGAAATTCATCGCAGGCTTTCAGTACATCTGATGATGTCAGAATAATCTCTTTGGATGATGGGTGAGCATCGGTTCATCAGAATCATCTCTCAAGTTTGTTGAATCTTCCCATCAGTGGTGGAGGTTGATGGACATCCTACGCTTCGTGTTTCACGCTTCTCCAGCCACTTTTAAACCTCTCGATCAACTTATACACAATTCTACGTTGTAAAGCTCTGTCCCTGTATTGTACTGAAAGGCTGTGATGAATTCCAGTACCTGACACATCTTCAGACCAGAGAAATCGAATCGCTGTTCTTCCTTGGTGCACACTGCCAGTGGAGCGGCCAAGTTCAGTCTGTAACAAAATAAAGAAAAATGGAGCGATTAAGATCAAACCTCGGCCACATGACCACAAAAGTACAACCTTATAGCACACAAGTGCTGTAAGCAGTGTGACCAACCTAAGAAAAGTTGTGGCAAAAGTGTAGATAACTTTTGACTTCCCCTCGTAGTTTTCTTTATTTTTACGTCAAGGTTTTTTCTGTGTAAGTCATGCTCCTCTTTTCAGAGTGGGCCTTGCACGATACGGTAGTCGGTCAGCAACTGAAAATACAGTTGTGTTTCGCGTACATCAGATTATACAGGGTGTCCCAGAAGTCTTTCCCTAATTACAAACTTTATTCATATCCGCTATATGCAAGGTAGAGATGTGAAAGTGGTGCCAAAATGTTGGAAAACTAACCTAGTTTTTTTGGTTGCAGGTTTGAGTAACGTGGCTGTAGTGTAGCAGTGTCAGTGCCCAGAAAACCAGAAATGTTCACGAATCAGGAAAAAAGCTCAGCATGTCCTCTGGTTTCACGAGACCCGGTCACCATTAACAGTACAGAGGAACTTTCAAATGTACAGTACATCACTGACACTGCTACACTACAGCCACATTAGTGAAACCTGCAACAAATAAACTTGGTTAGTTTTCCAAAATTTTGGCACCACTTTCACATCTCTACATTGCATATAGCGGATATGAATAAAGTTTGTAATCAGGGAAAGACTTCTGGGACACCCGGTATTTTTTTAATATATTGTGACCAAAACCCAAGATTAATGCATTAAAGTGCCCAGCAACGGAACCTCAAAGTAGGCTTCACACAAAGTATTTTAAACGCTGGTGGAAAAATAAATATACTACAAATTAATTCTTTAATCCAACGGTTCTTCAACTGTGGTCCGCGGACCTCTGGGTGTGCGCGACACCCTCTGCCTTCCTTAAGTGGTGAAAATCAATGATGAAACACTAGAAATAAATATGCATGATGCAAATTAACTTTGAGTTAATGCTTGGGAGTCCGCGAGGGCGAGTGACATCTGAAGGGGGTCCGCGGTCGAGGAAAGTTCAAGAACCGCAGCTTTAATCCATTGCCGAAAGTTGTTAAAAATAATATTGTGCATTTCCATTGACCGTATTTTCGATTAATGTCGAACTTGCTAAAAAGACCATGTCAGGAAATTTAAATACATAAATTATGCTAGCAAATGCATTTAAAATTCACGAAACAACAGGGGTGAGAATAAAAATAAACTTCAACAATGAGGAAAAATTCAATAAAGAACGCCAAAAATTCTGAAAAATGACCTAAAAGCCAAAAAATACCGAAAAATGCAAAGTAAAATCAATGATTTCTGTTTCTAACTTATGGGAAACTGACTTTTTTCAAGCCCCAGAAAAGAAAAAAGATTTTTCATAAACTTCCCAGCCCTAGAAAAGTTGCCCCTTGAGTTAGATTTTCCAATGCTATCGCATGGTGAAACACATGTGGTAAGTTTGTTTGGACTCAAATATTGCTCAGTGACGTCACGTTAATATGGTCCATCAATAGCAACGTGTCGACCTGTCCTTTTCGTGTAAGTCTTCTCGACAATAGCTTACCTCGTTGCGTATCTTACTACCACTGCTGCCATCTGTGTTGTAGAGAGAAACTATTTCCAATTGAAATTAAGTAAGCTCTTCCTGATTGTTATTGCCCATTCCGCAGTGACTCCAAGGGCATGAATATCTACAAAGAGGGAGTTGTTACTATGTTTCTTGAATTCTGTGTGTTTATTAACAATGGGCATTTCAACTCAAATCTTTAACAGAAAAATGACACTTGCACGTTGTCACCTTTCTGTGCATTCAATTTATGGCACTTCAAAAGTTGTTAGGACAGTGGTGAAAGATTCTCACTTAGCACTAACAGTCACAGAGACAGGATAGGAATCGTTGATGACAACCGTGGCCCAGACCTTAGGTCATAGGCGTAGCTACGGGGTGTGCCGGGTGTTCCTAGGCACACCCTAATGGGCTGCTTTTTCAAAGATAATTAAAGACAGATATTTCAATAAGAGAGAAAATAAGCGGCAGTTTGTAAGAAGTTGAAAATGTCATTACTTGGTACAAACGTGTGCATCATCGCTGATGAAATGAGTGTCTATAGTTTTTCGATTTTTTTATGTCATTGGACAAAGAAGATATTTACTGCATTCTACTCTGTATACCTGTCACAAGCTGCACCTGTGTGAGAGAGCTTTCTCCAAGCTTACCCAAGTTAAAACTAAATTAAGAGCAACTCAGAAGCAGGATAGATTGGAAGCCCTGCTCTTGGTATTTGTGGAACAGGAAAAAGCTTAGTCTATTGATGTAAATGAAGTTATTGATGAGTTTAAGAACATTGTACCTTTTGACAGACGTCTCTTGTTATAGATGACGTATATCTTGATGTATATGTAACATTTATGAACATTTCGTGTGTGTGTGTAATTTCTATGCAATTTGATTTTTTCTACTACATATATTCAGAAATTTTCAACACTTTAATTTAGTGAATTTATATTCCTTTACAAACGTCAGTGCAGTTAAAGAGCCAAGTGATTGTGTTGCAAAATATGCTATTAAAAAGCAAGGTACAAGACCTCATTTTTTTTCTTTGTGCACACCCAAATATAAAGTTCTAGCTACGCCTATGCCTTAGGTCCAGTTCCCATTGGGACTGGGCTCCCCACCTCCACTTCATCAGGTATTTTCTGTTATTGCCTTATTCTCCCTTCCCAGTTTTTCTGTTTCTTTCTCTATCCTTCTTTCTGTTTTCTTATCTGTTTTTTTTATCTCTCTTATACTTTCAGTTGTTTCTGTCTTCCTCAGTTTTCCTGTATCTTTCTCTGTATCTTCCTTTCAGTTGTTTCTCTATCGTCCTATATCTGAAATACTCTCTTCCATTATCTTTTACTTTCCCTCCGTTATCCTTGCAGCTGTTTCACTTTTCTCTTATCTCTATGTTGCTGTTTCTCTATCTTCTTATCTCTCTTTCTCTGTTTCTGTCACTTAGTCTCTTTCTTCATCTGGTTCTCTTTATTTATCTGTATTTGGATGTGTCCTCATCGGATCAGTGTTGACATCCCTGGTCTGGTTGAACTTCTACATAACAGCATAATTGTTCCTGGTAATTGCGGCGTTCTTGTAAAGTGTGTGGGCTAGTCTTGCTAATTTAGAAATTATTACTGTAATATTCATAGAAGTGGCTTCCATAAGCCATTGGATCTTGATGCCACAGGGACTCTGCTTGCAGTTTCGACTAGTCCTAGCGCCGTGAATGAAGGTTCTGAGAAAATCACACGAGGAAACAAAACAGTCCCGTGCATAGTTAGTTAATCTGGAATAAACTTGGGTTACTATGGATGGTTTAGTTGAGGAAGAAGTAGCGAGAGGTGCCGAGGTGAAGAGGAGACAGTTGATGTAGTGGAGTCATCAAGTTCTTCTGCAGCAGCTCTTGCAATTAAATATTGTCCATTACACTGTAAGGAAGGGTTATGAACTTGCTTATTGAACCAGCCCTTTCACCACTAACGAATCTAATAGTGTCATCCTTTAACTGCTCCTTGCAAGCCACCTGGACCCACAGCCAGGATAACCCTCTGAATGAATTAGTTTTAAACATTGAGTAAGGAAGTTTTTAACATATTTCATTTTCTTAAAAGGGGCCTGTCCTAAATTTAAGGGACTTATCCCAGTATTGCATGATGGACAAAAATAGACCTTGTGCTGATGTACCCACACTATAAAATTCAATCAATCAAAATTGGTCAAGAATAGACACGCCAATCAAGTGAGAATCGCTGCTTGCAAGGAGGGGGAATGAATTAACCTTGGGTGAGGAGACCGAGGTTGACCTTGAACTGTGACACAAAAGATTATTATTCTCATTCCAGGTCCGAGGTGACCCTGTACCGGAAGTCGTGTGGCACAGAGATGGAACACCGATAGACATTGCTCAGTACCCGAGGTTTTCAAAGACGTTCGACGGGTCCCGATGCTGTCTTGTCATCGAAGACCTGCAGGACAGTGACGAGGGGCGGTACATGTGCGAAGCTACGAACAAGGTTGGACGCGTCTCGACCTTTGCACGACTGCTCATCGTCTCGGACCCCAAGATATGGGAGGCTGACAGGAACCTCAAGAGGTGAGTACTGTATGGGACTTTGGCTCACCCGTACTCGGTCGAATATCCCCCACGCTCGAGCGTTTACAATGAAATCGCCCCCATGGAATATGGATGTCCACCAAAAAAAGTATATATTTCACACATAATTTCATTTCAGTCACATTATTATAAGGACGTTGAAGGAACGTGATAATTTCGGACTGAAGGAGTGTTTTTGAGGGGGCATCACTATTATGGGGAAATATGTCACCTTTGCCCCCCCCCGGAAAAAATAACTTTGTTTCCTGGAAAATAATCTGCGGACGTCCATGAAGGGAATATCATTTTCTGACAATAATCGTATGTATAATATCTGGCCTGGCAGTTTCAGCCCACAAGCATCTATTTCATTTTCATACATTACTGGGTATTGGTACGATAGAATAAAATAACTTTTAACAGTTTCAATTTCACTACGTCTTCACTTCATGATCCATATTTGAGGACACACTATCACACACAAATGACAGTACATACGTGTACTGCAGGGTTTCGAGTGTATGCTGCTCGTCTTGCCTGGTCGAGCGTTATTCGCTCGTGACGTCATGGCGAGTGAGAAGCTCTCGATTCCGTATGCTATCTAGCGTCGTTCTTGCAAACGATTAGACGCTCGAGCGAAAAACTCTCGCTGAAGTACTCTAATCTGCAATATATTATTATAATTATCATTCCAATCATTTTCGGAAGGTATTATTTGATTAACACACGTTGGGCGCCACTTGTGCTACGCCCCTTAGGTGCACTTTTATAATCTGCCTTTATCTATTTCTCATTTCTTTTAATACATATTCATCCTTCTCGTACTCTAATTTCAACTATCAGTTTTCTTTTCCGTTCTTTTGCGCACTGCCATCTGTCGTCGCTTTCATGAAATAATCCATATCGCATTAGTGATTGTGTTTGGCCGACTAGCCACGTGACACAAGTAAACTAAAAAGGAACTAGGTTTTATATATTTTAACAGATTACAAATTTCATGTTTTTTATTTCACAAATATACATCTATTGAATATGACAGTGAATTATGAAGCTCGGCATCTAAATGCCATACAGAAAAAAATAGAATAAATTTAGAAGTTATTTATCAGATTATTGTGCATTGTGAGACTCAAAATTGTTGGAATCACTTAGGGATGTGACGAAGCTGAAGATTTACCGATGCCGATGTACTCACCGATAATTTTTGGAACCGATACAGATGCCGATATTTAACCGATTCCGATACATAAGATTATTAAACAGAAATGGGAGGTTATTTTCAGCATGACAAAAATAAATTTGCTATGTACATTTCTATTGCATATCATATGTATATACATATATATTCTCAAGAGATGGGAATGTACCGTGCGTCCATTTCGATCTGCAGCCGAGAGATCGGGAGAAACGTGGCGGGCGGCGCTGACGGAGGTGCCGACATTTGCGGCCTGTAATGCCCGCATATTTTTATGGACATATGCAGACATTTATATAAATATTGCAAAACTAGCACTAACCTGTGTTATAAGAGTTGTTCAAAGTGATGTCCACCTACACACGTCTCGACACGAGTCTGTTTTCACGTAAGTGTCATACATAAAAATTATTTGTTCTAACGTGAACCTTGCGGCTGGCATTCCAATCGTCTGACTGACACAACACACATACACACTGCAATAACACAAACAAGTAACGGCAAGTAACCAAGAATAACACTCTTACGCACAGTACGAAATTAACACGCTCTTGGTTTACATCTGCCTGCCACTATATTCACAGCTCTGTAGTCGCGAAGGAACAAAAAACTTGAGCTAGGAGATTTCGGATTGCAAGGAAGCTCACGAACACCATTAGCTTTTAACGGTTCGTCTGCAGCGTAATCTTGATACAGTGTTGCACATTCGAAACCTCCAAACGATCCCCATCGACACAAAACTCTTTCAAGGATATAAACTTAAGCAGGACGTTACTGGTCAAAACTATGATTAAAATGTTTTACAGAGTATTATCTGTGGCTCTTAATATAATTTCTAAAGCGTATTTATTTGTGTATATAAGGGTGGAACTTGGAAGAATTACAGAAGAACTTTTGCGTGTTATAACACAGGTTAGTGCTCGTTTTGCAAGATGTCCACAAAAATAAGCGGGCATTACAGGCCTCAAATGTCGGCATCTCCGTCAGCGCCGCCCGCCACGTTTCTCCCGATCTCTCGGCTGCAGATCGAAATGGACGCACGGTACATTTGCATCTACAAAATGTTATGTGAACCTTTAAGAAGAACATGGATTCTCAAGAGATTAAACATTAGTACACAAGCAGTTCTTTGAAATGCAAAATGAATTCCTGTTCTGCCAGATTCAACTTCAGAAACACGAGATTTGGAAGCAACACTGAACACTCAATCACTGAATACTGATGCAGCAGTTATGCCCAAGTATTTTCTCAGGACTTGCTTCAGGTTTTAATATTCATTTTTGAATTTCCAATACAACAGCAGATCCTGGATCAGCAATGTTCCGTTTTTTTTCCGATTTATAGTTAGGTTGATCCTCTGAATGAGTTTGCAATAATTTTATTACAAAAACTCTACAATGATGACGAATCATAACCAAATTTTCAATAAATCTTACAAAAATAGAATATAAAACTTATTAGAAGGTAAAAACTCTAGTATAATCTGTACCGCTTTTAAATATCGGATTTTTGCCGATTCCGATACCGATGCCGATATCTCAATTTCTGCCGATTTTCATACATCTGTAATCGGCTTCGGCACATCCCTAGAATCACTTAAACTACAAACATTGTGCTTAAGAAGGAGTAACAAAATATGTGTTACTTGCACATAATATGCGCTCTTCAAAGATTGATGATTGCTATTATTTACAAGGTTCCCAAACATATCACTAGACACAATTCCCTCATTCAGTAATTAATAAAAATGGTAGTGATCTGATAAAAACTCTTATAGATAATTTAAAAAATGATCTGTTGTGCATTAATTGTAGAAAGTGGACGTGGTGGTGGAACACAGATGTGTTCAGCATGAAATAACAAAAAAACAATAATTACAATTAGTGGTAGAATATCTTGCTTAAAACTATAACAATGTAAAATATGTTAGTCACACTTTATTAATCTAAATTTGTACTTTTTTACTCGAGTTTGAGCTGTATTGGGTTTTATATTATACTCAGCACTTATTATTATTATTATTATTATTATTATTATTATTATTACAGAGGAATTTTGGAGGACGGCCCCTTGACAGACTCCCCACCGCAGTTCACAATGCGGCTCCGGGACAGAAGGGTTCAGTTTACGTACCCCGTGAGACTCACGTGCCAAGTGATTGGATACCCGACACCGGAAGTGACATGGAAGAAGGACGGGGAAGATCTCGAGCAAGATGGTAAGATTTTACTAACAGTATAAAATAGATTTTTATATACAGGGCATTTCAGGAGCTCCTAACCAAATTTGACTCACCGTTAAGTGGTTACGGTTAGCATGAATTTCTTAGGCTTTTTCAATACTTTATTAGTATATCATGGCTCTAAGAATAACAGTAATTACGTTTAGAAAATTAACATTTCTTAAAACTTACAAGTCGAATAAGCAGTGGCTTGAAAGACAGACGAAACCAAGTGATCAGTTTTACGGTTTTCTTCTTTAGGATTCGATTTGTTTGTGTTATATTTGGCTAAAACTGAAAATAGGATATGAATAGTGAATTTTATTTTCCATGTAAATTCACAAATGTATTGGTACATTTGAGATATTGGGATCACCAGGGTAGACAGGATTTTTCTTCGGAGGAGGGCTGCGCTCGATGGGAAATAGGATACACATAAAACATTTCTTACCATTTTAAACCTAGCTTTGAAAGCTGTTCAAAGTCAAAAATGGTGATCGTTCTTTTTTTTTAAGGGGAGCTTGCATTTATCACATTGTTTTTTTTTCCCCCAGAGGATGGGCTGTAGCCCCAACAGATCCCCCCTTGTGTACGCCAGTGATTGCGAATGACTATTCAAAAGTACTCCGTTGTGTTATTATTGTACGTACGTATATGCTCTCGTGTTAATGAATTTTGTCGGATAGTGAGCAACGCCATCTCTTGGAACAGTTCAGAACTGCTTCAACGGGGAGAGGCGAAAGTTTCTCCTGATGTCCGTTAGAGTCCGCTAGTTGTGGCGACTCGTAGACATAGAGTATCTGAATAAAACTTGAGTGCGGAACTCGATATCAGTGAAATATCTACGTAAGATTAATTAAGTTCTGTATAATTCTGACCAAAAAAAAATTGAGTCGTTATTTTAACGGTGGTAACAAACGCAACGTTTTGGGACATTCATGTGGATTAGACAGGGACATGCAGTGATCTCGACACTTGAGTAGCAAATTAGCAATTGATGTTTGAGTGGCTCGTTTGTCTGTAACTGTAGATACAAATCTGTGTATATAATAAAATTTATCACCCCCGAATTAGTGCTTTAGGACATTGTGGATGACTCTCTTCTAAGAGCAATCCCAGACATTCGCTACTAGACTCGGCGGCAAGCGGCCCGGCGTCAGCGTTTTTCTTTCCCGGTGAACGGGTCCACTAATAATACAATTAGGATCAAATTGGTTAATTTTAAAAAATTTATAGTTATTATTGTGCAATAACGACCACTATCATAATTATAATTATTACTATTTCTAATCAAGAATTATGAACGGCCTCACCCTCTCCCCAACAAAAATTTCTGGGGACTGTGTGCTGTGGGTTCAACTTCATCTCCTGTGTGGAGACACTGAGCGTACGTGCGTCGCTAGAAATTTTAGTAGGGAAGCTGATAAAATTTGAATAGCAGAAATAAATAATAATAATAATAAATTATGTTATAATTATTATTAAACTAATAAAAACAAAGTTATTACAAGTTTATTATTATCTCTACTCTATTCACCAGATGAGTGAATATCCAGCACTTCTTTTCTTTACCCAGAGTACTGAAAGATGTGGTTATTGCTTTTTTTAAAAAACTTTTACACGCCTCGTTCAAGAAAAAGGTTTAAAAGTGTGGCCTAAATTTTAGTGATAGTGTTCATGTTGTGACGTCTCAAACAAAACGCTAAATATTGCAAACTGTGAAATAATTTTTTCTTTGGCTTAGCTAAGTGGTAAGATTTGAAAATTTAGCTGTTTCCTGAATTTAAACTCATTTCTTTCGAATTAACGGCTTTACTACGTTATCTGTTCGAATACCAACCAACTGAACCTTATTTCTACTACAGTAAACACTCGTTAACACGAATCCCAAGGGACCGAAAAATCAAGAGTTCGTGTTAAAAAAAAATCGTGCTAACCGGGGACTCAAATTTTATTGTTGCAATACAGTTCTTTCTACACATTAACCATTTACAATACGTATTATGTATATCATCATAGAAAACACTACTACAGTAATTAACGTTTTAAAAAAGTACTCACAGATCATTTTCTGGTGAAAAACAGTTCTGTATGTGTTGTGATGACACAGATTTCCAGGATGGGGTGATAGCTTTTATCGCTTCAAGCACACTCCTACTTGGGGTTTCAGTCTTATACGTTTTAAACAATAGAAAAACACATCTGAACACACAACTGAATTTGTTGGTTAATACGTATAAGCTCATTGTTGACGCTATGATTGTGATTGTCGAGCAATTGCACCCAAGTTTTAATCTTGATGTTACTCGTACTGGCTCTGTTTTAAAGAATAGAAAAACACATTTGAACACATTGTTGATCTGAATTTGTTGGTTACAATGTATAAGTTGATTGTTGACAAGATGATAGAGACTGTTGAGCGATTTCTTACATACCTAGCAGGTGAAAAACAGAAAAAAATTATGAAAAACTTTGTATGAGATCTAATGACGCAACGGACTCAAAAAACAGTTCGTAATTCGTGGTAACCCAAATTCGCGTTAACCTATAAATCTTTCTATAAGATATAATACATCCTTGCCGGGAGCAACATTTTGTTCATGTTAACCGAGTGTTCGTCTTAAGCGAGTTTGTGTTAACGAGGGTTTACGTATTAATAATAAAAATGTAACTTGAAATGAACGATACACATTTCTCCCGACACCCATGCCTGAACGCCACCTTTTGGTCTAGTGCTCTTTCACCAGATTTTTGTATTTGCAACATGAATTGTTTTTTCCACTTGCAGATCGCCACACGTTCTGGAGCGACGAGAACTTCCACACCCTGGAGATCAGCAACACCCTGTGCGAGGATTCCGGCTCCTACGCCATCACCGCGAAGAACGCCCATGGCTCAGTCTCGTGCAAGAGCCACCTGGTGGTAGACAAGGGAATCCGCGCATACGTGGCTCCCGAGTTCCTCTACGGGATGGACGACTGCGCCGTCAAGGAGAACGGGGAGATTAGGCTCATAGCGAGGGTGGAAGCATATCCCACCGTCGGAGTTATGTGGTTAGTGCTCATCTATCATCCGGGCATTATCTATGAGTTGGTTACGTGCAGTTTCTGTTGAAGTAAATACTTCCAATGTGCTGGAAAATGCTGACGTCTGGTCTAGGCAACTCGCCGTATTTGTGAAAGAGCGCTCTTGAATGCACATGTGGATTTCAGAGCTAGCAGCACGGTAAAGGAGAATTTCACAGGGTCTCACTTATCACACAGTTCTCACACATCATTTTTCGTCATCCCCCTCCATGTAGAACTGCCTTGATGGGGCGGGGGGGCTTAGTAGAGAGGCCATTATCACCATCTTTTCATTTCATACATCCTTCATATCCATAACTCACGTTTTCACCATTCCATCACGTCATTCATCTCCATATCTTTGACCTCCCTATAACTAAGGGTCTTGCTAGAGGAGACAACCTCGATAAAAAAAAAACCTATCCCAAGGTGTGAGTTGCACGTGCCGATGGGACAGTGTTGGCTGCAGGGGTAGGTGCAGTCGCGAACGTGGCATCGGGGATTTCGGTTTGGTCCTCGAGTAGCCTTCACTTTTGGGGGTAGGCCTTCCTCGGCATAGAGGGCATGTCGAGGCGACAATTTATGGACCCTCCTTATAAAATCAATATATTTATGGTTCTAAAAAACAATTCAAACGGGGGGAAACCCCCAAAACGAGCGCGGCCATCGAGCCCGCTTAATTTATTGGAAAAGACAAGTAACGTCACGACAGTGCCACGTTATCTTGTAATTAAGCATAGTTGAATCGACAGATAGTAACGATGATTCTACGAAGACAAAGAAAAATGGAGGTAAAACATTAAAGGACCTGTCACTGTTCCTTATTAAAAAAAAAGCAAGTAGACTATACCGCTGGAAGTGATGTCCCCGACATCAAAAAACTACGATACGGAAGCCTCCTCATCCAGACAAGTACAGATCGCCAGACTAGCAACCTTCTTAAGCTTAAGACCTTGGGCGACTTTCTTGATCAGGTTGAACCTCGCCGTCAACTGAATAGTTTTAAAGGTGTCATTCGCCACTGGGATCTGTTGAACGCCACAGAGGAGGAAATCCTTGGGGAGCTATCAGATCAACATGTCCCGGCAGTGCAGCGAATAAAGACGCGAAAGTCCGGAGAACTTGTACCAACTTCTTCAATTGTTCTCACTTTTCAAACGACCACTCTCCCAGATAGGGTACGGGCTGGATTTTTAAGACTGAATGTCCGGCTGTACATCCCTAACCCGATGCGGTGTTTCAAATACCAGCACTTTGGGCACACTCAGTCTTCCTGCAAGGCCACTACTGCCATATGTGGCAAGTGCAGTGAGCCCGATGATGGGACAGAACCATGCTCATCTGGTTCCACATGCGTGAACTGCAAAGGCGAGCACCCAGTCTGGCATTGTGACTGCCCCACTTTCCAAGAGGAAAAGAAGATCCGAGAGTTGGTAGTCACTGAAAAAATCTCTGCTGGTGAAGCAAAAACGTCGTCTCCGTGAAAGCATACGCACTACATTACCTATGCCTTTCGCTGCCGCTGTTGCTGCTGCTCTTACCCGTCACAGTGTAGGTGTACAAACCAGCGGCATCCACCACTCTGAGACGTAAAGCGCAGCTAAAAATCTGCCAACACTGACCCTTCCCCATCCCTTCGCCCTCTTTGTCCTTACCCGAGAACATGATACAGGACGAAGCAGCGGATGAAGAATTTATCAAGGTGATATTGATTAGGAATAGAGTACGCCTTACCGTAAAAGGTAAGTATCATACCTACAGCTATGGCTTATTGTCTCCAATGGAACCTTATCGGTTTCCGCACGAATCTCGAAGAACTTCAGATGTTGATCTCTGAATTTGTCCCTGTCCTCTTTTGTCTCCACGAGACACACTTTCGCCCAAACGAACCAGCAATACTAAATGGGTGTACACTGTACCGCACGGACAAGCTTCCTGAGAGTCGTCGTGCGCACGGTGGTGTAGCAATAGGTGTTCGAGATTCCATCCACTCGACGCCAATCTTTCTCACCACCCCCCTCCAAGCTGTTGCTGTGCGGGTTCATCTACCACAGCAAATATCTGTGTGTTGTGTATATATCAGAAGCGAGGAGCGATTCTCTTTCGAGGACCTCCTCTCTGTATTCGAACAACTCCAGTCCCCTATGGATCTTTTGGGCGATTTCAATTCTTATAATCGTTTATGGGGCTCCGTGCATACAGAGCCCTGGGGTCAAATTGAAGATCAATTCTGTGAGGCATCAGGTTTAGCGTTGCTGAATCATGGAACTTCCACATATTTCAGTCCGTCCTCAGGCACGTAATCTGCTTTGGACTTGTCCTTCTGTAGTCCCAACCTTGCTCCTACCACCTCTTGGAGCGTCCACACTGATCTCTGTGGGAGCGATCATTTCCCTCTTCTACTCAACTTCGAACATCTCCAGCGCTCTCCTGAACAACTCCCTCACTGGCATCTCAGTCGAACTGACTGGGGTCCCTTTGATCGTGCAGTGGATCTTAATACTGATCTTGCGTCGACTTTGCCAGCAATCGACGGCCTTGGTATCTTCGTGTCACGCGTCCTCGATTCTGCTCGCGCCTCCATTCTACATCCCAGTGGACCTGCGAGGCGACGCCCAGTCCACTGATGGACTGCGGAGATCAGTGCAGCCATCAAGTACCGCAATCGTGCCCTAGATCAGTTGAACAGGAACCACACTGCCGCAAACCTCGAGCAGTTCCGCATCAAGCGTGCCCGTCGACTCATTTGAACCAGGGTGGTGCATCGACTCCTCTGAGTGCTCTGGAGCACGACGGAACTTTGTATACAGATACATACTGGAGACATAGCAAACATCCTGGCCACACAGTTTTCTGAAGCTTCCAGTTCGGAAAATTAGCAGCCATGTTTCCGTCTTGAAAAGGACCGTCAGTAACGACGTCCTCTAGTTTTTCGAAGTCATAACCCCGAGCCATACAACTCTCCATTCACCGAATGGGAGTTCGATCAGGCACTTCGGAATTCGAAGATCACAGCTCCTGGAGTGGACAGGATCCACTACGAGATGCTACGTCATCTGCCCAGTAGAGCCAAAAATGCTCTTCTCACGGTGTTAAACAGGCTATGGTTGGAGGACCTATTTCCCGTATTCTGGAAGGAGGCTATTATTGTTCCCATCTTGAAACCAGGCAAAGAACGCACCACAGCCTCGAGTTACACGCCTATTGTCTTAACTAGCTGTGTGCGCAAGTTGATGGAACGCATGATCAACAAACGTCTCACCTGGTTTTTGGAGGAATACTCTTTGATAAGCAATTTTCAATATGGTATTCGCTCCAACCGTTCCACGCTGGACCATCTGGTTCAGCTGGAAACATATATTCAGGATGCATTTCTCAACAAGGAACATTTATTAGCAGTTTGTTTTCTTCGACCTCCAAAAGGCCTATGACACAACGTGGCTTCGGCATCATCAAGCAGCTTCATTTTTGGGACGTCCGTGGCCAAATGGCGTACTTTAATTAGAACTTTTATCAGATTTTCTTTCCGCGTGTTGGGAACTCCTTTTCGGATCTTCATGAACGAGAACGGTGTCCCGCAGGGCAGCGTACTTAGTGTGACTCTGTTTGCCATAGCAGTGAACAGTGTTATGGCAAACATTGTTGACCCTGTACATGGTCTCATCTATGTAGACGACCTCACGATCTTTTGTCGCTCACGGAATCTCGCGTGAGCTTCTCGTCAACTCCAACTGACGATAAACCGTTTGGTTGAGTGGTCCTCCCAAACAGGTTTCACCTTCTCATCCGAGAAATCCGTGTGTGTCCACTTTTGTCGTCAGCGTACATGTCATTTTGATCCTGACCTGTACATGTCGAAATCTTCCCTGCGCTTCGTGAATGAGGCCCGATTTTTGGTCTCATTTTTGACAAGAAATTAACATGGCCAGTTAAAATTATCTTGTCTGAGTGCTCTCAGCCTTCTATGCTTTTTATCTCATACTTCGTAGGGTGCTGATACTGCTCTGCCTGTACCGTTCACTCATCAGGTCGAAGCTCGATTATGGATGTGTTGTGTATTCGTCCGCCCGCCCATCTATGCTGCGCATCCTAGCCACCGTCCACCAAGCTGGTATTCGTGTGTGTTCTGGTGCTTTCCGTACCAGTCCAGTCGCCAGTTTGTATGTGAAGGCATCCGAGCCGTCGCTGTCTCTGCGAAGACAGCAACTGATAGTGAACTGTTTCCTCCATCATCGCTCGATGCCCTCACATCCTTCATATTACACCGTCTCAGACGATAGTAGGCTGGTAATGTACGAACTCCACCCTAGTGTCACTAGACCATTTGGTGTTCGTGCAGACGAGATCCTGTCAGCACTTGGTGTTGAAAGTGATCTTTCTGGAGTCTCTCCACTCATTCCGCCTCTCCTGATTTCGGAATTTCCTGCAGCCTCGATCGATTTCTCTCTGACCACCCTTCCAAAGGCAGAAACACCAATGGTTGTATACCAGCAGCGGTTTTTAGAGCTTCGCGCGAAGCACCCAAATTTTGATATAATTTATACGGATGGGTCCAAGACAGTCGAATCAGTTGGTAGCGCCTTCGTCCTAGACTCTCAAAGTTCCAGTTACTCGCTACATCCTGCCTGTTCCATCTATACGGCAGAGTTGTACGCCATTCTAAAGGTACTGGACTTTGCAGACGTCAATGGTCAGAGGAAAGTCCTTGTGTGCGTTGATTCGACCAGCGTGTTGCAGACTCTGGATTCGCCGTATTCCCGACATCCGGTAGTGCAACACATTTTGAGACTGCTTGTGTCTTTATCTGCCAGTACCGATGTACGCTTCTGTTGGGTCCCTAGCCACGCGGGCATTCAAGGGAACTAAGCAGCTGATGGTGCCGCCAAGTCTGCTGATGCAGATGGCTACGTTCTCGTCCACCTTTTGCCAGCTAAAGACCTGCAGAATTTGCTTCGTTGTTCCCTCCTTGACACTTGGCAGGCCGAGTGGGATACGGGAACGGGGAATAAGCTTCACGCTATTAAGTCCACCATAGGTGCTTGGCGTTCCTCGTCCCGTCCCTCTCGCCGAGAAGAAGTTCTTCTAACCAGAATGCATATTAAACACAGCCGTCTAACCCATGGTCACTTGCTGCAAGGGCAGGACCCTCCGTTGTGTCGTGTTTGCAAAATTGTTTTAAGTATTCGGCATATTCTCGTTGAATGTGCCGATCTTGCTTACCTCCGGCAGACTTTTAACCTTTCCGGCTGTTTGTCTTTTCTCTTGGGTTTATCAAACGTTTTTAGTTTCTTGCAAAGAGCTGGACTCTTCCACCGTCTGTAAGGAGGCTTTTAGTTTTTTCTGACTTTTAATGTGTTGTGTTTGTCTTGTGGAGATCTTTTTACAACCTTGCACTTTTAATTATAGCAAGGGGCTTTTTACAACCCTTGTTTTAACCACTTAAGTGAGAATTTTAGGTAGGGGGATATTTCTCCGAATATATTGGAAGGGTTCAGAATGGCCTTAAGTGCCGACGTACCCAAAAAGTTTAAATCAATCAATCAATCATTTTTCGTCAAGTCCCGCCTTTCGTCTTGTAAGCGCTGGTTGATTTCGTTGTTGGGTTAGGCATTTTGGGTTTAGAGCTTTTAGCATAACTACACTTTTTCAGGGCTTGACCATAAATGTATTACGTTGAGAGATCTAAACCTGCCATGCCTAACTTATCAACGGAAGCCTTTAGGCTGACGTCAGAAGCTGATGCAGATGGGGTTTGACGGGAAAGGTGTTTGAGAATTGTGCGATAAGTTAGACCCGATTTCACAGACCCAGGCGACACGATGCACGGTATTGAAAAAACGGCTCAGTCCAGCTACAAACTACAGGTGCAACTTGTCATGTGTCTTCGGTTCGAAATGTTGCATTTATTGCTTAGCGTGTTACTGACACGTGTCGCTTTAGGATTTCACCAATCGAACATAGGCTTGTGGGACCCGTCATGCAGCTAAGGTGTGAAACGTTGCTGTTGATTAGCTCGTTCCCAATGCTATCACTATTCCTACCAAAGATCAAGGGAACAGAGTGAGAGCTGTGAAAAGTTGTTCCAGTTTGTAGCGTCAGAAATAATGCGCTTATGTTTGTCGTCTTAATAGTTTATTCTGTAATACTTTATGGAAATTTCTTAATACAGAGCACAGCTATGGCAATGCTTAAAGTCCTTTTGTCTCTAAAAGTAGCCGCATGTCTGACACTGAATATTTTAAAGTTTTGTACACTACATTTAGATTCTGGTTACAAATCATAGCGAGTTCTAAAATTTGCATCTCGTTTTCTTACAGACGACTTTCCAAGAATCAAAGCAAGCCACAAAATAAATAATTATGGCATATAGGGATTTGATTTGCTAAATATGATCTGTTTATAATAGTGTTCTTGTTTATTCACAGGCACAGGGATGGAGTTAAACTTCGACCAAGTAGACGTA
This sequence comes from Lepisma saccharinum, assembly GCF_977018435.1. Classification (NCBI taxonomy): domain Eukaryota; kingdom Metazoa; phylum Arthropoda; class Insecta; order Zygentoma; family Lepismatidae; genus Lepisma; species Lepisma saccharinum. Next base: position 7,018,998 of record NC_139233.1, read on the forward strand.
CCATAATGACACTCGACAATGAAGGAACGGTGCAACTCATTGTGGTGGGGGCCTCACCGAAAGATAGCGGCATCTACTGCTGCACAGCCACCAACGAGGTCGGAAGAAGCGACATCAGCTCCAAAGTTACCGTCACTCCCGCCTCGTCCACTACGGCGCCGAGGCTGATTGGTCCAGACAAACCGTAAGTGTGATTTTAATGTTTTTACTAAATAGACGAAGCCACAGACATGTAGTACCAGACGAGAAATTGTGCGCTCATATTTGAAGCGGGGAATCTTCCCAGTGATGTGCGTCTACGCGTAAACAACGATAGTCTACATTCTACACGTAGACTATTTTATACACGTAGATTACGTAATCTATGTAAACAACATGGCGTAAGGTGATAACTTAGCAAAGGGCACCGTGGAATTAAAAGAAAATTATACTGCGTATCAGTTGCTGATGTGTAAGGCTAACTTTTCATATTCTTTCTTCCAAATTTGAACAATTTCTCACCTAGGAAGAAACCTAATATATGAAATATTCTAGTGTTTTATGAGAAAAAGACCACGCTTGGCTCACGACTGCCATCTGTTGTTGTGTTTTGCATACTATTTATCTTCATCTATAGTTGATAATAGAAGAGACGAGAAATTTTGTTGTAAATAGGGTTCTTTTGATTTCGTTAGGAAGCAATATAGTTGAAAATGTCACTTTCCTTTCATGAAAGCCTTGAAAATTAATTTTAATGCACTTTAGATTGTCTACGTACTCTATGTAAACTACGAACCAATGTAATCTACGCGTAGATTACGTGTAGACAACGCATGTAGACGTAAACTTATAGTCTGCGGCACATCACTGAATCTTCCCTTCGCGCAATCTGTCGTTGCAAGTTTCAACCTCGGCGGTAGATGGCAGTAACGTACGGAATGTTGAAGACACGCAGAAATGCCACGATAGCACGATAATGTTGAATAAAGTTTCAATTGGCATGTGTAGATCACTCGCATCATGACTGTTTATTTTATTGTTTGCAAGATAGATATTCCAAGATTGCATCATCGAAAGTAGCAGGTTATAAGAAATCAGTCAACAGTATTCAGAAAACATTTGAGAAGGATGTGAAGAATAAATATTTTAAAACAGAATTTGAAAATTAACCTGTAGAACATCGCAAATGGAATATCAAGTTACTATGTAGGTAAATGAAAGGTAAATTTCAAGATAGGGCCGTAAGTTCTAATCATAACAGACCAGTGCCACTGTATCTTGGCATCAAGTCAACCACCAGTGAACCATACTCTCTGTTACTAGATGTTTGCGTATTTGTGGTCCGTCGGATATTTTTAGTAGTTGAGAATTTAATCCACAATTATAGAGCGTCTTTTTATTTAAGGAATGCTTTACATGGGAAATTCAACGTAAGCTTACGCACATGTGGAAATTAATTGTGCTTAAAAATGGTTAAAAATCGCAATGTTTTCTGTTACACAGTAATGTTGCCATAATATTTTCATTTGGAGGGCAAGGGGCAGGATCTCCATAAAATTATATTGAAAGAAATAATTAAATAAATGTTATTAAATATTGTGAAGTTCGTCAATTCTTAATTCAATTTCGAAATAGCAACAACGCATTGTGCTTCTTGGAGAGGGAGATTAGAATACTGGTTTCCAGCCCTTAAACAACTTTACATGCAAAATATATATCATACTATAATAAATAAACAGAAAAAACCAAGAAGAAAGTCAATCATTAACATCTATATTATTGTTGAAAAATAGAAAGACATTCTTCTCCTTGTAAAACGTCATCTACAGAGCATTCGCTGACATTCGCTACGAGACTCGGCGGCAAGCGGCCCGGCATCAGCGCTTGTCTTTCCCGGTGAACGGGTCCGCGACAGTCGCTTATATTAAACCTCGTAAAAAAAGTTTACAGTAACAGGGTCAGTTCTGAATAAAAGTGGAAATAAAAATGGGGAAATAAAGTATACAAAGACAATCCGTGCGTTAAAAGAAAGTATTGTACGAAAAATCGGGAGAATTACAGTAGACGAACTTGTAAGTGTAAATGCCAATTTCCTTCGGAGATGCCAGGAATGTGTTGCAGCAGAGGGACATAATTTTCAACACCTTCTGTAGTCAAGGTTAGTACACAATAGCAAAAATGTAATTTTAATAGCCGACTCTAGCGACTGTCGCTGACCCGTTCACCTGGAAAGACAAGCGCTGATGCCGGGCAGCTTGCCGCAGTGTGTCGTAGCAAATGTCAGGGAATCCTCTGTATTTGGTAAAGTCAATGATCTGCTTTATAGAATGGTGTCTAGGAAAAATGTAAATTCACTCGGAGTTGGGTCGAATAAATTGTACTCGCATAATTCATTATTTTGTGATGTCAGTATAATGTGATTAGAGTCTTTAAATAAATGAAGAGTAGTGAAGGAGTTGCCAAAAAATGTTCTCCTTCAAATCAAAATTCATCTGCAACATACACAGTGGTGCCAACTTACACCTGTGGAGCGCAAGCTCCTCCGATAATTTGCCTATCACTTTTATAATTTGTTATTGTGGTGAACTGCTTTTTGAAATCGCTGATTCACCCCAGTGTAACAAAGGAAAGATTTATGTAATTTTACACAAAGATTTTCTGCTAATTATGCTACGCACACCTTCATGACGATTTAATTACTAATTCCTATTACAAAATCATTTCAAAATTATTGTGATAGATTTCGAATTTAATGTTTTCAGTGTTCAGTATTATTAGAGCATCCGTGCACATATCCATAGTATGAAGTCAATGTAGTGATTCATTTAAGGGAGGGTAAGGGGTCATGAAGATGTCTTACTTCTTGCGTAAAATATGAAGCACATCCTTAAGTTGAACTATTATACCACTGTTATAAACAGGAACTGAAATAAAGTACTAAAATATTATTTAATTCCAGGCTTACTGTTACAATTGTGAGTAGTGTTTTTGGTTAAAATCCTGTGTAACGAACTGCATTTCAATTTAAATCTGTACACGATTTGAGATAGTTATCGAATAAGTAACTTCGATACAAGTGTGTGCAATCTCTGTTGCCCAGCCATATTGATAGGTGATCTGCGTCTGCTTAAAAGAAATATCGCGAGAGCTTTCGGTATTGTACAAGAGTCCAGGAAGATTTATACGTGTAGTAACTCATTTGAATATATTTACGCTGACCAAACAGGCGTGTAGGAAAAGTCTTACATGCCCATACGTCAGCTTCGCTCGATTTGTGGTTTGTTGTTGCCTTCTAAACTCCTTTTGGCAAGCGTCCAATGAGAATGGCCTGCTCAGTGAAAAATAGATCAAGGATTGTTTGCAGTTGAAAACAAAATTGGAATCGCCGCAATTCGGGACGCTGTTCGCGTATTGTACGATTAACGCGTTGTTTTGCTTGTAGGTGGATCTGGGGGAGATTATGAGCATAACAGTTTGTGTGGGTGCACCAAACCAGATCAGCTTTGCCAGGTCAGGTCGAGGAAAGTTTGAGGATGTAATTATTATCTGCTGATAACTGTTATAGCTCCCGTTGAAAGTTTCTTAACTGAAGATTAGTTAACCCATGCATTAGCAATTGTGAAATTGCAGAGGCAGTGTTGACAAGTAATTACTGTTTTGAGCACACGATCTGATTTTTATCTTGTTTATTTTACGTCGCTTTCCTACCTCTTGGCTCAATTACAACTATGAGAATGAAATAGTGACATACATGACAGGACAAACGTAATGACACATCCATACTTTATCTAAGGTTCAAACTTAGGACCCCTAGCTTCGAGATGCATTACACTAATCAAATCATATCTGCCACACAAAAATGCATATTTGGGATAAGTATGATCTGGTTACTATTTCAAAATACATCATTTTATCACAAACATACTTTCGCGTATTCACAATTCTGGTCAAACCTCCGTATCAGATCGTTTACGCTGTCCATTGGCCATTCGGTACCCGTTATTGACTCACCTGTTACCCATCCACCTTGGTGCAATTCATCAGAGAACAGCAGGTCATGATGACAAATTCATTCCTGTTCTTGAACATCAATTTTCAGCTTAGAACTGTCTTTAAAATTTCGAAATTAGATAATTAGATACGTACCTGATTTTTAATTGCACTGCAAGCAGTTTGTTCTTTTTCGCGCGACAGTTTTTACCTTATTGTTTTTTGTGGCTCAAGTGATAATTGTTCGCCATATTTCATGTTGTAGGTCAGGAACGTTGCTCTGGACTGTATTGGCAATTTTTTAAGGATAATAAATCTGCCAACATTGACAACTGGTGACTGTAAATTAAATGCTTAGGACTGTTCCCTAGCTTCTCAATCTCGCGTGGTTAATAACAAGCATTAATTCATGGACATAATTTTGCATGGCGAACGAACAGTCATTCTTTGATGATTTGCAGTGAGTCAGGGAGGTGTTGTTCCAATTATGTCGCAAGCTAGAGACCGCCAATTAAAGTATCCCACGGTATATTACTCTTAATTTGCCTTCAGACACAACGTAATTGTTTACCTTTCAGACATGCTAATTGATTGGCTAAGAGTAGGCATTGTGTAATATGCGCCTAAGTACCTAGTGACATCTGGTGTGCGCATTGAAAAAGTGCGACATTTTCTCACATTGATTCTCATGGTAAATCCTTCTATCGAGTTTCTTCCTTAGAAACTGTAATTTTACTATGTTCAGAATTTATGACTAGTTCAAGGTTAAAAAATTATTTTGTTTCCACAAAAATGACGATTATTCCTCGAAAAGAGATTAATTTAGATAATATAGCCTAATGTTTACCTAATACGTGTGACAAGCTTTTGACTATATATGCTTGTACGGAAAACTTGAGTTTCTTGGTCGTACAAAAGACTCTCATTTCGAACTTTACTCCAGATGGCAGGGCGGTAGAGAAAACTAATCACGCTAACTACTTGAGACTTTAATTGAAATTAGTAATAATAGTTCCTCGTAGCCGGCCCCTGTGGCGGAGTGGTTAGCACATCGCGCTACGACGCCAGGAGTACTGGGTTTGAATCCTGGCGTGGGCATGAGTGTTTGCGAGTGTCCATTCATCAATTTCATCATATCATCCCCGTCTTTGCAAATTAGCCAAAAGTGGCACAAAAAGCTAAGTAAAATAAAGCAAATCAAATCAAATAGTTCCTAGATCAATTAAAAAGTTTATTTTAGCTCAGAACATTGTTAAAGAGGAATGCTAGTTGCTTTAATGAATTATTAATTAGATTAAATGTGATTCGCTGGAGGAATTCTCATAAGAACAACATGCGGTCACATATTGCATAAATATTACGACAGATGTATCAGGACAATGGATGACAATAGTGATGGACAGTTTTCCTGGTAATATTTATGCATCCGCTTCCGCTGTACCTTCATGTGCACAGATTTATTTTACTTCGCTTTTGTGCCACATTGGACTAATCGCGAAGATGAGTGATGATGTCACTCACAAAGAACACCCATTCTCAGGGCGGGATTCTAACCCGGAAATAAGAGTAGGTAAGTTCTTCTTCGCTATTTCTTCATGTTTCTTAAGGAATAACAGTATGTATGTGCTCATGGACGTCCTGGGGGATTTTTTCCATGCAGGGACATGGAAGGGATTTTTCAGGGGGGGAAGGGTAAACCATCAGCTTGATGTTATCATGTTCCTACCACGCGCTTCTAATAATTAACAAATTATTGTGACTGAAATAAAATTGTGTGACACATTTTTAGTTGAGGTTCATTTTCCAAGGATGGGGGTGGAAGGTGTCACCATGACCCCTTCCGGAATGCTAGTGCATATTAGTTGTTTTCTTTTCAACATAGAATACTCTTATATACATAAAAGAAAGTGAACCAACTTAGTTATAGACAATTCCCCCACTATAGCTATACACTGGTCAAAATAATTAGGGGATCAGGCAAAAATAAGTTGGGGATCAGACCAGATATGTTGTCAGCGCCTGTATGAGCTACAATCAGCTGCTAAAGCCCCGTAAAGGAAAGTTCCAATGCTTTAAACATGACGTAACCTTTGCACTGGTGATATCAAAGGGTAGAGGGGAGGAGTGTGTGCGTGCTGGAGTTGTATGCTAGTCGTCTCTGGTTAGCGATACAGTTCAGTTGGGGAAGGCAAAGGTTCAGGTGAGAAAGGCAATGCCGCACCAACGTGATTTACCGGAAGCTATTGCTTGGAGAGCCATAGGAAGGATTGAAGCTGGGCAGTCACAACGCCAAGTAGCACACGCCATTGGAGTGTCGCAAAGTGTGATTTCCAGACTATGGAATCGTTTTGAAACAACAGGAAGTGTTCGCAGAAGACAAGGCTAAGGTCGTCCACGAGCAACAACATCGAGGGAGGACCGTTTTCTCTTAATCAGAGCCCGTCGGAACAGGGGGCAGAATGCAACGTGCCAGGCAAACAGCAACGGGACGCAGAGTGTCATCATCGCAAACTGTCCGGAATCGTCTTCATGAAGGTGGTCTCTATGCACGTAGGCCCATGGTGTGTGTGTTTCAGTAACGTTGCAACATCTAGAGCCCGTAGAAACTGGGCGGAGGAACATCGTGGTTGGGGACATGCCGAATGGAGGTCCATTCTGTTCTCTGATGAGTCGCGATTCAGTGTGAAACCTGAAGTCGACGTGTTCTCATCTGGAGGGAACGCGCAACACGAAACAACCCAGCTTTGTGCACGAACGCTTCCGATATGGTGGCGGTGGACTGACGGTGTGGGTGGACATTCGGACATGGTGGACATTCGGACCTGCACATCATCCGCGATGGCACCTTGACAGCTCGAAGGTATAGAGACGAGATCCTCCGACCTTACGCCGTGCCTTATGCTGGTGCCATTGGTGATTCTTTCCGTTTCATGGATGATAATGCTCGTCCACACCGAGCTGGGTTAGTGGACGACATGCTGGACCAGGAGGGTATCGAGCGTCTGCCCTGGCCAGCTTGCTCTCCAGACTTAAATCCAATCGAGCACATCTGGGATGCACTAGGCCGACAAGTTGCAGTACGATCAGCACCTCCCACAACTCGTGCAGAGCTAGAAATTGCACTTCTGGCAGAGTGGCGACGTATCCCCCAACAGTTCATTGATTCCATACCACGCAGGTGTGCATAAGTGTTGGCCGTTAGGGGAGACAATACACTGTACTAGAGGAGATTTGCTGTATTGTTTGTGTCTGTTCTTGTGCTTTTTTTGTCCTCTCTTACTGATGCTCTCATTGTCATATCGCGTCACATGTCATTAATGTCATTAACATCAGGTATCATGACAGCATATCTTGCTGTAACTAAGCTCAGAATGAAATAAAGGATCTGGTATTATTATGCTTACATAAGTTTTGATATCTGGTCTGATCCCCTACTTATTTTTGCCTGATCCCATAATTATTTTGAGCAGTATATTTAGTAGGGTCCTAGCAAAGTGCTAGAAACGAGAGGGAAAAAATAACGAGCAAGGGCCCACCCACTCAATCCACTTCTCATGATGTACGAGGTCAGGTTTTCCGCGCTCGCGTGCCGTGAGCGATGGCCTTGTTCCCCGACGCGAGCATTGTATTATTGGTTGGCCACAAGCGGCTGATGCATAACGGCCACACACCCAGTACCCGGCGTCGCCCGAATCAATTGTCCGCTCTGGGTGTTGCTCGCGTTGCTACGCTTGTTCTTTCGGGTGAGGGAGTCTATTAATAGCCAATCTACGTCTTTGGCAGCGGGATGCTCTAGTTGAAAACGTCTTTGCAGTGGTTAGCAGCTGTGTCACAGGGTGGTTTGCTCAACTTTAATTATTTAATTAACATTCTGTTTTTAAACTGTTATGCTTCAGTATAATTGAGTAGTTGCACGTTGAAAATATAATAAATATACACTAAAATATAATAGATGTATAAATGTATTATAGAAATAATATTAAAATATAATACTCTTCAAATGTTATGACGTCAATTTTAGTATTTAGTATTTAGCATTGGTGTAATTGCATAAAGTGTTTAGGGACCAACCGGTAGATCTTCGGTTGCTAAGAGATTGAGTTTGTACATGAATAAGTGCAGGCATTCTGATACATATGCCTAAAGTTCAAATCACCAACCCTGAGACCTTCCGTAAACAAAACCACGTGCATGAAGAAAGCATTGCAAACTCATAGAAGTAAAATAATCCACACGAAAATCCAGCGTTGTTACAGGATTCATTACGTAAGGTAAAACAACGGCCAATTTGTAGTATGGGATACGCTGCCACAAATGACGTCTCACTTTAAACCCAATGCTCTTTCTTTTGTACTTATTGCTTCACCTTTATGGTTAACTCTTTGTACCAGTAATCATTTCCCATAAATTTGGCTTCTTTCTTGCATGCGAATTGAATATATATTTCTAAGATTTGATATAGATAGGAGTGTATTTGAAATTTGTTTGTAGATTTTATGTAAATTGTATCTTATGTAAATAAAATATGTAATGGGCATAAACAGCCATATGCAATGCTGTAAGTCCAATAAATATATTGATGATGATGATCAAAACAAGACAAAGAAAGTTCGTAAATTTATTGCGGTTGGAAACTTTGACAAGCATCCTAATAACGATTTTTGTTCCGCCAAATATAGTGCACTTCGTAAAATAACTTGGTGACCTGGCAAGGCAAGATAAGTGTGAATATTTTGTAGGAATATGCATTGTAACTTTCAATGAACTTAGAGATTTGTATACATAATGATATTTTATAACATTGGTTATTTTCTAAAAATAATCATGTGAACAGCAAGGAGGTAGTGCCACTTTCAACATGGCGAGTTCTGTGCGTGTAACAGCAGGTGATTGCGGTAGTCGGCGGTCATGAATCAGTTGACGCGGAGTGATACATCGAATCGGTGAGACGGTTTGTTTACAGAAGGTCTCAGGGTTGGTGATTTACACTTTAGTTGTATTATTTGGCTTTCTTGAATTTTGACAACGGTAATAGAAGAAGCAGCGGTGCCAACATTTGGAAAACAAGTTACAAGTTCACAAAAAAGAATCATAAATCCTCTCTTCCATGAATTACGATACTGATGCACACCAACATTGCATGCTTACTTTAAAAACAATCTATTTACTTAATTCAACAAGCAATGAACCGATAATAAATACGATAATAATAATAATAATAATAATAATAATAATAACACGACAAATTATTGGATGGACTCGGGCCCCACCGGCTCATATAAGTTGGCGCCATTGAAAAGAAACTTTGCTTAATGTTAATATTATTTTCTTCAGTGTTTCTTTTAAAATGGGAAGTATTTAGAACGAATATTAGTGGATTTACCTTGAAGGAACTTAATTGCTATCAAGGTATTCAGAAGTTTGAGTTGGTGTTTTAAGTCCACTTTATGCACAGTAAGGCTAATCGGGACTGGACCTACAGTTTAGAGTTGGATCCGAACCACTTGTGCCTCCACCGGGTATCGAACCCGGGACCCCTCGATTACAAGGTAATGACGCTACCACTGCGCTATGGGGGAGGCCCGGTATTCAGAAGTGTCCTTTAGTGTAAATATGTGAGGGCATGCACTAGTGGCGGGCGTATCTTATAGGCAGGGTTTGACGGAAAGTGAATACTTCTGAAATACTTCCTCTGAAAGAAATAACCTATCTAAATCCGGTGCAAGAGAGAATTAATTAATATTCCTGTCCTCAGTTTTGCTGTTGTAAAGGGGTTACTTATCCCCGTATTGCGTCACGGGTAAAAAAGCTTATGTACTAATCTGCCCATAATATAAAAATCAAGCAAGCAAACTAAGTCTACTGATGTCCACATATGCCTACGTCACGAAAATTCTCGCCACAACACAACTTAGCACAAAACGCCAAAAAAATTTCCACCAGACATAAAAAAGAAAGGAAAGAAACATAAATCTGTAGTGACACTGACCCAGTTGACTCTTGAGAACCACGCGCAAGGCCTTCTGGGTTCCTTGCACCGTGATGCATGCCGGTAGGGGGCTTCCAAATCAGCATTTACGAACACTGATCACGATTTGGACAAACTAACTCGACCTGCTTCGCGCCAAATTATGGCGGGCGTTAAAGCCACGAAGCCATTTGTTTGATGAAGAGGCTGAGCAAAATGGCTGCAGAAATTCAGAAAAGGGAATCTATAAATAGTTTCAGCGGTCGTTATATCGAATGGCAGCAAATCGGGCGTCTTGTTTATTTATTCAGCGATACATATTATGGCTTAGAAGCTGCATAATCAAGGGATGGTCTTTGTATAATCCACTGCAAACAAGGTGCATGGATGCTACACAAATGAACAGGTTGTAGCTCCTTTACAAATGAGAATAGAGCAGTATTTATAGAAATGTACACCTATTACATTTAATGACCGGTAGCATGTTCGGAGTGCATTTACATATTGTATTCTCTACGTTGATTATACCGCCAATCTCCGTAAATGCATATCGATTGATGCACCAGAATGCATCGATCGATGCACTAAAGTGTGTTTTATGGCTTCTTCAAAGATTCACATTTGATGCATTTGGGTGCATTTCTGTATGTCGTGAAAGAAACACCAAAGTGCATCATTTGATTCAAGTGAGGATTTATGCACTTCAATGCATCAGTTGATGCGTTTTGATGCACCTTCCTGCATCTTCGGAAAATATGCATTCTGGTGCATCAAAATGCATCAAGGTGCATGAAAACGCATCAACTGATGCATTGAAGTGCATCTCGACTGAAATAAATCCTCACTTGAATCAAATTATGCACTTTGAGGTTTCTTTCACGACATACAAAAATTCAGCCAAATGCATCAAATGTGAATCTGATTCTTTGAAGAAGCCATAAAACACACTTTAGTGCATCAATCGATGCATTCTGGTGCATCAATCAATATGATATATTTTGTTCTCTGAGTGTATAATCCACTGCAAACAAGGTGCATGGATGCTACACAAATGAACCCGTTGTAGCTCTTTTACAAATGAGAATAGAGCAGTATTTATAGAAATGTAGACCTATTACATTTAATGACCGGTAGCATGTTCGGGGTGCGTTCAGATGTTGTATTATCTAAGATGATTACACCGCCGAATCTCCGTGGCAGAGTGGTTGGCCCAGTGCGATAAGACGGCTGAGGTTCCGGGCTCGAATTCCGGCCTGGGCATGTGTGTTATTTGTGAGCGTTTCTTCATCAGCATTATCATAAGTTTCAAGTTATCTTAGAACCCTCACCTGATATCATTCAGGAGTTATATCTTAAAAGTCTTGAATGCTTAGGGATAGATTTAAAAAACTCATGATATTTAAACTCCGTACCAGCTAACTGTAGACCAGGCGAACGAGAACAAGTCTCTGCGCAAGTAGTGACGCGAGACGGCTCCACCAATCAACAGTGAGAGAAACGGGATTGCGTAATGAGCGACGGGAGTTACCCGATTTCCTTCTCAGCGTTGCAAACTCTTGAAAAGGATAAAACCGAACGCACATGGCAAACGGACCGTATTTTTATCTCCAGGTCCGTACGATTGGTTTAAGAATTTCTTAGGGAATGATTAGGGATAAAAGTGCAAGAGCAAATTTTGACAAGCCGTGCATTTAGCGTACGGACTAAGACTGGACCGTACGGTTGGCAACCCTGCGCTTTCACCACTCGATTTTCCTCCTTCTCCTCTGCCAATATGCGCGGCCCTGCTCTACAGTTAGCTGGGGCAGGGTATAAGTTTGTTGATGATTAGGAATCACCGACATTAGGGACTTCAGGACGCGGCGCTGGGAAGTGATCATGTCATCACTCATCCTCATCTTTGCAATTAGTCAAAAGTGGCAGAAAAGCGAAGTAAAATAAACCAAATCTATCAATCAATCAATCTGAGTTGATTATAGATTCATATACTCTTCTACAGCTACTGTGAGGTGTTCATTCCTTCCTAGAACATAGCCAAGGAAGGCATTCCCGACAGCGTAATGGCTAGCAATCTCGTCTTGTAAGCAAGGTGTCTGGGGTTCGATAACAGGTGAAGGCGCGTTTTACAGTTGTTCGGATCCCACTTCAAAGTATAGATCCTGTTCCGATTAGCTCATCCAAATGAACCCCCCTCCTCTTTCCCAGTTTGGGTACCATCCCTAAGAAGGAAGACGCGACGAATTATTAAAATAAGATACAAATAAACATGAATATCCTATTTTGTAACAACAATAACCGCGTGGGGAACGTATGAGACTTGCCTTAAGCCCAGTCTAAGCACAGGTAGGATAATTGGGACTTGATTGCCTGGAGATCAGGTTAAACCAAAACACCTCAAAGATGTTCACGGGCTGAAGCAGTGGTGCGTGATCTTCACAACCTCACCTTAAATCTGGTTTGACCACTTGATACTATCCTGTGAACAATAATAATCAATACAATATCGCGCAAAGAGAAAACGATTCGGAACAATCCACGTCGAAATAGTATTCTGATACAACGAGGCTAGTTAACAGATGACACGAAAAATCGCGAGATGTGTGCACAAGTTAAGGGCAGCGAACGATCATTAGTTGACAAATGACCTCACGTTAGAGGCACATAATGTAAAATACAGAAAAAAGAAGCGTAATTCTTCACTAATGTAAACGCTCATACTGTAATGTAAATCAAATAGCACTGAAACATTTATCAATGGAATTTATGCGCTCATTTGCAGAGTTGTTGCACGCCATTGTTCCATGATTGACTTGTTCAAACCATCCGCTTGGCGTCGCTAGCATTTTCCAGTTTAAGCTTTAAGATCTTCCAGGATTTGTAAGCAGAAAGCGAAGCAAAACAACTCTACTCTTGTATGTACTTTGTTCTGACACTCTCAACGACATTTAAATTTTTACCCACATGTGATTATTTTCTTTTAGATAACGTTTGTGCACTTCATGAACTCAAGAAATTTGCAATTTAATGCTAACCACTAGCAAAGATCATCGACAAAGAATATGGGAATAGAAACAAAATAAAAAACACAACTTTAGAATTACATTAAGTGTAATTAACTCATTATGTTTAAATATAAAGTTAAGGTGAACAAATTAATGTTGTTTTTGAAAGTAAATTTTGTACTCTCTAATCCGTTCAAATAACACGTCAAAAAGGCCTGGCGCGAATAGTGAAACCAATGGGTTGCACTTTTAATTTTTAAAGCAGTTCTAGAGAGTACAGTACTACAATACCGTCGAAGGGGAGATAATGGGCAGGAGCTAATCCGCCGTCCTTATTGGTCACGAAGCAGCCAATTAAAACTTACTACTTAAACTAACTTTCCGTAAGTGTTTTTTTCGTGCATCATGTATCTGTGCAATAAATGTGACCATTTCTTATAACTAATCTCCCCACCTTACATTTCTTCACGCCAACAGCAGATTCTCTTTTTAATAACAACTATACTGCCTTTACGTTAACAGCGACAGAAAACCAAGACGACGATAGAAGTAAAAAGTTAAACAAGTTTGTGGCTTTCGTTAAAGGTACGATACCAGAATTCATCTGAAGAAAACTTAAGCTCAATTTAAATTGCATGTCCAATCCCGATAATTTTGGATGATTCGACGTCAAATTAAGCAGGAGTTTACCATTGACCTTTCGGATTTTGGCTATTTACGGTGAAGCAAGGATCCGAATTTTAGGTATTTTAAAAAATAGAGGAAATACCGTATTTTGAAATGTGTATGTCTCTGGAACAAATGAAGCTAGTGAGGCGAACCCGGGTTTATTTTGAAGATAAATAGCTAGTAATACATATTATCTGGTAGAGTAAGTATTTCGAATATTTTCGCCAGTGTTCGAAGTGTTAAACATTCAAAGGTGAATAGCAAAGAACACTTCGTAATAGATTTTCTTTCGGATATTTGAGCTTCCATATGTCTTCTACACCATATTAAAGCAGCCACCATTTTTTTCTTTTGTTTTGTATAGCCTCTTTATGAAAATTGTGAAGATATGTATATTGTCAATTTTCCTTAATGGTAAAGTCTCGGTTTAAAATTTACATTTTGGTCATTTCCGTAATTTGATTATTTGGATTGCTATTAACATATATTATATAAATATTAATAAATATTGCATTGTTATTTTATGTATGTATGGCAAAAAACGCTATATATTTGCTTTATCACATGCAAAAACGAACATGTGAACTTGTATGTAACCTTACTGAAAACCATTCATTCATTCATACTTTATTGGTTTTAGCTGTTATACCAGCTCTACACCAAGTGTCCTAAAAATATGTCATGCATGACACTGTTACACAAATTACAAATTTTGAATATGTACACTTTTCTTATACATAATTTATCTACATCATTATCATACAAATTTAAAATTGATAATAAATACAATTGTTATATCTGGTGACTATCTCAAGTTACACATTTTGAATATTTACAATTTTCATATGTCTATATTAATATCATGAAAAAATCTACAAATGATAAATACAATTGAAGGGCCAGGGGGAAAAACGATGAATGTCGATTTTTCGCCCATTTTGAGATCGCAACGCCATCTGATAGTTCAGAAGCTGTACTATAAGCATGAGAACGGCCTTGGTTGGGAAACGATGAGAAGTGCCTGAAAAACGCATTATTATATTGGCATTTATTAACGTTCTTATGGAAAGAAATACTTTGTTTTTCATTTCCTGGCAAATCGTCTCGAATGAACATTCATCGTTTTTCCCCCTGGCCCTTCAATTGTTACATCTGGTGACGATATTAAACAGGATAAAGAAGTTGGAAGAGGTATTCCTTTCTTTATTACTGAAAACCACAAAATTCCATAGTGATTTTATGGTGCTAAAAGTCAATAATATAATATGAATGAGCTACTATACATATCATAATTTCTCACAATGAACTCGGCAACTTTAGATTGCATATCCTGTCAATTTCTATATATGTAGAACGAAACTAGTACTCGATGTTTTGACTGGTTATATTTTTGCATCTCATTGTACCTAACAGAAATATTATTAAAATTGGTCATCGGTGATTTTTATTGATAGCAGTCGGCAACACTGCAATTGACGCCTGTTCGAGATTCTTTTGTAGTATTGTGAGCGCGTATCTCTGCATCTGGATCTGCGATGGCGGCGAGAAAACAATGGAGAAAACTTCTTATAAATCTCTCGTGACCTTAACCAACCCGCGGCCTTCACGAATATGTCACATGCCGTGACCAACTTCGGTTCTGACCGGTAGGAGGCGCCATATGCTGCTCGATGTCAACGAGGTTAGAGATGCCTAGATATGAGAGGAGCCTGACATCAGCGCCACTTGCGGGTGGAATTTGCTAACCACAATTACGTGATTTCCAAAAATATTATAAATTCTAGAGAAGTGACGTTGTAGATAAGTATAGATACTTTGAACATCATAATTGGAATGATAGACTTGGTCTTCTTAATTATCACATGCCGTTGGTGGAAAACTATTCAAATGTTGGGAAGACGAAATAAAACTGACCTAGGCAAAATTCCAGAAAGTTTCGTATGTTATTAAGGATGGAAAACTCAAGTCTCTTGGCGTATAAAAGTGTTTCATTTGGAACTCTCAACCAGGTGGAAGGACGATCGATCAAATATTTCATAATAATTGCTTCATGTGGACATTCCGTTATCCCTTTACATGTAATTGTTAAGTTTCGCTCGTTTCGCTTGTATATCGAGTTAGAAATTTATTTCAGCTACCTTTACACTAACAATCAAAGTTAAAGCAAGATGTTAGTTTATAGTAGAGGAAACGAACGGGGGGAAAAAAGGCCTAAACCCGGAAATAATTGCAACACAAATGTTTTTTTTTTTGTGCCAGATTGTGCGGAATGGTATAGTGAATAATATATAAAAAATCCGCTATCCAAATGTTAGGGTGAAATCCGCCATCTTGGAAAATGGCGGCAAAAGTTAAACTTAAAAATTAAAAAAACATTAATATCTCGAAAACGGTGCATTGTACACAAAAAGTGAAGATAACCAAAATGAAAGAACACAAAATTTGCTAAATTATGTTTTTTTGTTTGATAGAGCTACCATAAATCTTAATTGAATTAGAAAGATTGAAATATTTTCTTTAATTTTTAGACTTAGCGTAAAAGTTGGTTTCTGACACAAAAAACAGCAAATATGTAAGAAACTACGTAATTTACGTCCAAAAGTCACTGAACCAAATCCATAGCTTATTATGTCCTCTAGAGATTGGTTTTTGTTCCGTGCCTTCAGAGTCAGGGGTTGAGGAGATATGTAGTTTAGTACAGAGTCATGGGTTTCCCTAAATTTACATGTTCCATTTCTTATGATATATCGGTTGATTGATTGATTCATTATTTTACTTCGCTTTTGTGCCACTTTTGGCTAATTTGCGAAGATAGGAATGAATGATTATATGATGAAATTGATGAATGGACACACACAAACATACTAGCGCAGGCTTGCGTCGTATGATATTGGAGATAACGTAATACATTGTTTTCTGCAGAGTTTCGTTCAAGTGGCGTTTGTTACTTACATGTTACCACATGCCCGCAGTAGCGGCGATTAGGTGTGGGGGGAGGGGGCAAGGATAATTTACTTTCTACTGACTGCAATTAGAAAGAATCGTATTGAAAATGGAATTCGGGCAGATGATTTTGGGTCAACTCCACTGGTTAACATTAAGAGACCATAATGCGGGGACAAAAAAGTGAGTAAAAGGGAGGGGGGGGTTTGCTCCCCATGCCGCCTATCCCTAATCGCTGCTACCGTCAATGCATTGAACTAATAGGGCTATGATACGGTGAAATACGGTTCTATACCGGTCACTTTGCCTTAGAGTGCATTGCAGCATTTTTCGTAAATACCTGGTGCTAACTAGGGATGGCCAAACGGATCCGGATCCGGATCTGAAAGTTTCGGATCTGGATCCGGATCCGAGAGTTCCGGATCCGCGGATCCTGATCCAAAAGTTACGGATCTGGATCCGGATCCGAAAATTCCGGATCCGGATCCGGGTCTGAAAGTTTCGGATCTGGATCCGGATCCGAAAGTTCCGGATCCGAAAATTTCGGATCCGGGTCCGAAAGATTCGGATCTGGATCCGGATCCGACAATCCGGATCCGGATCCGAGAGTTTCGTATCTCAATCCCATTATAATATTACCACAACTTAAAAGGTATTATGATCTTCTATTACAAAGAAATTTTTCGTTAGTCCAACAAGAATTTTTTTCAAGTGTTGTTCCTAAAATACTTTGCTACGCATCGGCTAACACACTCGTGCACACATGTCAGAGGTGATTTTGTAAATGCCATTGAAACGAATATGTATTCATTCGAATGTATTGGAAATGAAAACACACATAAATGGGAGACATTCCATTCCAGGATGAAACCTTTAACACATATAACAAGATAGAAATGTTATACAAAAATTATACAATTGTTCTACAGTTACAGTTCTACAAATTAAAATAAAACATTATAATATATGCAGTGTTAAATAATTACAAGGGAGGTTATCTAAGTATCCCCCTCCGATTTCCATGAAACTTGGCAGGTGTATAGTGGGGCCCAAAGGCAGAATTACGTGTTTTTTTGTTTCAGCTAAAAAACTGTTTTAAGGGGCAAAACCCCCTCAAATGTCAAGATGAAGACAAACTGAAGTGAGGATCTGACCCCTGTGTCCCTCTCCGATTTCCATGATACTTGGCAGGTGTGTGTATAAACGGGCCCAAATGAAGAAATTCGTGTTTTTTTTTTGTTTCAGCTAAAAAACTGTTTTAGGGGGCACCCCCCCCCTCAAATGTCAATATGAGGACAAATTTAAGTGGGCATTTGACTTATGTGTCCCCCTCCGATTTCCATGAAACTTGGCAGGTGTATAGTGGGGCCCAAAGGAAGAAATACGTGTTTTTTTGTTTCAGCTAAAAACTGTTTTAGGGGGCAAAATCCCCTCAAATGTCAGGTTGAGGACAAATTGAAGTAAGGATCTGACCCCTGTGTCCCCCTCCGATTTTCATGAAACTTGGCAGGTATATAGAGGGGCCCAAAGGAAGAAATACGTGTTTTTTTTGTTTCGGCTAAAAAAACTGTTTTAGGGGCAAAACCCGCCTCAAATGTCACGATGAGGACAAATTGACGTGAGGATGATCTGACCCCTGTGTCCCCCTCCGATTCTCATGAAATTTGACAGGTGTATAGAGAGTCCGTATGCCCCTTGTTTCTTCCTATGCCATATTTACGTGGTTTCGGGGTCAGATCCCCACTTCAATTTCTCCTCATCTTGACATTTGAGGGGGGGGAGAATGAAAACACACATAAATGTGAGAAATTCCATTCCAGGATGAAACCTTTAACACATATAACAAGATAGAAATGTTATACAAAAATTATACAATTGTTCTACAGTTACAGTTCTACAAATTAAAATAAAGATCTGGATTTCGGATCCGCTAGGATCCGGATCTGACCATCCCTACTATACACCTGCCACGTTTCATGGAAATCGGAGGGGAACACAGGGGTCAGATCTCCACTTCAATTTGTCCTCATCTTGACATTTGAGAACAATTTTTTTGCCGAAACAAAAAAACACGTATTTCTTCATTTGGGCCCTGCAAGTTTCATGGAAATCGGAGGGGGAGACTTAGACCTCCCTTGTAAGTGTATTAATTAATTACAAATCGCGCACACACACTATATATATATGTGTGTGTATGTATATTATATATATCGGGTGGGCTGAAAAGTTCGTAGGCTGACTCATAGATGGCGTTACTAGAATTAAATCCATGTGATTTTTACTTAGTACTAACCTTCAAAATATACGTGTATAAATTTCACAGCTGCCGGATAATTAGTTCGTGAGATATAGCATTGTGAGTGAAGCAGCTTTTGTTATTGTGAAAAAATGGATAAAAAAGAATTTCGTGTGTTAATAAAGCATTGCTTTTTGGCGAAAAAAAAGTACTGTTGAAGCCAAGGCTTGGCTTGATAAACATTATTCGGACTCTGCACCAGGAAAATCAACCGTTGAGAAGTGGTTTGCTAAATTTAAACGAGGCGAAATGAGCATCGAAGACGATGCACGCAGTGGACGCCCCAAGGAGGCTGTTACCGACGAAAACATCAAAAAAAGTCCACAAAATAATTTTAAATTATCGTAAAGTGAAGTTGATCGAGATAGCTGAAACTTTAAAAATATCAAAGGTACGTGTTGGACATATTGTGCATGAATATTTGAACATGCGAAAGCTGTGTGCAAAATGGGTGCCGCGCGTGCTCACAATCGATCAAAAGCAACAACGTTTTGATGATTCGGAGCAATGTTTAGCGATATTCAACCGTAATAAACACGAATTTTTCCGTCGATATATTACAATGGATGAAACATGGCTCCATAACTACACTCCAGAGTCCAATCGACAGTCAGCCAAGTGGACTGCACGTGATGAACCGAATCCAAAGCGTGGAAAGACTCAACAGTCGGCTGGCAAGGTTATGGCATCAGTATTCTGGGATGCGCATGGTATTATATTCATCGATTACCTCAAAAAGGGCCAGACCATCAACAGCGATTATTACATAGCGTTGTTGGAGCGTTTAAAGGATAAAATCACGAAAAAACGGCCCCATTTGAAGAAGAAAAAAGTGCTGTTTCATCAAGACAATGCACCGTGTCACAAATCAATGAAAACGATGGCAAAATTATATGAATTAGACTACGAATTGCTTCCCCATCCACCATATTCTCCAGATCTGGCCCCCAGTGACTTTTTCCTGTTTGCAGACCTTAAAAGAATGCTCGCTGGAAAGAAATTTAGCACTGATGAAGAGGTAATCGCCGAAACTGAGGCCTATTTTGAGGCTAAAGAGTAATCGTACTATAAAAATGGCATCGAAAAATTGTATGACCGCTATAATCGTTGTATCGCCCTTGAAGGCAACTATATTGAATAATAAAATCGAATTTTGTCAAACAAATATTTTTTACTTTGTTAGCCTACGAACTTTTCAGCCCAACTGTTATATATATATTAGCAGGTAACAATATGTAATAAGCAAATTGTTACTTTCCAAAGAAGCGCATGTGGGATGGCAAAACGGATCCGGATCCGGATCCAAAAGCACCGGATCCGGATCCGAAAGTACCGGATCCGGATCCGGATCTGAAAATTCCGGATCCGCGCATCCGGATCCGAAAAATTTTAGGATCCGGATCCGGATTTCGGATCCGCTAGGATCCGGATCTGGCCATCCCTAGTGCTAACATGTTAATTTTCATCATTTCCTCTGCATACAGACGTGCACTTCTAGCACAGGTATTTGTTTGCCCCTGATGCAACACAAGGAGAACATTTTCGTAACTGATTGAAGATGTAAACCCCACTTCCCAATACCCTCGGCTTTATTGAAACTCCGACGAAAATCGAGCAGAGCAGCAGTATCCTGTTATCTTTCAGAGTTGAACCAAAGGTAGATCAATTTGGGAAACACATGACTCTGTACAAAACTACATATCTCCTCAACCCCTGACACTGAAGGCACGAAACAAAAACTAATCTCTAGAGGACATAATAAGCTATGGATTTGGTTCAGTGACTTTTGGACGTAAATTATATAGTTTCTTACATATTTTCTGTTTTTTGTGTCAGAAACCAACTTTTACGCTAATTCTAAAAATTAAAGAAAATATTTCAATCTTTCTAATTCAATTAAGATTTATGGTAGCTCTCTCAAACAAAAAAAAACTATTTTAGAAAATTTTCTGTTCTTTCATTTTGGTTATCTTCACTCTTTGTGTACAATGCACCGTTTTGGAGATATTAACTTTTTTTAAAATTTTTAAGTCCAATTTTTGCCGTCATTTTCCAAGATGGCGGATTTTCCCCAAACATTTGGATAGCGGATTTTTAATATATTATTCACTATACCATTCCGCACAATCTGGCACAAAAAAAAAAAACATTTGTGTTGCAATTATTTCCGGGTGAAACATTATATTTCCTCTACACAGAGAACTCGAAATGCATCAAATCGAATTTGATGCACTTTTAGTGCATCAAATGACACACCTAAACGTGTAATCTTGGATTATTAGAAATTGTCTCGGGGTTTGATGCACTTTCACTGCATCAAATGGGATTTCGACTGTGGAGTGTGTCTTTTGATGCATCTTAGTGTGTCAATTACCCGTCCGATGGGATTTTATGCATCTAAATGCATATCTTTCAACTTACACACTTATATGCATAATTATTTCTAAGCAACTGTTTGATGATTTTACTTACCTTATATGGAAAATAAATTTTGATCTCTTACGATAATATGAAAGGAATTTTGAATTTATCAGCTTATAAATTGATTGTTTGATTGAATTGGTGTTTTAAGTCCACTTTATGCACAGTAAGGCTAATCGGGACTGGACCTAGAGTTTAAAGTGGGATCCGAACCAGTATGTGCCTCAACCGGGTATCGAACTCGGGACCCTTGGATTACAAGTCGACAACGCAGCTCACAAATAAACCGAAGTAAGAAAAATGTAAAGAATCAACAGACAAAGTAAATATATTTGCAGTAACTAAATTATATTTCCTAATTAAAATGTCACATCACAATTGGTGCTACACATGCATGTACGTACAAGCCACTAATATTGTATTTTTGGTACATTGTTTGTACACTGTAAAAATAATACCCGTTTTGGTGAACTCTCTTCGATAAAAATGTTAGCGAACGTTAAGTGTAGCAGAGATGTACGACCCGATTTTTAAATTATTATATTAAGCACAGGATTTTAAGAGTAAGATTTGACCTATTGCCCTTCAGCCATAGAAAGTTAAAATTTCCGTTTCATTAGTGTTGTTATCAATGTTCTATTATTGGGAAGAAAGTTTTCGGTACACTTCAAATCTGTTTGTTCTTGTGTTCATCGTAAGAACTATTCAAAATATTGCGGCATGTTCATAAATTTTTAAATATACCAGAAAAAGAGCGCTGGTTATTATTATTACCTTACAAACAATAAAATTGACATTGAATTGAATATACTTTGGAGTTGTTATGAAGTATAGACTTCCGTACGTTCATTAGATAGAAACTGGATTCGCCTCGCTTCTTTTTATAGGTATATTATTGGAGCGAATATAAACCACACATTTTATCCAAATTTCAATTGTCATTTGTTCCGAATAGTTATTTGTCTTTTTATTCTTTTTAACGATGCACGGATATGAAAGACCACAACGAGCTACGAGTAAAGTGTTCCCGAGATCGAATCCCGGACTGGAGATGGGTGCGTGTCTCTTCATCAATTTCATCACTCATCCTCATCGTCGCGATTAGCCAAAAGTGGAAGAGATACGAAGCTAAATAACAAAAATCAAATCAAAACAGGAAAGACTTTTGGTGCAGCCACACACACAGAATGACCTACCTTCCTTAACATGATGTTAGCACAGATAAGTTACTGTCATGTTAGTAACATCCTCCTGAATTTTTTCCCAGGGTCCCAACTTATGGTTATTTTGATTCTAAGTTTATTCTTACTTTTCCACCTGCCCGCTACAGAAAAATTCTGGACAAACATCCCTGATGACTCATCACCGTAAGGGTACATCTTGAGAAGCGTGAGGTGAGGGGTTGACGACAACTTTCGCAATCGCCGGAAGCATTTCGCTTGGTTGGCGTCTTCTCGTGACACGTGTTTCGGTAGTGCTTCGATTCGCATTGTGTACTGTGCAGATTCAGGAGAGAACGAACAACCACCACAGATTTTCGGAGTAAGAAAAGTAAGTATTTATGCATGTTTTCTACAATTTCATTTTATATGTTTTTTTTTTGTTCGCTGAAATTCTGATTTAACTGCCTAATTATAAACGCTCGAATAAAGGAAAGAACCTGGTCAGACCCAACGATTACACCAAAATGGGAGATTAGCTTCAGGGCCCATTATTTACCATAGCATAATAGTTTCACATTAAGCTTCGTTGTTATCTAAATAGTTGCAAGAACTAAGTTATGTGTTAGGTGAGAGTTCAATGCTTCCTTGTTTTTGTTCTCTGCCTATTTAATTTATTTTTGTCATTGCGGACAATCCCAGTGCCGTGAAGCAAATATACAGGCATATAAAATTTCAAAATGGCAGAAAGCACACTTTTTCTCTCTCGCGGTCACTTGACCCCTCATTCCTTTTTTGGAATAAAAAAACTGCCTTCTCATTACTCTCTCCCTTTTGTTTGTAACGTTTTTGTCTATTTCTTTTCCGTTAAACCTTCAAATCTTCATTTCTCATTTTAGTATCTCTTCCTTCCTGTTTATTTCCTCTATTTTCGAGCATTTATTTCCCTATGTTTACCCTCACATTTTCGGCCTGTTTCTTCTTTATTCTCTCTCTCTCTCTCTCATTATTCCTCTTCCTTGCCTGCCTCTTTTCGCTTGCTTTGCTTCTATATTTCTCTATCTCTCTCTCATCTATTTCTTTCTCCATTTTCATATTTCTTTCTCTGTCTTTTTCTGTTTGTTCTTTTCTACTTGTTCCTCTTTCTCTCTCTCTTTACTATCTCCACAGATATATATATATATCATTCTCTCCAATTCTTGCTTCTCTATTTCGCTCGTTTTTCTATTGCTTTATCTCTCTTGTGTTTCTCTAGTTCTCTCTCGCCCGTCTGTCTCTGACTCTGCCTCTTTTCTCTCTTGTCCTCGGTCTCCCGATGGCTGATTACGTCATTGGCTTGTAATCAAAGGATCTCGGGTTCGATACCTGCTGCAGACACATTGCGCAGTGGTTGGGATCACGCTTTAAACTATAGGTCCGTTCCGACCACCCTATTTGTACATAAAGTGGAGTTAAAACCAACAATTCAAACAATTCTCTTCTCCTCCTCCTCCTCTCTCTCTTCACCGTGTGTGTGCCCGACTCGCTCCTTTATCTTTATCTGTCTATTTTCTCTTTCCTTCATTCTCTGTCTGACCCTTTAATTCTATTCCTTTCTCACATTCTCTGCCGCTTCTTCCCTCTCCCTTTCTTTTATTTATTTTAAAACACTTTTTCTTATGTGGAGATTTTGAACATATTTACATCATGTTCCCATGTCATCATAAGAAAGAAGTGCTTTAAAGGAGAGAAAAAATAGATGAAAGAAGCGGCAGAGAATATGAGAAAGGAAGAGAATTGAAGAACCGGACAGAGAGTGAAGGAAAGAGAAGAGATACACAGACATATCCCGAAGAGGAAGGGGGGGAGCGGAATACAAGAACCGAGGGAGAGGGTAAAGGGAAAAAATACGAGTACATGGGAGAGAGAGAAATAGGGAAGCGAGAGAGGGGAAAAGAAATAGGGAAACGAACGAGAGGCATTTACACATTCTGGATGTTGTTTTTTTTCTTTTAGAAAAGAGGAGTAGGCGTAATAAAAATCTAGAATATCTTAACCTTATATATGTGAAAGATAAGAAATATTATATTAAAAAATCCATGAATGCTAGAGACAATGGTTCTACCAGTGGCATGCGCACTTTTTTTTGTGGTCCGCCCTCATTTTGCCATCTTTTCATACGTCTGGTGTTCTTTTTTTTTAAGTGCAGGCGAAAGGGGGTTATAACCCCCACCAATAACTCTCCTTGGGCGCGCCACATTAGCACGCAATATTAATTGGATATTTTCCATATCCAGTGTAGTTTCAAGAACTAGACAATGGATAATTTCGAATTAACATTCCATACTAACATCACTTTAAACAATACTTCACTCATCTTAGTAATTAGGAATGAAATGATCATCCTAGGACTTTATAAAAAAAAATAATTAAATGCTACTTGTCTGTTGTTCATTATTCTTAACTGTGCCATTAAATTGATATACTCAACTAGTATTTTGTTTTGATATCACTAGTTCTCATGCAAAAGTTTCTTTTATTATTATTCTTAAGGCACCTATTGTTCCTGTCATGAAGACAAGAGAGAAATATTCAGAAGCTATTGTCGTGCAGAGAATTGTGAGGCATATGATTCGACTGAAGAAGGATTATTCTGTGCTTATTGTGGATATCTACCCACCAAGGATGCAATAGGTAAGTGTGTGTTACATATTGTTATCTGAAACATTTATATTTGCATTTCCAAATCAATCAGTGATAAGAAGATCTCACTTTCCGTAGACAATTTACCATGATGAAAGTGTTCCTCGTGTTTGAAATTTGGACTTGCGAGTTAACAAATATAAATAGAAGTAGTCAAAGTTGAATTAATTTAAACTGTCTTCAGAATATATTTCCTTCGCTTCAACATTAGGTACATTTAAGGCTCAGATTTATTAAACTGCTTTACACAACATCCATGTGGCATATCAAAAGGGGGTTGGTGGGGGTCACAACTTATAACCACCTCTTTTGCTCAGTATTCCTTAAAAAATGTTAAAAAAACATCATAGGCAGAAAAAATGGCAAATTGAGGGCTCATTAATAAAAATAAGCATATGTACCCCTCCTCCTTTCAAAAATCCGGATAACTCATAACATCACTCACAATCTGAATAGCTTCTTATTGGATGACATAATGATCAGATCTTAACCCCCTCATACCTTTGATACCAGCTTTATAAATGAGACTCAGGTTAATTCAATATGCTTAACTGTTAATGTTTGTAGTCTGTCTCTCTCTCTTTCAGTAGTGGAATTCTCTTGTGGAAAATTATTTTTATACTTATAGAAGAATATCATGTCAATTTTGCTGTTTAATTTTGCTTTTATACTGCTTAATGTGCAATAACTATATCTTGCCTCTTTTATTTTTTTTTTTATCTATTTGTGCATATTACCTCTTTTTATGCTTCCTTTCAAAAGTGTCTGTAGCAATGCCTATTATCCTAATGACATGTGGAATATGCATTTTTAAGTCATAAAGTAATTTTGACTCTAAATTTTTCCTACCACCTTTAAATACAAACTGTCATCCACAGATGGAAACTCCAGAATACACCATTAAATATTTTTTTGTGCAAGTGATAAATTATTTTAAGTAACTTAACTATACATAGATAATGGCATACACGAGAAACAGTCATGTATATTCTCTTTCACTTTCTTAATTGCTTGAGATATGGAATGGTATTTTTTTCTGTTAACATACAAACTTTTATACATATCAAAGACTTGGAAATTTAATTATTACAATGACATTTAGTCATGGAAAGTGGTAGAGGAGCAGAGAGAACTCTTTCTCCTTTTATTTGTTTTTTCTTTTTGTTTCATCCTTTCTTTTCTCTTTTCTTTCCACTTGCTTTCTCTATTCAGCCTCTCTCTTTGTCAGAGAGAAATAGACTCCTTCCCTCACTCATGTCTTTTATTCCCTCTTCTCCTTTATCTCTCTCTCTCTCTCTCTCTCTCTCTCTCTCTCTCTCTCTCTCTGAGTCTCTCACTGGATTTGTCATTTTTCTTCTCTCCAACACACACACACATATGTATGAGAGTGTGTACACATATGCATGAGAGTGTGTGACTCATTTAGAGAAAGAGAAATATGTGTGTGTGTGTGTGTCATCTTCCCTTTCTCTCTTTCTCCTCTCACTTTTTCTCTCACTGTATTTCTTCCATTTTTCTTCTCTCCTAGAGGGAGACAGACAGAGAAATATGTGTGTGAGACAGTCATCCTTTCTCTGAAGGAACAGAAAAAGGAAAGAGAGAAGGAAGAAAAGAGTGAGAGAGAAGAGGAGAGTGATAGAGTGAGCCCTCCGTCTGCCTTTCTCTCTCCCTCTCAAATTTTCTATCCTTTTGTGAGGGAAAGAGAGGTGGTGGGATGGAAAGGAGAAAAGAGTGAGAGGGGGAGGGAAGAGAAGAAAAGAGAGATAAATCATGAAGGGTTTCCAATTGTAATTCATATACAAATTACATAATTCAAAACCATGCATTCTCTTCATCTGTTTTAGTCTCACATAAGTCCCTAATTATTATATTTTCAAAGCTCCAAGTAATGTTCCTCTGTGATAAAGTGTTGACTGTTTCGCAATCATATTATATGATATAAACAGGAAAAATTAGTCTTGTATTTTTTAAATCAATTTTTTATGTATAGGATAAACGTTTATGAACAGAAAAGTAATATAAATGAACTAAATTGAGTGTGCTATATCTTTAATCACTTTGTTTTGGCTTATAAATATATTTCAGAATCTGTCTCCTCTATAGTTTTACAAAGAATATTATTGCTATTATATTTACACCACCTGGGTATGGTAATATTTTCCCAGTGCTAATTTAAATAAACCTTGAATGTTCTCTGTTTCATACCAGTAAATATGGTATTTGTTTTGTTTTACAGTAACTTCACATCAATATTTTCTTGGCCCTGTGCAAAGACATGCAACATAAAGGAGAAAGTGCTCTTGTGATGAGTTTCGGGTTCAAGTCTGGCCTGTATAGGAGTGTTTTTGTGTACCCGTCTTCATGCATCAAAGGTAAGCGCATACAAACTTTAATTGCTGTAGTTGAGGGGAGGAACAGTGAAAGGAATATGCTAAAGGGGTAGAAGTTGACTAGTTTGATTCTAAATATTTTGTAGTGATTAGTAAAATAGAAGAGCTGAATTGTTGGTTACTGCTGTTGTCTTTAATATGAGTGGTTCTTGGTTTGAACTCTTTGGAGTTCCAAAGGTCTGTATTAACCCAACATCATGAGAACAGTTGGGGAGCTACATGCAATAAATAAAATACTATGAGCTTGAACACCAGTAACAGTGCTGATGGTACACAATGCGTTAAGCACATATTATCCAATGAAAAGCTGTCTGTCTGGCAGGCCTTGACCCCTCAAAGGGATGTGGAGTCATGGAATTTAGTGTAGGTAAAAGGGAAGCAAATTGGTACAGGGATCTGCTTGAATGTCAAAGCATGGTGATGATTTGTGTTCTTGGTTCATGGCAGATATTAAATAAGTCAAATTTAATGTCAGTGTACAACAGCCATTTGAGGGCATTGTTCTACCATGTATTTTTTTCTTTTTTTGTGGGTTGATGCATAGTCAGGACATTAAGTCTCATTGCGAGAGAGAGATTGTTTTAATTGGATAATACTTGATCAGGAATAAATGTGATGTTTTGTAATTAAATTCAAGAAAATAATATGATATTTATGCATGCTTCATTTATTTTCAGGAAGTATCACCATTTGGTAACAAAAGATTTTGAGAAAGAAGCACCCTATCTGGCACTATTAGTGGAAGGAATGTTGTCCCGGTAGCTGCAGATGCTAGAAAGTGCAGTGTGTCACTTTACGAACATTTATCTATGCACTTGTTGACATATTCTATAGTTTTGAATTAGACTACGCCAAACGTTGTGCTACACGTATGGTATTAGTCCAGTATATGTATACTATTAGGCCATAAAGACAGACTGTCACCTCAAGTCATCTATCTTATGTGAGAAGTTCAAGGATTGAAAGCAGACTATGCATTAAGCACCAGTGTATCTGTGACAAACAATAAATGTTCTGTCTCAGGATCTTCTGTATCATTTGTTACTATGAATTGCACCTAAGTTTCTCTTATTGTTCATTAGCAACAATGGTGTGGTGATTGAAAATGGTATTCATAGTGCTTCTGTGTTTTATATTAATTTTAGGTTACAGGTTGTTGATTTTTTTTCTGTTTAATGACAATGATTCTTTACTCCTGCATCATTTATTTTTTGTTCATAATTGAATTTTTTTCCTATTTGGTTTATTCTGTGATTGTTAATCTGCATGTATACACGATAAGGCATAAACATGTAGATTAAATGAGAAGGAAAATTTATTTACTTTCTTTTTTCAGCTATGATCTCTCATTTTGTGCAAAAGTTATTTTCAATATCTCCTGAAAGTGTCATTTCAGTTTCAATATTCAATTCAAAATTTGCACATATAACCAGCCATGCCACTTTGAAACAGAAAGGTGTATTTATATATGCACAAATGTGAACAAGAAAAGCCCAATTTTTAAATTAAATGTAGCTTAGCACCACCATTACCATGCACTAGAGAAATTTACACTAAGCTCCCTCCACCTAAAATATTACACTACTGATAAATTCTTTCGTTGTGTACTAAGAAGTGTTTTCAGCATGTTCTAAATGTGGGAAGTGTACTATAAATGATAAAATAATTTATAGAATGCACTTAACACACTTGAAGACTATATAATATTGTCAATATTCCTTTCCATCACTTTTTCAGCATATACAACACTACTGAAGCACATTAAATGTGAAGTGCTTCAAGAGAGTGTTTGAAAAGTGAAATATTTTTTACAGTGGAGAAATGTATTGGAACTTTTCCCTTGCAGGTATGCAACCTGCATCAGCAAGAAAAAGAAAAAAATTGATGCATTTCAATGTGTCACTCTACACACTAAAGATGCATCAATTTTTTTGACTCCAACGACACGTTTAGGTGCATCAAACGAAATATCCACTTTAATGTGTCATTTGACACATTTATTTTGATGCATTTAGGTGCATCTTTCAGTTTGATGCATTTTAGTGAATCATTTGACACATTTATTTTGATGCATTTAGGTGCATCTTTCAGTTTGATGCATTTTTAATGTGTCATTGGAGTCAAAAAAATGATGCACTTTTGTGTGTCAATTGACACACTTTGAGTTCTGTGTGTACTATTGTGTACTTGATGAATAATGAGAGTGTGATTTGGAACGATTCGGTATGTGGCTCTAGTGATCGACCATTAGGACTACAAAAGATTAGAACGAAGTTAAAGCCCTTGCAATTACTGTAAGCAGTATGTGAAGACTGATGAATATATTTTATTTTGTTTATTAATATTTAAGACGTTATAATGAAAGTCGTAAAAAGCAAAAAGCTTATCGAGTGTGTGTGTACGAGTTATCGGCGAAACTTCCCGAGTTCTCGCGAGTGTCAGCAGCGCTTCTCTTCAGGTACTAGAGCATTCCCTGACATTCGCTACGAGAGTCGGCGGCAAGCGGCCCGGCGTCAGCGATTGTGTTTCCCGATGAACGGGTCCGCGACAGTCGCACGATAAAGTCTCTTTCTTTCGCTCTCCCTGCCTTCGCTCTCTTTCCCTTCCTGTTGACGTTGCAGACTGACGCCAGCATCATCCTCCCTCGCAAGTTGTGTTGTGTCCGTGTGTTGAAGATTGTGGCTTAATATGGCACCACAATAGTTTACATTACAACAAAGGATTTATCGTGTCGAGTGTTACTTCGGAAGGAGGAATATTGGAGAAGTGCGACGACGTTTTACAACGAAATTTCCTGGTGTTCCCGTTCCACATAGGACCACTATATTAAACCTCGTAAAAAGTTTAGAGTTACAGGGTCAGTTCTGAATAAAAGTGGAAAGAAAAACGCACGCGTACTTACTGAGGAAGAACTCTATGAGATAGGACAAAGGTTAGAACAGTCTCCTCGGAAATCGATCCGCCGCCTCTCACAAGAAACGGGTGTTTCAAGAACCACAGCATTTAGAGCCGCTAAAATTCTTAAATTTAAGCCCTAAAAATGAAAGTATATACAAAGACAATCCGCACACCATTCGTGAGTTAAAAGACAGTATTGTACGAGAAATCGGGAGAATTACAGTAGACGAACTTGCACGTGTAAATGCCAATTTCCTTTGGAGATGCCAGGAATGTGTTGGAGCAGAGGGACATCATTTTCAACACCTTTTGTAGTCAAAGTTAGTACACTATATGAAAACTGTAATTTTAATTGCCGACTCTAGAGACTGTCGCGGACCCCGTTCGCCGGGAAAGACAAGCGCTGCCGCCGGGCCGCTTGCCGCCAAGTCTCGTAGCGAATGTTAGGGAATGCTCTGTAGAAGAAGAAGAAATAGTTAACCACAGGATTCAGGCTGGAAACAGACAATGTTATGCACATATAGAATTATTGAAATCCAAAAGCCTCTCCAAGAACACAATTTAAGACTATATAGGACACTCATCAGACCGGTGATAGCTTACGCTGCAGAATCCTGGAATTGATCCATCTTGAACATGTTTGGGAATACATCAAATCACAACGTTTAAGATGGGCAGGACATCTGATGAGAATGGAGGAGGACAGGGTACCACGCTTGGTATTAAAGCAGAAACTATGGGGAACAAGGCCGAAAGGAAGAGCGAGGGGAAGATGGATCGATCCGGTTGAGAATGATTTGAAAAGGGTAAATGTACCTAACTGGAAGAATGTAGCTCAAGACAGAACGATGTGGAGGAAGAATGTTTGGGATGCCAGAGCCCACCAAGGGCTGTAGTGCAATAGAAGAAGAAGAAGTAAATATGATTATTATGTCTCACAGATAATTTCTCACAGTTATCATTCAGGGGCATGATATACACACGAACAACAACAGCGAAAAATACAGACTCTGACATTCGCTACGAGACTCGACGGCAAGCTGCCCGGTGGCAGGGCTTGTCTTTCCCGGCGAACGGGGTCCGCGACAGTCGCTAGAGTCGGCTATTAAAATTACAGTTTTCATATAGTGTACTAACCGTGACTACAGAAGGTGTTGAAAATGTCCCTCTGCTCCAACACATTCCTGGCATCATCGAAGGAAATTGGCATTTACACGTTCAAGTTCGTCTACTGTAATTCTCCCGATTTCTCGTACAATACTGTCTTTTAACTCACGGATGGTGTGCGGATTGTCTTTGTATATACTTTCATTTTTAGGGCTTAAATTTAAGAATTTTAGCGACTCTAAATGCTGTGGTTCTTGAAATACCCGTTTCTTGTGAGAGGCGGCGGATAGATTTCCGAGGAGACTTCTAACCTATGTTCTATCTCATAGAGTTCTTCCTCAGTAAGTACGCGTGCGTTTTTCTTTCCACTTTTATTCAGAACTGACCCTGTTACTCTAAACGTTTTTTACGAGGTTTAATATAGTGGTCCTATGTGGAACGGGAACACCAGGAAATTTCGTTGCAAAACGTCGTCGCACTTCTCCACAATTCCTCTTTCCGAAGTAACACTCGACAAGATAAAACCTTTGTTGTAATGTAAATTTTTGTGGTGCCATATTAAGTCACAATCTTCAACACACGGACACAACACAACACAACTTCCGAGGGAGGATTATACTGGCGTCAGTCTGCAACGCCAACAGAAAGGGAAAGAGAGCGAAAAAAAGAGACTGTAGCGTGCGACTGTTGCAAACCCGTTCATCGGGAAACACAATCGCTGACGCCGGGTCGCTTGCCGCCGACTCTCGTAGCGAATGTCAGGGAATGCTCTGTAGATTGTTATGTAGAAAGGCTCCAATGTAGGTTAAAGTGGAAACTTCTTCAAAACAGTATATGTGCCTACAATCAGAACCACAGGCTTTCGTCAGGTTGGCGACCTGGACATTTTCATGTATCCAGTGACGTGCGGTGACGTCGACACTTGGGGTAGCAATCAGTGGCGTGCTCAAGGGAGGGGGAGGTTGGTGTGGCTCATACCCCTCTCCCCTTTAGGGCTCAGTATACCTTAAAATAGAACGTCAACATCAGGAAAAGATTGCAAAATGATGAATGATTACTAAAAATGTACACGTAACCCTCACCCCCATTTGAAAATAAAAAAGATTTGATTTGACTACTAAACGAGAGATCCTGGGTTCGAATCTCGGCTTGGCCATGGGTATTCTTTGTTTGTGTTCCTTCATCAATTATATTGTATCATCTTCGCGATTAGCCAAGTGTGGCGGAGAAGCGAAGTAAAATAAACCATATCAAGCAATCAATCAATGATTTGAATTGATTTTTGTTACTTAGCGTCGCTTTTTTCTCACATTTGGTTAATTGCGAAGATGATACGATAAATTAATGAAGGTACAAACACAAAGAATACCCATGCCTAGGTCGGGGTTCGAACCCGGACCTCCTGGTGTCGTAGCGCGCTGTGATAACCACTCCCCCCATGGTTGGTTGATTTGGTGTTTTAAGTCCACTTTATGCACAGAAACAAAACGGGTAACAAATCACACTTTTGTGTAGTTGTAGTTTCTTCAATAACATTCATTTGGCTTTTTGAGTTCTGAGATACATATTTCATTTCAAATTATTTCATTATTCACTGCAGAGTACAACACATAGGACAAGAATGCTCACTCATCACGGATTCTAATCCCGCCGTGGATTATTCGAGGTCCCTTCACTAATTTCATCACATCATCCTCATTTTCGCGATAACCAAATGTGGCAGAAAAGCGAAGTAAAATAAACCAACCCAACAACAATACAGGTATTAATGTCCGTTCTCTTGCCCAAATAAATACATCTGTTGGAGGCCAAGAGATTAGTATATTTAAATAAAACACTACTAAAACGAGAGCGAGAGAGAGTCTGAGCAAATATTTGTAATTTAATCATTATATATTCCATATTTGAAAGAAAAATTTACAAAAATAAAAAAGAAAGAAAGCATAACATTATTGTCTGCACATAACACGTTCTCATTTCATAAATAATAAAACTACATCACATATTATACATACATATTGTACAACATGTAGCCCGACCCTGTGGCCGAGTGGTTAGCACATCGCGCTGCGACGCCAAGGGTCCCGGGTTCGAATCCCGGTCGAGCTTGGTTGTTTGTGAATGTCCATTCATCAATTTCATCATTTCATCACTCATCCCCATCTTCGCAAAATTAGCCAAGAGGCACAAAACGCGAAGTAAAATAAACTAAATCAATCAATCAATGTACAACATGTAAAAGGTTGTGTAAATACAGAGAACATAAGTACTGCAGAAAATTTTCCTTTGAGTTTCTTAGAGCATTTACAAAGGAATCGAAGGGAAACCAATCCCCTATCTGTCCTATAGGAGATAGACTGGAGGACCTGAAAGCACGGGCTTTCAACCATTGCAGCGGAGGCGAGGGGGCAAGGGAGGTAGAGGCAGAAATCTTCCCTTTCCCTTCCGAAACCCGTTTCTACCTGGAACTGTGAGGCGGAGGAAGAGCGAGCTAGGCCAGCTTTGTCCGCGGATCACACCGAGGGACGAGAAGCACGAGAAAAAGAAAGTGTTGCATATGAACTGTGGCTTGAACAAGACAATAAATATTGTGATTTTAAAATAATTAGAGATGTGAGATTGATTAATCTATCTCTGCTAGACTAGCTACTCCTCAGTGCACGTCACTGCATGTATCTTGTTTTCGTTTAATTAATTAATAGTCCAGTTTCGCTGGATTTGCTATCTATCTTTAAGAAAGTGCATTTAAGATCTGCAAGGATCCGTGATATTATCACAATATCATCAGCATAAGCGAGTATCCGAGTTGTTTTGTAGAATATGCTCCCCCGTTTTTGCAGTGGGCCGATAATATTATGTAGCACAATAATAATACAAATTAAAGTGGACAGTGTGTCACCCCTGTTTCAATTTTAATAGTTGGTGAGACTTCACCCTGCACCATGGCTCCAGCTGTTGTATTTTCTAAAGTAATTTTAATCAGTCTTATTAATTTATCAGGGAATCCTCCTTTCTTTAATACCTTAGTAATCCCTGCTCTGTGCAAGCTAACAAATGCACGCTGGTAATCAGATTTACTACTGTGCAAAACTTATGTCGTTGGGTGATCGGCCACTGGCTCTAAATTAAAAGTTGCACTATACAGTCAGAAGGGGAAAGTTAATATTTACGCCATACTGAACAAGTTGGCAACACTGATCCTGTTGGACCACTTGTTCGTGGCAGATGGCCAGCTATTCTAACATGGCGTCCTGGAAAAGGTCGTATAGATGTTTCCCACATAAATTAAGCTTTGCGTTGCCATGTTACAGCGTGCTGTTCGTTTTATGAGGGGCGGTTCACTCTCACCTTCTATGAGGAAACATCCTGTGCCGAACTTCGATTAACTGTATTCGTACATGTGTGTGTGTACTTCTTATTCTGATTACTGTAAGAACATGAAACTTTGCCAAAATAAGAGTGAAAGAGAGATTTTATAACGGCACATAGTAGGTTTTTTTTTATTTACTTTTAAACGAGTAAACAATTTTTCAGTAATAGTAATAATTACTCAGAAGTGAAGTCATTGCTCAGTGAGGTAAATTGCCTACTCAAACAAAACGCGTGATGAAATCAAGAATAAACCAGCATCATAAACTCCCTATGTAGTACAGTGGGATCCATGAGTATTACAGTGCAAATTGTCCACCACCATGTTCGTGCACTTTAATTGACCCAATAAGAGCTCCAAATATTAAAAGGAAACTCAAAACAAGCTGTTGACAACTTCTGCACCAATGTATATAAAAATTCATCGCTTAAAAACACATAGGATGTAAGAGAAAAATTAATGAAAATAGTCTTGGACAATTTGTCGAGCAATACTAGTGGATCCCACTGTACATGTATGAATCGTTGACCAGAACCATCTACCGAATTGTTCTAAACCATTGTGTTGTAGGGTTCTTATCGGAACTCACCAGCGCAAGTTTTATCTCGTTAATAATAATTCATTTCCCAAACTAATATTGTCTCTTTCACCATGCTACTCAGTGTAAAAATACAATATTTTTTTTTTACTTTGATACAGAAATTATAATCTACCGATTGCATTTCAAGTTACCACTGAATATCCGTGTTACGTGGTTATTGTAATATGTTTCATCGACTGGCCTGCCATCTGACGGAGAGTTCTAATTGAGCGACTTAATGCGGTCAAGAGCTTCGAGTTTATCATCCATATGCAGCAATGATTTTTTTTTGTTGGAATAACATGCTATGAAACGTGCGGGTGATGATTGAAATCTTATGTTCCTTAATTCCCTAATCCTTTTTCTTAATCGTCGACATTAACCTAGAGATTATAAAATCACGAGAACTGGCCAGAATACAAATGCAAAATAATGAGGAAAGGAACTTTGTATTGAATCAGTCACGCGAACAACTCCGTTATCAACATTTTTGATGACACCGATATAAGTACGGAAAATGTTTTTGTTAGCTTTAAGAGTATGGTAGTGATATTATTTGCACCGTTTATCGTGTACAATCGTGAAGCTTCCTGTTTATAAGAACAACGTGTTAGAAAGCAATACTGCTGATTTCTTTTGTGTCTGTGAGATTTACTTTCTGTTGGTTACAACGATTCGTGTGATCGATTCAATTGACCAATTCGTTGTTTCTTTTCAGATACTCGAAAGCTCCAATGTTTGTTACCAAACCGCGGTCCAGCGAAGCAATAGAAGGGGACACAGTTATCATCTTGTGTGAAGTTGTAGGAGACCCTAAACCTGACGTCATTTGGCTAAGGGACTGGCTTAAGGTAAGTGCTAGATTGTTTCAGGCGAAATAGCCTTACCTTAACGTTTTATTGAAGTTACTTTTCTCGTCTTTGCAACAGTTTTATGCACGAAAGATCTTGATATCCATAGACGTGTACTTCATTTTTCCTAGATGATCATCTCCTCGTTTCATTGTGCGAAGTTTGTCTGCACTGACCGACACTAGAGACATCTATTAAGAGGTTAGCTTATTTATTTGACCTTCATCGCTAGATGGCAGTTTACAAGAAATAATAACGTGATGTTTCTTTTATTTTTATTTATTCCGAATTCGATTTATTCATTTTCGTCATAGTTTTGCCTACATATGGATATTTCATCAAGTTCTTGAAGTTTAAATCTTACCCAGAAGATGTGTTCATTGTTATTAAATTCTGTGGATTTATTTTGCGCCATAGATTAGTAATGTTGAGAACCTATTCTTTACTTAAACTGGCAGTTGGGGTTATGTGTGTACGTTTTGAATGGCGGTGTGTAGGCCCTATTCCGAATGGAAACAAATATTGGTGCAATTTTTACAAGAGAGTACATATTCAATCAATCTGTGTTGTTTATTTGTTTATTCAAGTTATCAAACAAATGCAAAATAGTCTGTGTAAATATGTTAGTGTTAAGTAAGCACTGACCTTGGCGTTGTCTGGAACCTACGAGGAGCTATACTGCTGGACAAAAAAAACCGGACACTTGCATTTTTTGTGATAACGCAATAGGTCGATAAAAGCTCTGGTACAAGGGCTAACTAAATGTTGCAGAAACTGAATTAAGTACGAATGCATAAACAAAGTCCGAGCCTATGAATGGTGCATATGGTACTACATGATCTGCCGAACATTCTATAATATACCTGCGAGCTGTTATTGCAATTCAGATGTCAAATATTAAAGTGTCCGGTTTTCATTGTCCAGCAGTATACTTCATTTGCGTCTGTAGTTATTGTTTTTAATGTCGATATTTTTACATTGCTATCTTTTGTTTCGTTATGTATTAGAGTTATTTCGGATTAGTATCATTTTTCGCAAGTTGTTATCGGCGTTAACACTACATACGAGTAGTTAAGTGTTTTAAATGGACCCAGAAACACTATTTTCATATGGTTGTGTATATACTATGAAGTTTGAACTGCTCTTAAATAAATACTTCATATCCTAAAGTAGTTATGGAACACTCAGCAAAGCTTCAGAATGTTCAAAGCCGAAAACAAGTTTCGAAAGATTACACTTCAAATATTTGGCCACATGAATGCTCCCCCAAGAAAGAATTCTGGCCTGAAGTAAGGGCAAAACGATAATAAACCATGATTGCAGTACACATTTGAAAATATGTTTGTTTCAATACAGCACGTATTTGATCAGTCGCATGTCTGTATGATGGTTTAATCTGCTTTCCTAATTTCTTTGAAATAGTAAGACTTTCCTAACTTACATTTCTCACTTTCCTATCGAATTCCATACGTTTAAGCTTCTACATGCATTTTTTTAAAAGTTACAGACTTCCACTTGGCGTCATTTCTCATCAGCCAATGCCCGTTTATACCCTCTGGTGGACCCACCTGTACGTAGGCGCCTTGGTAGTGCAATGAGGTGACCTGGCGTTCGTCCAAACATAATACTGATTGCCGATATAGTGGCCGCATGCTTTTTCAACTCTCCGCATTGGTTGACCTTACCTTTCTTGGCACGCATGTCTTGGTAGCTCACTGCACGCATCTCCCACGCAAATTCGAACAAGATCGGCCTCATGGAGACTCGCACAGTGGTCGCCTTCATTCCCTAATTGCTCCAGGCCGCTCAGAGATTCTTTCTGCCATTAATTATTCGCATTCGACCTGTCACTTTGAATTTAATTGACACGAAACTGATTCCCTTTGCACCGTGTCACAGAGAACCCTTGAAGTTGCTGGAAGAGTATTCAGTAGAGCTCTCAAAAGCCATTTTGTTCCTGTGAACAGTTTCTTAGAACTCCACTTCGTTTCAGAGTACATTCTGGGTTGTAACTATTCCAATGTATCATAAGTCAGTGATATCGTTACAACCCAGAAATGTTTGTAATTGTACATTCACTAAAATTGCCTATTTCGATTGTTGGTACCTATATCTGCCTAAAGTGCCTAGAAAAAGGTCAAATGTGTGCTTCAGGATATCTAGAACCGTCTTTGCCGGCGCATACCACACTATTGACCATTAAAAAGAAATCTGGGAAACAGGGTGCGTCTTATATGCCGATACTTAGTATTTGATTTACCTTCATTTCTGAAGATACAATTTCTTTCTTGCTTCCTTGTGTCATGTGAAAGCATTCCAGTCACATTAGTAATGCACTGGATGGTACAGAGAACAATTTGTTGTATCAGATTCTGGTTTAGAAGAGTTTTCAAGTGACTCTTCATTTAGCTATGGAGATGAATGTCCGAGTTTTGACGAAGAAGATTGAAATGGTTTCTTTCCTAGTTAGATTAGATACGTTATTTCTTGAAAATAGACCTACATGTTACTTTATATGTTGAAATACTCTACATTAATTATAATATTAAGTGATAAAGCCTTTTCCACAAAAATGTGTGAACAAAAGTATTGTATGCTAATACTGTAAATACGCAAAAAATGTGATTTTCTTTCATGGTCGAAATCTTTTCCCAGGATCTCTGACATTGCTCGAAACATTATGCTTCAACGACCAATCGCATGGAGTCTGTGGCTGCAGCCTGTGGGGTGTGAAAATAAGCATAATGCACGCATATTACTTGGAAACAGGAATGATCTCGAAGAAGGAAGCAGCTTTTGTTTCGTTTCGGTCTCCTTGGAAACGTCGAATCATTGCGTGGAAACAGATTCTGCAGTAAATATAGAAATCCACGAAAATCAGTTGCAGTAACAGGCGACGAGGTAGGAAGCGGGGGGAACCGCCTCCTTGTTTGTTATTACGGCACCAAGGTCTTTCCCGAAGCAACTTTTTCCTTGTTGTTTAAGATTCATGAAAGAAAAGGATTTCCCGGCGCCTTGTGGGGAGTCGAGTTGATTGAGTTTTCTGCTTCGATGGCGATTCTCCCTGAGACTTCTCTCGTTTCGCTGTTCTGTTCTGGTGTTCCTTATGCCGTCTTCATCGGGAATTGATTTGCAAATTGCCTTTATTCGTTCGGCAAGTTTAAGCTGCATTGCCAAGATTAGAGGTCTGCTGTGAAGGAACTAGATAGGGTCCTCCCCGGTGGTGTAGTGGTAGCGGCGTCGTCACCTTGTAATCAAGACATCTCGGATTCGATACCCGGTGGAGGCAGATAGTGGTTCAGGCCCCACTTTAAGCTGTACGTCCAGTACCGATTAGCCTTAATGTGCATAAAGTGGACTTAAAACACCCACTCAACCTAATTAGTGTTAATTTACTTCTTCAGACATGCCTGATTATATATATATATAATTCATACATAATTCATATATTTTGTTTATAGTAATTACAGAATCAATCCATTAGTGGGGCGAATTGCGAGCCTCTGTAGCGCTGTTGCATACATTCAGGATAAAATTCGGTATTGTTTTCAAGGGCTCAGAGAGTCGCTCGAAACGAGGAGTCGAAAAGTGAACGTCATTAAGGAAAAGTTGTTTGTTGTGAAAATTTGTGCGGTGACACGCTATGTATGTGTTTATAGTATATATTTCAAGATTTGCCAGCCGACGTCCGTGACAGGATAGTTAATAGAGCAGGCTACGAAGCCCGGGTTCGAATCTCCACCTGGGCATGGGTGTTCTTTGTGTCTGTCCCTTCATCAGTTTCATCATTCATCCTTATCTTCGAGGTTAGCCAAAAGTGACAGAAAAATGACGATACATAACAAAACAAAAGAAAATGGGGACACCCTCACTCAGAGAACGAGACGAGAACAGACCGAGATTGCCAAGCCTCGCTCGGTACAATACGTAGAACTTATGGGGCCTCCCCGATGGCGCAGTGGTAGCGTAGTCGCCTTGTAATCAAGGGGTCCCGAGTTCGATACCCAGTGGAGACACATAGTGGTTCGGATTTCACATTAAACTGTAGGTCCAGTCCCACTTAGCCTTTCTGTGCATAAAGTGGACTTAAAACACCAACTCAAAACGTAGAACTTATGATTTACTGCACAAAACACATGTATCATATTAGAGCTGCTGTGATCCAGTCGGTGTGGGGTTCACCCAGCCTTTTATGTTATAATCCTCCTCTTTCCTCTGGGAGGAAGGGCAGCTGGAGCATGGTGCTGTTCACACAAACCCCATAAATGGTAAGGACGATGAATGTGTGGGGCCCTACCTCCACAGTCCCCCACATGCCTTCAAGCCATGGTTCAAAATAAATTGGTCCCGGGTTCGACTAGAGATGGATGTTCTTTTTGAGTGTCACTTCATCAATTTCATCATGTCACTCATCCTCATATTCGCGAAAAACCAAAAGTGGCAGAAAAGCGAATTAAAAATCAATCTATCCATGAATGTGTGTACCTTACCTTATACATGTACACACACACACACAGGGTACTATTTGGAAGGTGACGAGAGGGAATTACCCCTTCTGGTTGCCAATTGATTTTATGGGGATTCGTACTTTATAAACCTATAATA
Organism: Lepisma saccharinum; assembly: GCF_977018435.1. NCBI lineage: Eukaryota > Metazoa > Arthropoda > Insecta > Zygentoma > Lepismatidae > Lepisma > Lepisma saccharinum. The sequence goes on from NC_139233.1 coordinate 7,059,909, forward strand.
TCCATTGCCCGGAAATTTCTGCGCCTGATGATTTTTAAAATATCCCCGCCCTCTTCCCTCGCGCGCGCGCGCGCACACAAATATTTTTGATATATTATTTGATGTGTTCATCCTTAACGAAATCTGGGGGTGCCCCCTCTTAAGTCGACGTCAATGCATACTGTATATGTGTGAATCATTCCGACAATCATTACATTGCTAATGTACAAAATTTTAAGAATATTAATATTAGAATCGGGAACAGTCTGTGCACAGACCGCGAATCGAACACTCAACATGCTTGGACACTGGGACGTGTGTGTTGTCCTTGTACACAGTTGCGAAGAAAACACGGAAAACGTCCCTGAAAAAGCGGGAGAAATAAGTGATTAGATCGCTTTGATGTAGCGTAACATAGCATTCGAGATGGTGTTTGTTTTTTCTCACATTGAGAGATTCACCAATATTTTCTGAAAAGGATGGTATTATTCAAAACAAAAACCCCGCTTATTTACACCATTTCTTGTCGGCTTTTTGTCAATTATTTATTTTAGTGCAGTTACCAATTAGGTCATTTACCTCGGTGCACCTGGTATATTTTTAAAACTTTGTCGAGTTCCCCTTGCACTTTAACGAACAGCGTAACCTTTGCCATGTTGAACAGTCACAACTACATGTTCTATATCTTCCATGAGCTGTGGATTTCCTTCGCACTTTTTGAAATCAGTTGTTTAACACGAACTTGATAATATCTGGTCACGTTCAGGTTGAGAATGCATTTCTCCTTCTTCCTTTCGGAGTCTGCGTATTTTAGCAGAGGGCGCTGACATCACGATGATCGAAAGTGACGCAAGTTTCAAACAGCCCGAAGACCAAATATAGAAGTCGCAGACCTTAAAGGATGATATGGAGCTCTGCATCGAACGCTGCTTTTACGTCATGTGAACAGACGAAACAGCTTCCGGTGAAAACGTGGCTTAGAAAAGCAAAACACTTCCTCTCGTTCTTTGGCATGAATTTCGCGATTGAATGGTTTTGTATGCTATTCTGCTGTCTTTTCCAAGAATATCGCAGGCTGTCAATTCCTTCCTTATATTTTAAACATAGAAGCGAATGGGGCTCTGGTGCAAGCATCCACCTCATCTAGCAAATATTCAACTTCAAGCCAAACGTTGCGGCAAGACAACACGTAACACAAACAAAATATAAATGCAAACACGTTGTTTAAAGAAAAGTTCAGAAATTGAAATAAAACTCCGAAGAAACCGTTGACAATGCCTGCATCAGCTTCAGTGTAATTCCATTAACATGAGAAATATTAATAGTGATGGACGCTTTGTAATATTCTGGCCTTACCGATGGCTTAGTGGTGACGTCGTCGCCTTGGAATTAAGGGGTTCAGAGTTAGGTGGCCGGTGAAGGCTCGTAGTGGTTCGGATCCCATTCTAAACTGGAGGTCCAGTCCCAATTAGCCTACATGTGCATAAAATAAACTTAACTCACTCAACCCAAAGCCTCGTAATATTTCTGCATCCCACTTACATCATTGCATAAGCTGCAAAAGTAATAGTCAATCAATTATGTGATGTCTCATTTTCAATTTTTCACACGATTGTTATAAAGCTTTTAACTCCGTTGCAATGAATTATGATTACAACAGATATAAATAGTGATGGACTGAAAGAGATACCAAGTGCTAGTTTAATTCTGTGTGTACTATATTGGAAATTGTTTAACTACAGCAATAAAAATTCTTTGTAGGCCTACCAAGAGATTTTCCAAATTAGTTCATTAGATTAAGGATTTATAAAACTCGTCTGGTAATATGACCCGAAAATCGTTATCACGTGACTTGTCGATATACGAAAAGAAACCTCAAAATGTTTTGTACAATCTTGGAATTGAGAATGAACGAATTTTAAGAAGCTGGTGCGAAATAATGGGTCATGTGAAAGATTGTTCACTTTCGAGTATAGGCTTGCTACATAATCTTTACTGAGTTTTCCTCCAACCACCAGATGTCTCTGTAAGGAAGGGGCAAGCCAATCGAAAAAACAATGGTTGTCTCATCCTAAAGTAGAGATAATCCTAAGCGCTGTTGTAATTTAGGAACAAAGGAAGCCGAAGTTGCACATATATTAGTATTCACACACGAAACATCTGATACGAGATTATTGTAAGCTTTCTGGAAGAATATGCAACACAAGAGTTTCACATAAATATTTTCGAAATTCATATTTCACGAAAGTTTGTAGTTATTATCTGATGTCTTGCAGATTTCGTCGAACAAGAAATCGAGACATGTGCACAACGTTGAACATGGATCTAAGATGATGATCTAACCAAGTCCTTCTTGCTCTTTGTGAACTAGTTTTTCTTTGCAGATAACATCTGCCGTGTCAGTAAGAGCACAGGTGTTTGAGGTGATGTTGGATTTCATGTTTGTGCTTGTGCGTAGATAGGTGATGCAGGGAATGCTAATAGAAATTGGTTTGCATGGCAATGGAATAGAGCCGATGGGTACATAAAGGGTAAATCTGTCACTTTCGAACAGCAAAAGATTATAGACACTGAACAAAACAGTAAAGCCTACGAGATCTCTTGGAAAGTATTAGCGAATGGTTACTTTCATGGCAGCCCTTCATTTGATAAGTGCCTTAATTTCAAGCAACTTGCCGTTTTCGAATGGACACTCTAAAGTTGTTGCAGTCAAAGGTGTACTGTTTCCGATTCACTGTTTGGGACATGTTTCAATCATAGAAATTGTCCCGTCTCCAAAACATTGTTACGCAATGCGAGGTTCAAGAATTGATATAAAATACGAAGATCAGTAGCTACAGTTTGATTTCTTAAAATACCAGGAAGTAAGATAAGAATGATACTGATGAAAAATTTGCCTGATATTATGCATCATTCTGTACAACCTACTTTTCTTGCCGACTGTACATACTGATTGGGAAAACTCTATTTCCCCTTGTGACAAAATTTCATCAAAAAAGAAAATGTCCCAAATGGCTACTTATTTTGGATTTTTTTTTACTTCGCTTCTCTGTACTTTTAGCTAATCGCGAAGAAGAGGTCGAATGGTGAAAGGATGAAATAGATGAAAGGACAGTCACAAACACACTTGGACAGCACACAACATAAGCCTCGCAGAGGATTATAATGGCTAGACACCAGAGTCTCGTTAGTCTGCAAAATACAGTTCAGGGTGTACTGATCATACGAATAGTGGTACTCGTTCCATTCAGAAACGGTCACCCTTTGCAACCCAAATGGATACTCGAAGAATTTTAAACATATTTACGCACAAAAATAATTCCCTCGCAGTTGTCGTCTCACTGGAACTGTAGATATGAATACTCTTGAAGCTGGTGAAATATACTCGAAGTTTACAATTTTCAACATGTAAAGTAGAAAAAGTAAATTTCCCCTTCCTAGCTCACATTTCCCGTAGGTTCATTTCAAGAAACTGACGACGGGGCAGTGGATACAGTGCTGTCAGAAAAAAATCTAAAATAAATAACACTGACATATCTGACATGCGCGGCGGCTACTCATTTTGACAGAAAAACAAAAGATTGAAAGAGAAAGCCGCCTTCAAACGCGAGACACGGTATCAATCCATCTCGCTTGCAAGGTCGATTTATAAGAATCTCGTTATTGTCATTCAATCTCCTTTTTATTCAAGGTGTTCAGTACGGGCAACAAGAAACTCCACTGAAAGTTAACTAATTAAAGTTTTTATAGCGGCCGCGTCACTGTCTGATAATTAGTCATTCCCGTCTGATCTAGCGAGTGTCACTCCTGAACTTGATAAGTGGCTACAGACGGTTCGAGCGATCATGGATTACTCAGGCTCTCTACCGTACAAAAAATGTATATTTGGAACGCATCGCCAGATGACAGGTCAGTCGATTAAACGAATCATCGAAATTCCTTAATACAAACATTCAGTTTAAATGAGATTAGTAAAATTAGATTCTACATCAAATCATATAATAAATCAAATTTAAAATGATTAAATAGAAAATATCACTTCAGTTCGTGAATTCAATGAGGTTTTTATACGCGATTGCTTGGCGTTGAGAACCCTATGCAACAACAAAGTATAGTTTCGAACGAGTCGGTAGGTGGCTCTAGTCAACGTCTCATACGCACAGCATACGTGAAGAAAATGTCAGATCCCTAGCTTACTTTTTCCCTTTATTTATAAAACATCTTGCAACTTCAATATAATGGTTAGTTAATTTAATGCTAATATCTTATCAATTGTGATTGATACATACAATTTAGGATTGTTGTTGAGGACGATATCCATTTCATCTAATTTAGAACGGAAGACATTTCTACCCTGAATTGAAGAAAATAATGCTGCACACGATCCTATAGTTAGGAAGCCGGAGTTCTACCCTGCATTTAGGACTAAAGGCAGTGCCGTGTGAGACTGGCTTTACGATAATGTCCCACGGCCACGAAGACTCCTGTGCAGTACGAGACCAATTAGGAATAACTTGTTGCCACCAATTTCTGAAGTTCAAATTTATATCGCAACTCTTAACGCTGTCTCGTCGTCTAGCCTCTATTTAAAAAGTCTGTGGCTTCGCCAGTTCTAAATCAAGAATTGTAAAGTGGGATCCATGAGTACTATCGTGCAAATTGTCCATGACAATTTTCATTAGTTTTTCTCTCACATCCTGTGTGTTTTTAAGCGATGGATTTTTATGCATGCTGGTGCAGAAGTTGCTTAACAGCTTGTTTTGAGTCTTCTTTTATTTCTTGAAGCTCTATTGGGTCAAATAACGTGCACGAACATGGTGATGGACAATTTGCACGGTAATACTCGTGCATCCCACTGTACTTCCCAATAAGCTAGGAGACCAGGGTCCGTCAAGAATCTGAGCGACGCTCGCTGAGCAAGATTTTCGCTCATTGAGCAGACAGATCATTTACTTGACGCTATTTGCTCATTGATCAAATTTTTTTTTGAATAAACCACACTTTCATTTTAATACAATTACAAAAACGGAATATTACATCACCTTCTGTTACTTGAACTTCCTCCCTAATTACGCTATATCGCAAGCCGTTCATCATAATATAATATGTCCTCATTGTTCGCCTCGCCTCCCCGCCATCCTCATACAGTTTTCCTCTTCTTCCCTTTGCCTCACGAGATCTAAACACAAAAACGCTATATTCTGTGGCGAGCAAGGTTCAAGTTCGCTCAGCGATTAAGTGAGCAGCGCTCGCGGAGCAACGCTTATTTGGCCGTCAAGTAGCAGAGCGATCAAGTTGCTCGCTGAGCGCTCAGATACTTGACGCGCCCCAGATGGGGTGGTGAGATTTAGTAAACCAGCTGGAAGTTACCAGCGCCATATGTTCACGTTTACAGACAACCAATGACCTGATAGCTTATAACTTGCAGCTCAGCTGTATTCGCAAACAAATAGTTAGGCAAAACTTTGCGTTCAGTTTGACTCACTCGGAAGACCGCTCGAGCCACTCTAGATCCTTAATGGCATATTACTTCGCAGTTCATGTTCCATCACGTACATTATCTTATCTTCCACCTTCATTCCTTTGACATGAGTTGGTCTCAGTTGTAAAGTCCCAGTACAGTGCAGAAGATATCGTGAACGTCAATTGTCAGTGGCTTGTAAAAGAACAAAACGAAACTCGGAGGAAGAAATCTGGCGACCCCTACCGCACAGGCCCCATGACAAGGAACATACATGTACTACAAGGCAGCGCGTGTTCGTGATGCATACGAAATGCACTTGCTATTTTGTCCCGGGGCAGACGCATGCCTTTCTTGAAGACGACGAATAAATCATCTTCGCTTCGTCTCGACCGAGCTCGTAGTGGGGGGAGTGTATGTAATGTTCAGTATCGTTACTTGATTGTAGCTTCGTTTCATACTCTGTATGTACTTTTGTATTCTCTGATTGATTGATTTAGTTTATTTTACGTCTCTTTTCTGCTCCTTTTAGCTAATCACAAGGATGAAGATGAGTGATGGAATTGAAGGACACTCACGAAGAACATCCATACCCACATGTCCTGCCATCGTAGCGCGCTGTGCTAACCACTCAGCTAACGTTCACATTATGCCCGAAGGTCAACCAGCATCCGGAATTAGTAGTATCGTTAATTAACAAAGCAGTAATAGCAATCATCTGCCTTCAATGTCTAAAATTAACCGATCGCCCAAGGAACAATAATGGTCATCCAATGGTAACCTCTTACGACTAAAATTATCAAAACAATATGTTGAGAAGTGCGATATCTTTCACGAATAATAGTAATGGCAAAAATGTCTTTGAACACCCAATTACTATGCACAAAAGTATGTAAGACGTACCAATGTCTTAACAGTAATGCATGTAAAATGTGAATATTGCAAGTGACGAAAAATATAAACTATTCTTCAATTCAGATATTTTCCCTATCGTGATGTTATACAGTTTTTCAGTTTGAATCCGACATAAATATGTTAATAAAGCAGTTCCCAGCATCGAAATTCCTACGCATTTTAATGCGAGAACAGTTGCCTAACACAGCCCGAGCACACAACGTAGGGTCTCCTTTATCACACTACGGTAGACGTCATACGAGGAATGCCTGCGTCGTTAGGGTTAGGCCTAGTTCCCTTAGCATAAACACACAGAAAATGTATTATTTAAGCTAATAGAACTAAATCCAATAAGCCTAACCTAACAACTTAGGCATTTAACGTAATAATAAAATATTCCGTGGTGACGTCAGAACGCAAGGTTGCTCCTGCGTCGTGCAATAAGGGAGACCCCACAACTTACTTGCTGCTATCTACAATGAACTTTGTTCGAGAAGCCCCCATTTATTGTAGTTTCCCACGCAGCTACAGATGTCTCTGGTGCATGCTCATATATGAGATAGGAAGTAGCAATCCAGAATAAATCGGTGATAAAGAAAGGACATGTGCTTCATCAATGCACAATATTTATGAGGTCAGATAAAACAGCGCTTGTAGCAGGTACATCGACACGTGCTCGACGCCACGAAATGCTAATGGATTTCCAGTGGCTGTGGCTTTGGACCTGATCCACACAGCACGATCCTGGTGACTTGCACGCCATCTTTCAAATTGTCCAATCGCGGTTGTTGGCCAATTCGATACGGCAGCGCCCTTGGACTTTGTGTCAAGGTTCTATCTTGCAAAGGCGACAACACTTTATCTTAAATTTCTACTACGCTCGGTGTTCATTCTTGAGAAGCAATAGATATTGCCGTGTAGTACTGTGGATCTTTTTTTTCCATTTGTCATAGGATGTTCTGCTTTCATTAAAATACATTTCAGAAATTCGACCACCTATGATGTGATGAGTTTGTTTTTATGGTAGAAAAATATTCACTCTGATCAGCAGGGATCAGCATTAGTAAAGAAAGAAATTGAACCGAATGCGAAAAGTGATTATGGCACACAAACTCGTAATGAACACCATTATTTGCAATTCTTTGAAATGGCTGTTATTTAAGTTGCAAGTCTATGGAATGCTTTTTCATTGAGGTTACAAGTATATCAAATGGTTGTTACATTTGGTTGGAAGTCTTTGGAGTATCTTCTAATATACGTTGCAACTCTCTGGAAATACATTTTATTTTGATTTGAAGTCTTTGGAATGCCTTCTAATTTAAAGTTGCAAGTCTTTGTACCTTCTAATTTAAAAAAAAATATTCGCAGCCGTTACTATAACTTGACAAGTTTAAAAACAAAACGCTGCAAATAGCAGTTGCGCAGCTCACACCACATTTCCCCACTCCACTTTTCAGAGCGACGTAGGTTCGCAGTGTTGCAACCTGGAGGGAGGGGAATGGTCTGAGGATTTTCAACGAAATTTGTATTCGCTTTTTCCTGGGCTGTATTATACCTGTCGGAGTACAGAACTTCAGCTTACCTTTCGCCAACGACTCTTTTCCTTCTTTTAGAACTTGAACTCCCCGATGGCTCAGTGGTAGCGTTGTCGCCTTGTAATCAAGGGATCCCGGGTTCGATTCCCGGTGGAGGCACATAGTGGTTCGGATCCCACTTTAAACTGTACGTCCAGTATCGATTAGCCTTACTGTGCATAAAGTGGACTTAAAACAACAAATCAATCCAATCCAATTATCTTAAAACTTGAGAAACCATCCATTTAAATACTCCCGTGGCGGCGCTTGTGGACTCGACAACATTATACTCAAGTTTATGTAACTCCTTCTGATTTCGCAAATATGTTGCAACATTGTAAACAATTTCTCTGGTCTGTCCTCTAAGAGGCTTTCCAGAGCAGATTGTGGATTTCGTTGGACCCGGCAAGAGTAAAGAGCAAGAACATTTCAGTGCTTTAAAAAAGAACACAGGCAAGCGTGTTATCAGATTGCCTGCTCGTAGTGATTGTTGTACGATAAACAAAATAAACCCCACCCCACTCAGCTTTTTAAAATAAAAAAACAAACAAAAAAACAGGCCACTGCTCGATGTCGCATTCAGAAAATGAAGTCATTCGCCCTGTAGTTTATCTTCGTTATAATCCTTAACGCGCGTGCGTAATACTACAGTTTTCGATCCGCGCACCGCACGCATTTTGAAAGACCGGATTAAATCAAATGAACCACTGATAAACTGATATGAGACGGCACCGACAATCTACACAGTAAAAATAGTTTGTCATATTTATTTTAGCTTAATTTTGCTGAGTTGGCACCACTCGTACTCTCAAGGCCAGACCAGTACGTAGAAGAGTGGTGGGGAGGATGACGTAATAGGAAGTGCTCAGCAGCGATCTGCGCATATCGGGACTTAACTTGTCAGGCTATATTCTGAAATGCCGTGTCGAACGGAAAATGAGACACACGTTATCTGACTTTACTCTGTTCCTCTGTAGGTTCTTAACGTTAATTAGGATGAATGATAACATGATGAAACGGATGAACGAACACAAATGAAGGAATATAAGTTTTAGTAGGAACTTCAGGACTTATCGAGACCGAGAACGTCCCAGCATCCAAATTCCTTACGCATTGATTGATCGGTAAAATCGAGACGAGGCAGAGACTTAGTGTCTGAAATTCTGCCTACACTTACTATTTTAGGATGTATTAGATATCTAAAAATTCCGCTTGCATCAAAATTCCTGTGCTAGTACCATACAACATATTCAGACATACAAAGGGAGTCGGTATCTAGCTACAGTAGGTTATTTGTATTTTGAGTTTGAGTTGCTGTTTTAAGTCCACTTTATGCACAGTAAGGCTAATCGGGACTGGACCTACAGTTTAAAGTGGGATCCGAACCACTTGTGCCTCCACCGGGTATCGAACCCGGGACCCCTTGATTACAAGGCAAAGACGCTACCACTGCGCCATGGGGGAGGCCCCAGGTTATTTGTATTGTTTAAAGGTGCAAAAACTTACGTTTTAGTTAGCTTTGATGAAAATTGTTGTAATTTTGGTATCAATTAGAAACAATAGGAAGACTCGGAACGAGATCTCGTTTATGTACCATCATAAAACGAATGAACGAAAGGAATATCCATTTTCTAAACGGAGCCCATAATAGTGAAAACACTTAATGAATATTTTGTAGGGAAGTAAATTCCTTCAAGCTTCGTACTTGAACGTGTAATTACGGTATTGTTGTTGATGGTGTGACTCTTCACTTGCATTTAGGGCGATGACTGGAAGGATCTGGCAGGAGGCAAAGGTCGTTGCGAGAAAACCACCTTTCTCTATGACTAACCGCGGTCGCTTTCCGTTGGTGAAAGTTCTCGCTTGTGACAATGGTTACTGCCTTACCCCGGGGCCCTCGAGGGGGCCCAGAATGTCAAGGACATCTTGGGAGGACCCGGGTTGGAGGTTCTTTGCCGGTCGATAGCAACGGGAATGTCTTAATAATCCTTTCACTGCGGGGGTCCCCGTGCACGAGTGTAAATGGCAAATGAACACGTTGGAACAATCGAGCATAATTCACATCACGAGGTGGAATCAGGGTCAGATTCACAAACCCGGCTATTTGCCGAGTCGCCTTTACTCTTCCTTCGCTCAGGCAAAGTACCCTTTTATTAGCGGCTTTATGAAGGGACGTTGTCGGAATTCCCACCCTAGGAATCGAATCCGAGTCTTCTGAAATGAAATCAAACACCCCCTACTGACTGGATCACAAAGACTGGAGAACAAGACTCTTCGACCGACTTTGGAAAAGCATGGTGTGTAACTGCCTAGTAGTTTAGCAGCAGCCCAACAGATGTCTGTATCTTAGGCATCGTTCTTTCATCGTTCAAATGCATTGTTAAGTTTTTGGGGGTGGGGGGGGTGGGGGCAGGAACGGATGAATGATCTTACTCTGTTGTTATAAGGAATTTGTTTCCAACTATTTTGAAACAGATTTTAAGCACAAAAAATGTAATATGTAAGTTGTCAATCGGATTAGCGAGCATCTGTTCTTACGCAGTAGAGACAATCATGACCAGACTCTCCCGTAGGCGCCATTTTGAAGAAAAGGGTATCAGCTAATTACATTTAAAGGGCTAGATGAAATCAGAAGCAGCCTCCCGTGTACTTCTTGGAAGTAGTTTCGCGCTTGACCAGAGATGGCAGCACTGCACAGTGCATATGTAATAATCGAGGTGTCTTGTTCCTTCCATCGTCTTTGCTGGACCGCCATGGCTGTCTATAGAGGAGTGTCAGTATATTCACGATGACAGTGGTAGTAATTCTCCTGCTGCCTTAACTCCTAGCCAAGATAACCATTGATGAGAGGAAGAGTCAGTCCCAGAGCCGCTTGTTCAGATATCACAAACCCGGGTGTCCTGCACGTACGTGCTGTTACACATTGAATTTAAGATTAAAGGCAAACGGTTTTGCCTAAGCTCTTGCTGGGGAGCCAGCCAGCGAATAAGCTACGCGGAATACACAAATGATGTGTGAACCACAATAACAACTACCACAATATCTGAGAGAAATTGGGTTTGTTAGTAAGACATGTAAAAGTTAAGCTGAAACTATGATGTGGCAACAGCCAGGACCAGATTTAGGTCCGTACCTAGGGGTGGAAAGATTGACAATCAATGCAAGATAAATTGACGCCTCTTTCGTTCCTTCCTCGCTATTTACTTTGACTTAATCAGTGATTTAGACAGTTTCTAAGTCCACTTGACTTAATCAGTGATTTAGACAGTTTCTAAGTCCACTTTACTCTAATCGGGACCGTACCTACATTAAACTGGAATAAGAACTCCTGTGGAATGACCCTCCACCGGAGGATCGAATCCGGGAGCCCTAAATTACAACTGCAATACGCCCTCCGGAAGACCTGCGATTTCTACTGGGTTTGCGTTACTCTTAGTAAGTTGCGAGCTTTACATCAACTCTTTGGCCAACCAGAATGTGAGGAACGGGTGAGGTTTTTCTACGCGTGCATGTTTGTGTTTATCGAATTTAATCCTGACAGGGTTAGCCAGGGTAATCAGAGCAGTATGGTACGTGAATCGGAGCGTATGATAGTGTCTAACGTTATCTTCTTCAAGGGAACGGATCGTCACATTTCCGTGGTTTGGATTCCACTAATCATACCCGATTAGGTTAATTCCAGACCCCATGACCGAGCGCTTAGCAAGATTTAACCCAAAAAGATTGTCAGGAATATCCAATTAACATACAGTCAAATCGTTCGTGTGAAGGCTCTGATGTAACCTTCATAGAAACTGTTGCTTGGTGCTCACAGTTTGCACTCGTAATTTGGGACAACGCTTATGTATCTAGAACTATATTACATCCTCTTATGACCGAACATCTTATAAAAGTCATATAAGTAGAGACTACGCGGACAAAAACTACATTTAAATTCGCCCGAGAACGGTTTGTGCAGGATCGCGCTAAAGCTTTTGCCCTTGCACCTTGTTATTGGAATCGTAAAGATGAGATTTTTATAGCCTGGCGGACGACGCAAGTTGGAGACTTAGCCGTGATATTTCACGGCTTCTCAGCGTGGTGCTTTTGCTTCAAGCCGTTTCTGCTGGTTTTACGAACAACTGGTCACGTCTGACTGTATAACAAACGTAGGAAATATATAACACTCGGCCTGTCTTCGGCTTTAAATGTGACGAAATCGGAGCGTATTGACTGGGCCCGACATTTTATTGTGCACAAAATTACGTATAGCTGTGGTGTCGCCGTATAACACCGATACAATTTTATAGGGTATAAAGTCGAACATATTTTCATAATAAAGCTTAACTATTTCAGGCTTGGATTCGAAAATAAGAGGTCACGAAAACTGAATCTATATATGCAATGATTCTACTGATTTTCAACTTTCACATGCTCATTATTTCACTGAACACACAGCTTGTCATGGTTTAGGAAGCATGATAGTAAACTCTGTATCAAATGCATAGAATTTGAGCATGTATTCGATATTTATTAGATACACCTATCTGATAGTTCCCAAGCAGCCAGTCGTGTTTAACTTCATTAATAAGAAGCTAATATTTAGCATTTAACATGTCATATAGTGTAAGAATCATGTACATTATATTTCTAATTTATTACAGAAACCAGTTTTACCCATTCCATTTAAAGTTATTGCTGGATATTTGAATTATATAATTTACATGATTCGTTTGATCAAATAACGTATCATCTGGTGGAACGTTAAATGTGAGAAACGTTACATAATTTTTGCTTCAAGTTTTTAATCCATTCTGTACAGTGGGATCCATGAGTATTACCCTGCAAATTGCCCATCACCATGTTCACGCACATTATTTGACCTAATAAAAGCTTCAAGAATTAAAAGGAAACTCAAAACAAGCTGTTGACAACTTCGGCACCAGCATACATAAAAATCCACCGCTTAAAAACATATAAAATGTAAGAGAATTTTTAATGAAAATAGTCATGGACAATTTGCACGGTAATACTCATGGATCCCACTGTACTGTGAAGATGCTGAACTTTCTATTTGAAGAGGCTCTTACATCTTGTTTTGTCCAAGATCGGTCAGTGCAGATGAATCATTTACATATAATGAACAGTTATTGGTTGACGAGATGGAAATTGTTATTCTTATTCTAACCTCAATTGAGAACTTGTATTGCATCTTAAGCTAATTAGCACTAAGTGGTGAAAATTAGGAACTTTTTTGAGTTGTGCGATTTTGTTCCACAGTTTCACGACTGTGTTGTTCAAACCATCCACTTGGCGGCGCTAGTAACTTTCGTATTAATATTTCAGACGTAAGTGACGTATCCTAGTAGAGTTTCTGTGAGAACAGGACTGGGCGCTCAAAGAAGATCAAAGAAGATTTGTTGCTCCTCCAGGTGACGCATATATGGAGAACTAACACTTTGTGAAGTAGAGCGTTCCTTCTTTGCTAGGTATAACCTAAATTTTCTTTTCATCGCGAGAGTAGGAATATTGGAGGGGAGGGAAAGAAGTATAGGACATGGAGGAAATTGGTAGCATTCTGTGACTTGATCGTTGGAGCGCGAGAGAAGACGACGCGAAAATTTCTTTCACTTTGGAACATTTCGATTTCAGATCGGAAAGGATCCTAAGAATTCTTCCTCGTAGATGGAAGAGTGAGTATTTTTATGACGAAATCTCTCGCAGCTACCTAAAAGAAATGTGAAAAGAAGCTGTCACACGATGAATAAAATCAAGGAAAAGAGGTGAATTTGACTCAGTAGCCAAGCTTGTTACTTTGTCGAGTAATTGCCTTTTCTGCCACTTTTGGCTAATCGCGAAGATGAGGATGAGTGATGATATTGATGAAAGGACAGTCACAAAAGAACACCCATGCCAAGGTCGAGATTCGAACCCGGAAGCCCTGACGTCGTAGCGCCCTGTGCTAATCACTCCGCTACAGAGGTCTACTCTTGAGTAGTCGACTTTTGAACTCGCCACCGAAGTTCCCTGGTTCGAATCTCGTCCTAGGCATGAGCGTTTTTTGTGAGTGTCAAGTCATTAATTTCATCTAATCATCGCTCATCCGCATTGTCGCGATTAGCCAATTGTGGAAGAAAATCGGCGATAAATAATAAAAATTAATACGAAAAGAGCTGAATTTGTGAATATGAGTGAAAAACGTAGGTTGGTTACTAGTTACAGTTGCAATAAAAAAAAATCCCCAATAATTCAAAAATCAACTGATGAGATGCAAGAGGTTTTTGTAGCCTCGACAATTACTTTTATTATCTTAACACTTCCATAAATAGTAACAAAACCTTTTTAATATGACGACCGTAACATAGTCCACCAACAGGTTATATGACAGTAAGGAAGCGAAAACACACCAAAAAATACTAAGAGAAAAAATAAAATACAATTTCATTAACAATTTTTTGTATTCCTGGCGAATGAGGGCTCAAGTTCCCCACTGACAATTCATGTTGGCGCGCGTTTTGTCAATGCACATTAATCTGCAATGCACTTTTTTCTTCTTGAGACAATTTCGGAATATCCCATGCCCCCGATAGCCCCCTTATAAATACACCACTGCTAGCGAGCTAACTTGTGGATGTGGTATGCCACAAGGCAGGCTCGTACCCAGGATTTTTTGAGGGACGGGCCAGATCCGTGTGTGTGTGTGAGAGAGTGTGTGTGTGTGTTCTGATAGTTCTGGGTTTCGCAAATTAAAAATGTTTTCAAATTTCCTTTACTTTCTTATACCAGATCCATTGAACAAGCACGGTAATTATGTGTTTATAAATTTATAAATTAAATTATACGCATTAGCAATTATTATTACAATAATTCTAAATGTGAGGTAACCCATAGCCCGCTATGATCCTTTCTATGGCTATGGCTAACCAAAGAAAAAAAGAGACATACTTTTACCTGGTAGCCAGTAGCGGCGATGGGTGTCAAAGCTGGGGGGCAAGGAGAATTTACTATCACTTAGTAGACATGTTTGAGCTTAACTTTTGTTATAGGTCAACCTTTATGCACAGATAGACTAATTGGGACTTGACCTACAGTTTAAAGTGGGATCCGAACCACTATGTGCCTCCACCGGGTCTAGGTAGACAAGGCTTAGCATTAAGAGGCCATAGTGCAAAGCAAAAGTGGAAATACTGGGGGGGGGGGGCAAACGCCCTCCATATCCCTCCAATCGCCGCCACTGCTGGTAGCCATGCATCAATGGTTATAAAACTAAAAGTGCCCAATATTGCAGACTGCAGACTTCTGGAGACTGCCTCTCCACACAACAAACACATTCATTTATGCAAGGAAAAAATTAAAATTTTTACAAGTTTGAAAAATCATCGATGTTATTTTCGTAACTTTCTATAGGTTCATTTTTTAAAATTTCACGGCTCGAGGGCAGGGGCATGGCCCCCATGGCCCCTCCCCTGGGTACGGACCTGCCACAAGGCAGAGAGAGATGTTTACCCTGGATAGCTAAACAAGCAACCAAAAGTCACAGACTTCAGAACCTTCTAAACAGCAAGGTCAGAATTTGTTGCTGACTCACTCAACACGTCGTCCGCGAAAGAATAAAACGACACAAGTCAACCTCTACAGTTTGCCAAAGATTCTTACGTATACGGAACATGTGTTTACCTTTACAGGGATCCTTGTCGGATGATTCACGCCAAAGAGGTTACAAAGAGTGAGAGGGCCTCGATTCTCGTTTCCCACACGTATCGAAGCGTCTCACTGCTGCCATCTGGAAGTAAGCGCGACAAGGATTCCAAAACCTTCGCTACCGAATATGCATGAATTAGTATGGATTGAAGACTCGAGGGAAAAAAGTTGTACACAAATATTTATTTACATACCTCCGGTGAACGGCAGGCCAAACAGATGACATGTATAGTGGAATCCATGAGTATTAACGTGCAAATTGTCCACGACTATTTTCATTAATTTTTCTCTTACATCCTATGTGTTTTTAAGCGATGGGTTTTTATGTATGCTGGTGCAGAAGTTATTTGCAGCTCGTTTTGAGTTTTCTTTTAATTCCTGAAGGTCTTATTGGGTCAAATAAAGTACACGCACATGGTGATGGACAATTTGCACGGTAATACTCATGGATCCCATTGCATGACATTGACGTTTGCCATTTATAGTAATGCATAGCTTAACTTGCGAGCAATCATGCGATAGTGACATATTTTAGGTACATCTTACAGAAAAATTTAAGCATATTTTGTCCTTCGACCTAACAAAAGGTGCCAAAAGCGCTGAACACATCACTCGCCGATGTTTTACTTCAATTCACATGTCAACCTAGGCGTTACATAACTTTAAAATCGTCTGTTTCGTGTAAACACATTTTTAACATCTCTATAAATCGGGCAAATTTGATTTTTATCCAAGACCATTGTATGGGGTTTTCATAAATGAAAGATCCACATCGGCTCACCTAGGATGATGGGTATTCGAGAGATTTCATATGAAGTTCTTTCCGGAATGGAACTGATAGAAATGGACACAAAAGGGAGGGGGATTGTTTTATTTGTACCTGTTCATCTTTCTATTTTTCAGCTTTCCCTAACGTTCTCTTTCATTTTCTTTTCTACTCGTCTCCTTTATTATCTGTTGCTTCCTTATTTCTCTTTTTCCCAATCTCTCTCCTCTTTGTCGTTTCTTAATCTCCCTCTCTCTTTCTTTCCTACCTTCTCTGTCTCTTCTTTACTTCATATCCCCCCCTCTTTCTCTCTTTCTTTACCCTTCTATATTTATCTTCCTGTCTCTATACTCCTTTTCCGGAATGTCTGGAGTAAGAGAACGCGAACGCGTCCTGGGCGAACGTTGCGTGTGTGTGCCTCGTCCAATGAACGCGCGGAGGGGAGGGGTCGTGCGGGAGGTGGCGACTCGACTGGTCATTCGCGGTCCAGTAGTTCTGTATAGTGGAACCACAAGGAAAGAAACCTGCGCCACCCTCTAACCGGAAAATGCAGAAGAGATGAAAGATGTTGGTCGGTTCCCTCGGGCGGTTTACTTTCTTTTGTTTGAAACATGTCCACTCCTGAAATGGAGATCTTCGGTTTATTTTCGCCAAGCACAGAGTTCTGGGTTTAGCACCATTGTTTCAAACGTATCTGTGACGTTTACACCGTAAACAATGCGCGCCACTCCAGCAGGGAGCTTTTTCTGTGACCCTTTGCTATTCTATACTTAAATATTTAATTTTCTACAAAATTATATAGCCTCATGGACGTCCAGAAGGAAGTGCAAGGATGGTCGCCACCCCCTCCCCTTCTGGAAAATGAATGTTGACACAAAAGTACCCATTATTTCAGACGTATGAGTTGATTTTAGTCACAGTAATTTACATCCATTATTATAATAGGGATGTAGGAACGTGATAATTTGAAACTCAAGTGGTGTTTTCTGAGAGGTCAACATTATTACGGGGTAATATGCCTCGTTCACCCGCCTGATAAATATATATTGTTTCCCCCTCACTGGAAGAAATCTGTGAACGTCCCCTCCCCCCCCCCCAGTGCGCACGCCTATGCCGCCCCCAAGAATGTCGTTCATTCGCTACTATTAGATCATCGGATTTTGTAGCAGATCTTCTGGTTTCCCAAGGAACAATCTCCCGAATTTTTCAAATCTGACCTGGCAACACTGCCCCGAACACCGATAACGGGAGGCAGGGAAGTTGCGCGAACGCTTTGGACGGAAGGTTTTTTTCCTTGTGGTCGAGCTATAGTAAACATGATAGCTCGCAAGCACTAGGGAAATTCTGCATTCCCCACCTGGTCTGGCCCCGCCCACAAGCTTTCGCCTCTGCGCGTCGCTACTCCAGACATTCCGGAAAAGAAGTATACAAGGGTTTGTCTATAGGTTTGCTTCTCTTTGGTTCTCACTTTCTGTATGGCTTGTTTCACATCATATTTTCTCCCCCCACCCCAAAGCATTTCTTTATTCATAAAACACGTAAACACTAGCCAAGGGCGCCCGACCAGGACAGATAGCATATGGCCAGGGAGTGCACTTGCCCCCCCACCTCCCCTGGTGAAATTGTAGCGTGAAAAACATGGACGAGGGGTGCCGTGAAAGACAGCAGATTAAGTGGTCTGTAATATATGATGCTTTATGAGTATTTTCTTAACTGGAAGGAAAAACATCACCCCATGTTCCCCCACTTTTGAGCACTTCTGACCCCCTTGAGAAAAAAAATCCTACGGCGGCCTTGCCTCCTCCAGAAATATATTGCAGGGGCGGACGCGGCACATGTTTCTATCATATTTTTATATTGCACTTAAGGTGACATCACTCGATATTTTCTGGTCCAGAAGTTCCAGAAACAATGGGTCTCCCGGGGTGTGGAATCCACACGAACAAAATTCTTCTTGCAGGAGCACAACACACCCACGCATACGAGATAATGTGGAATGCGTGTGACGTTTCGAAGGGCCAAGGCGATAAGGTATGTAGAACAAGAGTATGTACTTACAAGTGACATGAGTGGGCTCTCTTGATTCTTATCAATCGTGTTCCTGACGTTGTCTTGTACGATCATTGAATGCGGCGATAAATAAAACCTCTTGATTAATCAGACAAGTCGAGTGTGTTGGGGAACAATTCCTTATGAATCTTGTGAATCGATTCAAGGATGTTACTCAGTCAATTTAATCCAGTAATGATTTGTTTTGGATTCTTGGCTGGGTTGAATGAATCGAACAATCTCTGCACATGAAACCAACTGAATGGATCTAAATGAATGCATCTACCGTCAAGAGTCGTAGATAGAAATTTGAACGACGCTTGGGGTGAGAATAGAATTCGTCCCGCCCTTCAAACCTTCCTTATATTGTCTTACATTATTGCTGAGAAACGGGCCGCGTTTTATGCATTGCTGATGCAATGTTATATATATATATATATATATATATATATATATATATATATATATATATATATATATATATATATATACAGGGTGTCCGAGCGAAAGGCATCCAAAAATACGCACATATATCTCAGCGGCTTTAAGGTTTATTGAATTATACTTTCTATTATTATAGAAGTTAAATCACTAAGTTTTTTATGAAGATTTATTAAATTTAATGTGGACATCTTTTGTATTGGTTGATTTACATGATTTCACTTCCCTTTGCTGCCATTTTTGGCTAATCGCGATGATGAAGGGACACTCACAAAGAACATCCATGCCAAGGTCCGGAATTCGAAACAGATACCCTCGGCGTCGTAGCGTACTGTGATAACCACTCCGCCGCGAAGATCGGCGCAATCTTTTGTAGCTCAAGAGATGTCACAATGATACTCGAGCTTCCAAGTGTTGTGCATCATGTGAGGCAATATTAATGGAACTGCCCCAACAATACGTCTTTTCAAATTTTCGAAAGTTCCTTGCTGTCTTGTTTAACCGATTTACCTGAATTTTTAGAGAATGACTCGCGCTCAGCATTCAGTCTTATGTCTTGTCGTTCCTGCACCAGTGGCCCCGAAAGTGTAACAGAACAAATCTTCAAGAAATTTTCCGTCGAATGAGCTTTATATTGAGAATGTATAGCTAGTGGGTCACATTTGCTATTTTTGGACACTTTTAAGTCTGGACACCCTGTATATTAAACTGAACTTTGCAGCGTAACAGCGCTTTTGAGGCCCAACTTTTCGTCTGAGTGAATAGTTGTGAGCCCATACAGCCCCATCGCCATTGTTTTCTGGTTTTAGAGACTAGAATCCGCCACTGTTACCTCAACAATTATCCTCACGGTGCTAGGTCAATACCGAAGTTTTGGAGCTACCACTGGGGAATCGAACCCAACACCACGTCAAAGCAAGCTGATGTAGAGTACTCCTGTCGAGATGACGAAACGAAACTTGTAGAATTAGACTTTTACCTGCTTTGATGTTCACTGCCACCCCCCCCCCTTCCCCCGTCCTTCCAAGTTGCTACGTTCCCGTCTATAAAAATATCAAACTGTCCCGTGCGAAACAATCCAACTGGCTATAAGAATGAATCGAGCAATGTCGAAACAAAATGTTTAACTGACGGGCCAATCCTTTCAGCATGCTCGTTATATTCTGTGCCTTCTTTCACGCCCACCAGTCACCTAATATCTTCAATACGTACACCTGCCTTGCATTTTCATATTACCAAGAAATCTCATCATCATTGTATGCATCCTATCGCCCCCATGTTCCATCTTAACTTTATTGAGTACTTTCCGCGTGGAAAACTTTGCGACGATGGATGGGAAACTCAAGCAATTGGCCGTATGAAAACTTCGAACGCTCCGCTAGATGACAGGTGCATCGATCAAACGAATCATAACAATTACGTAACACCAACATCATTAGTGACTTCAAATGAAATTGGTAATATTATTTTCCAGAACAAATTAGAATATATTGTAGCTATTTTTTTACACTACATAATATAGTTAAAAAGAAAAAACATTGCTTGATGAATTATTAGGCCTACATTAAACTTGAATGGAGTATACTGACTTTGATATGAACGCGCAATGCAAATATGAAGCGGTTTTAAACATTTCGGTAGGTGGCTCTGTAGTACACGTCTCATGCGCACAGAATACAAGCAGATTGAAATGCTCATTCACATTTGACAATCAAGGATTAGAACATAAATCCAGGAGAATGTCAAGAGTCTATTTTTC
The DNA here is from genome assembly GCF_977018435.1 of Lepisma saccharinum. Classification (NCBI taxonomy): domain Eukaryota; kingdom Metazoa; phylum Arthropoda; class Insecta; order Zygentoma; family Lepismatidae; genus Lepisma; species Lepisma saccharinum. Next base: position 7,080,512 of record NC_139233.1, read on the forward strand.
TCAAACAAATGTGCCAATTTATGTCCATTTCTCAGGGATCAAAGTAAATATCATAATGATTTTTTCTATTAACTTTTTGTAGTAATAACAGGTCGTGAGGGCCAGTGCCTACCTACCGACTGCGGGCCTCACTCTCACCGTATGTGAGAGATTATCCAACTAGTTAAGGGGTGACGAGTGGTCAGCACGACGAACCACAGCCGTCATAGGTTTTCTATGATCAGGTTTCGGTACCCATTCGACACAGGCCCAAATCTCAGGAGAAAAGTTGTTACGCTTCCACCAAAAGAATCCAACCTATGCGCGTCCCGTCGCTGAAGCCCAAAGCTTCCACCTTAGACCGAACCTCCACGTTGCGAGACAACATTTATTATTATTGTGTACAAATCAAATAATATTTATACATACACACGTATACATACTCTTGATTTTAGACCTCCTTGCGCTCATCTTGGCAAACTATTTTTTTTCTTTCAGGAAGAAACATTTGTCAGTAAAATCTGTCCAAATCCTGCATATTGCATGATAAAAACAATATTAATTTAACGGGCACCAGTAATTTGAAGTGTAATCTTGACATGAGAGAGCAAGAAAATATCAGTAAAATGTCTTTGCAATGCAAATCATAAACGTAATGAAAAAGTTAGTATAAAAACCGATATTTATAATTAGATTGACTTATTGGTGTAAAATTAATTTGATATTAAAATTCATTATTATTTTGAATTCCTCACAAGTAAAGTAAATGAGATGTAGAGAGGGAACCCATTCAATTCGAGCACTGATTGCATTCCACAGCGTACCACATTTCACTTACTGATGTAACATCGGAGAAATTCTGTAATTGCCGGCATCTTATTTACCAGTGTTAATACTTTCACATGTGCAGTGCGCATGTTTTGTGCTAACGTGATTTGTGGAGTAGGAAGGAAGGATTGGCGACAATAGATTCTTTAAAAAAAATGAATCAACTTCCGCGCTTTCCAATTCGGCCACTGGGTTTCTCTGTCGTCGCGTTCGCTTCGACAGTCGTACGGGGTCGAAGCCGAGAGGGGAGGGGGGAGAGCTTGCGAGGCAGTGCTCTTCGGGCAGCTGATTGGAGAGGGCGTCCGTGTACCTCCCCTCCCTCCTCTCAGCACTGTTTACGAGAAGTTGCGTGACTGACGGCGTTTAGTTAGCATTAAGCGCGCTCGCGCGTGTGTTTTGTGTTTCGCGTGTGGCGCAGGATAACAATCTTGTTTGATCTGATGGTTGTAAAATTTCTTCTCGCCCGAGAGTGAAGTTTCGACGGAGCGCCCTCTGTTTGGGGAGGAAGAAGGTAAGTGTTTCCCGGCCGGCTGTGGGCCAATTTGTCCCGCATTTGCTTCCAGACCCCATTATGATCGCACGTGAGACGATTAGGGCAATTAGGAGACGTTAGACGCTCGCAGATGGAGATGTTAGCTCTAAAGAAGAGTTACCGTGTGCGCAACACGTTGGCACATTCTCGCAAACGCCGGTTTACGTGGTTGAATAGTATTTGTTGACAGAGGTCCGTGGTTCGAATCCTGGGCAAGAAAGAGTGTTCGTCACGCCATCTGTGTCATGAATTCGCCATTCATACTCACCGTCGTGCTTAACCTAAATTGGTAGAAAGACGACGTGAAATGACCAAATTAGTGCTTGTTAGCGCTTCGAAATTGGCTGTCACGTGTTCGGTTCCTGGCGGAGTGACCTTTCATTTCGAGACTCACTTTTAAACTGTTTTGGTGCGCATCTTATTTACATATACAATTGAAATCATCGAGAGTCATTTCAACACAATAAACTTAGATATTAAGTTCAAATTATCTACTTTTTGCTCAAGGATAATGGAACCTTCAGATCGTAGTCTTTATTTGGATTTGCAATGAAGCATAGGCGTGACACAGGGGCTAGGGGTGCCCGAACTCCCCTCCCCCATCATGACCACAAACTTATCATTGAACATTCACATACATAATAATTCGTAAATAAGAACCAATCAACTTAAAACCCCTAAATCAAACTTCTGGATACGCTAATGTCACCAAGTCCTGACTTGGATATGGAGATACATGTACCTAATATTTTAGGCTATATTAACTGTATTAATACATATATCAGTTTGTAGCTAACAGCAACAAATATGAGATATTGTTGAAAAGTGATTGAAAATAATGTGCCGGCAATTTCGTTATATCTACATGTTTGAGTTTGTTTTTTAAAGTCCACTTTATGCATAGATAGGTTACAGTTTAAAGGAGTTCCGAACCACTGTGCAATGTGCCTCAACAGGGATTCGAGCACTGGACCATTTGATTACAGGCCGACGTCGTTACCCTATGCTGTCGGCAATTGTACTCTTATATGAAATAATTCTTGCTGCATGGACAAGTTTACATTTGGAAAAATATTCGTTAGAAATGTGACTATTATTTGTAGGGGGGATGGGGTAATCTCTGGCACTGTTGCCAGGGCTTCTTGGGGGTAGGCCTCTCCGTTAATTCACACCCTGTACCTGGCACTGAAAGAGCACGATAACATTCAACGCACATGTATCAATAATTGTTGGTTATCTTCGCATTCTCTAGCATTTACGTGTGACTTGCTAATTTTCCGGGTGTCGTCATGAAATGCATGTTGCCTTCTTATCTGAATAATGCCTATTAAAGATACTGATTTTAGTACATATTTATGCGTATATTCAGGCATGTGGCGCGCTGTGAAGCCAGAAATCTAGGTTCGAAAACTGGTCCAAGTTGTGGATGTTTCCGGATGTTTATTAATTTATTTTATCAAATCATTCTCATCGACTCGATTGATCCAGAAAGATATAAAAGCGAAGTAAAAAACAAATTTGAGCATGTGTATGTATTGGTGCACAATTTTATGTTTTTAACCTCTACGTAAATCGTAGCGATGAAGGTGAATGGTGAATTGATGTAATATATCAATGAACAAATATAGTGAAACCCAGGATTCCATTTTAGAACCCCTTACTTCATAGCGGGATACGCTAAACATTCTCCCACAGAAGCTGTCGCATATGAATTTCGGGAATATTTAAGATCGCCAACCTGTTCTTTTTTGTAATAAAATCACTGCAATTATAGTAAAATGTTTTAAAATTTGAAATCCATGCAACTATGTTATTGACTGCATCATTAATTTATTTAAGCATTTTATTTTCGCAAAATGTCGCTGGTCTTGCCTCTTGTATGATTTATGTTATAGTCTAAACGTCAGGGTAGCGTGTGTTCCAAAGTATTTCTTCTTTAATCTGCTTCATTTGTCACGTAAACGAAAGATGTAGAGGTGCAACGTACAACTAATATGTAAAAAAAAACTAATTGATAGCAATTCATTTTTTAATTAAAATCTTTATTACCTATCAGAAAAGGCCTCGTTATAAAATGTTGTTATATTTAGAGACGAATGAAATGTGGGTTGCCAAAATCTCCCTCTTTATTGTCCGGTATACTGGCATCCCCTCCAGCTTGTAACAAGAGTACGAACTCGTGACCCGATTTTCAGACGCACTTCGCAAAGATTAAGCTCTTCGTATTTCGAGGATAATCAAGGAAATCTTTAGACAGGAATTCCCATACTCCAGCCAAGAACAAGATGTACTAAGACGACCTTAAGCTCAATCTTTAATATTCACAATGTGTTTTATTCCTTGAACATTAGATGAGATTTCAGTAATAAATGTATCAAGAATAAAGTAATCAATCTTCAACACACGGAAATTAGTTTTCACTTTGTCGATAATTGAAACAGAAATATAGAGCTTTCCTTTTATGATTAAATTAATGTAAGTTGATTCCGACATTGCTGGTGTCACTTTTGATAATCTAATTGAAGAATGCTCTTAACATGTGTGCAAATCCTGCATTTGAGTTAAGGTTAAACAAGGACCACAAACTCCCTACTGGTAGAGCCACCTACCGAAGCGTTCGAAACCAATCACACTGTTGTCACGTACGGTTGTTCTGGGAATCATTCAGCGAATTCATAACTTATTGAGGAAAATAGTCTCCTTCTAATTTGATGAGGCTAATCTTAAGAAATCTATTTGAAGTAAATATTCACAATGCTGAATATTGAGTAATTATTATGATTTACTTAATCCACTGACCTGCCACCTGGCGCAAAGTTCTCAATGAGAGAATTTTGTGCGGATAATCGCTTCGAGTTTTCTATCTATGGTAATCTATATTTGAGTTCCTTTTGCGTTTGCAAAGTTTTCGCTGTTTGCATTAATGGTTGTGGTGTATCCGGGTTGGAATATCTCGGAGCGGTCTTTAATTTGCGATGCAAATGAGTTTCGGCCAGTCCACCAGAGGGCAGAGGCGGCGTCGGGAAAGATAACGCGATGCTTAAATTAGTCGAAAGGGCAGACACAGTGCAGGCAACATAAGTCTTTACGTCACTTTATATATTTTGCTACAGTGTTGCAGTTGTTCTGCCTTTTTGACAAACTAAGTTCTCCTCTCAGACACTCACTGGGTTGTAATAATAAAAAAAAAATGAAGTGAGCATTTGTCATATGTATTTTCGTTCGAAAAAAGTTTCAAGATTTTAACAGTGTCACGGGCTGCTAATTTAATAACTAACTGATTAACTCAACTAACTCAACTGAGCTGAGCTTAGCAACGCAACAACGAAGAATCTCTCGCCTCACCTGCTGGGCGAATTAAACATTACATGAAATATATTACGGTCAGGATAAGTGCCTAACAGTCGGAGTTACCGAGAATAAACCTAGGAGGATTTGATTTTAAATACCTGAAATGACGTTACATAATACTACGGTGTTTCTGAATATACACATATATTAAAGCACATATAAATAGACAGTACATCTTGCCCTCTTTCACTCGATCTCACATTCATACTCTCATTCCATGGCATATGGCGACAATATGACAATTACAAAGGTTAGATTAATTACTACTTTGACCATACTCTTGCTATTTATTTATTTATTTATTTATTTATTTCAGAAATTGAACGCAACAGGTATATTACCCATTAATGGCGTTCATTATACAATAATTTTGTGATAACATTATTGAAATATTGCACAGATGAATGTAGTATATAGACAGAAAACATTTAACAAACATATAAATCTTAGGTTCTATCGTAATTTATGTAATTTTAGTATACTCCTTTTCAAAATTGCGGTCGGGCAAAATAAGTCCACACTGTTTTCACTTTTGATGGTATCATTAAATGTTTTACACATATTCCAAATTGGGGATATTGTCAGAGCGTTGGTTCTATTACGACGCAGGCTGAAGAGTTGCGTTCTTGGTCGTAATTTGCTTGAGGGGACGTAGAAGTCGAGCTGTGACAGGGCGAAAGGAGCTTCGATGAGATTATTTAAAATTTTGTGGAGGAAAATGAGCTGATGCATGATGCGTCTGTTGTTGAGAGTTGTTAGGTTAAAATATCTGAGAAGGTTCTCACGGGATTCCATTTGAGGGTATATACCATCTAGTTTGTACTTTAAGTGTCTTAAGAATTTACTTTGAATTTGTTCTATTTTGTTTACATCTTGCTGGGTTTGAGGGTGCCACACTATGCTTGCGTATTCAATTTTCGCTCTAACGTAAGCATTATAAAGCATCATTAAGCTTCCGACATTTTTGAACTCTTTGCATGTACGCATTATAAATCCCAGAAGTCTGTAAGCCTCGTTTGTTACAAAGTTAACGTGCGCGTGAAATGTAAGTTTAGAATCAAACAGAACTCCTAGATCTTTGATTGTTTCTACCCGTTTTAATTTTTGTTTATTTATGCAATAGTCGTATTTTATTGATGTAGTGTTTCGAGTATATGACATTTGGTAACATTTTTCGCTATTTAAGATTAGTTTGTTGCTTTCGCACCATTCCACAAGACTGTTTATGTCCGCTTGTAACTCGGTACAGTCACCGTAACTGCAAATTCTTTTGTATATTTTTAAATCGTCCGCAAAAAGTAGTTTACCTGATTGATTCAGATGTTCGTGAAGATCATTTATGTACATGAGAAAGAATAAGGGACCAAGGTTAGAGCCTTGGGGAACTCCGGATGTAGCTTCAAATTCATCGGAAGTATTTCCCTGAAACGTTACGTACTGTTTGCGGTTTGTTAAGTAGGATTGACACAATTGTAACATCGGATTCGATAGATTGTATGATTTCAGTTTTTCTATTAAGATTCTATGGTTTACGGTATCAAACGCTTTCGACAAATCTGTATATATTACATCTACTTGAGCTCCGCTATCCATCGCGGTTGCGATAAAATGAGTTATTTCTGATAGGTTGGTACAGACAGACTTTTTACATAAGAAACCATGTTGATAAGGAGAGATCACTGATCGTATGTGAAAAGAAATGTGCTTGTAAAGAATTTGCTCTAAGAGCTTGGCAGGTGCTGCCAGGACTGCTATTGGCCTGTAATTCTCTACATCATTTTGCTTATTTGTTTTTGGTATCGGGGTAATTTTTGCTAATTTCCAAATATCTGGAAATGTTGAGGTGGAAAGTACAAGATTGAACAGCGTGTGCAGGGGATATTTGAGTATCTCACCGCATCCTTTAAGTATGTAAGGCGGAATTTTATCGGAACCAATAGATTTTTTCGGTTTAAGATTTTTAATGGCATCTTCGATTTCTTTAAGACTAATATCTGATAGGTTTAGTTTATCGATTTCACTGTAATTTTGAATATTCAAAGTCTTATTTTTTCCATCATCCTGCCGGTACACCGATTGAAAATATTTAGCAAACGCTGTTGTTACTTCTAGAGTGTCAGAAAGTACTTTACCTTGATATTGAAAAGGTTCTGCTCTTTTTTGTTTTTTCATATTTTTGGCAAAGCTGAAGATGAGATTAGGGGTATGAAGTATGTTATACTCTGTGCTTGAAATATAATGCGTATATGCTTTTTGAATCCCACGTTTAACAATATTCCGAAGTTCTTTAAATTTCTCATGATGATGTTCAGCGTGGGGAGCGTTATTTTTCCATTTTTGCCTATGATATGCTTTTTTCCTGATATTCTTTATAATTTCCCGTGAGAACCAGCTCGGAAATTTCTTCGGTTGAGTTTTCGTTGAAGGTACGCATTTGTTAAATATGTCATACACCATTTCATAGAACTTATCAATAGCGGCATTAATATTGGTGTATTTCTTCAGATCATTCCAATTTACAGCTCTCATAAGATTATACATTTTTAAAAAATCTGCATTCCTAAAGTTATAGTTATATTCTGCTTGAATTGAATTTTTCGTGATAGATTTAAATTTAGTCATGGAAATGTCGATATTTAAAGCTGGGTGATGAATGTCTTCTGGTACGAGAGGATCGGATTCCCTTGTGACTGTTATGCTATTAACGTTACTTAAAATCAAATCTAACGTTCGTTGGTTATCATTTTTTATGTCATTGAAGCTGTTTAGTAGGTGGAGTGACATGAAATGACTCAATTCTACGCAAGCTTCGTTTGAAGATAAGAGATTGTGATCCGCCCCCTTTATCTCAGGAAAATTAAAATCCCCTGCAATAATAAGGGAAGACCCCTGCTCATTAAGTGATTCTAAAGTTTGATAGAAGGAACTGTATACAGATCGATTCGTATTTGGGGGGAAATAGGCTACACAAATATGCATATTTATTTCGCTCATTTTTACTAACAAGTAATTTATCAGAGGGTCAATTACCGGAGTTTCAATTTCGATAGCTCGAAAAGCCCTGTTTACAGCCAGAAGTACCCCTCCCCCCAAGCTTTTGTTAGAAGATTGTGCATCGCGATCCGACCGAAACAGAATATATCTATCGTCAATTACTTCCCTGTCACTGAACGATGGATTTAACCATGTTTCCGTAGCCATGATTACATCAAAATCGTTATTTAATACACTCAGGTAGAATGTTTTGAGTTTAGTTCTTAAGCCCCTCACATTTTGGTAGGAAACACTTACACTTGCAGTTCCTTTATCGACATAATTGCTGGTCACGTGACCATTACCACTTACTTTTTTACATCTGGCCTCACCTCAGGCTCTCGTTCCTTGGTTACATTGCCTTTTACAATTTATCGTTTAGGATTTTAAGTATAAAGTGAATAATTGTTCCTTGTGCGAACCCCATCTATCTTTTCTGAAGGTATAAATATATTTCATGAACTATCGTTTGCGGCTAACATAAACTCTCATCTTTAACATTTGATTACTCCGCCGGAAAACAGATGTCTAGGGTTGCCATAGCACTGATTTAAGTTATGCAATGATTTGATTCACGCAGATTCGCGGTAGATAGTCGTCATCTTTCTCACACACGCACATGGTTGGATCTTACCTTCGCTGCATTCCCTCTGACCTGGGTTGGGCGGAAGTGGTCCTACAGTTCTGGAAGACATCTGCACTCCAGTGTTGCACTTCGCGGTTATCCTGGTTGGCGAAAGTGGATCGGTCGGCGGCTCCATCTGGCCTCATCGGATCCTGGCTTCACTCGTTCACTGTCGACTCCATACGACAACTTGCGCAATAATAGGTCAGTTCTTCGCGGTCACTCGTAAGTACAGATACGTGACTTGGGCGATGAGACGAACGTACGCGATGAGCCATTCGTGGTTTCACATGGATATCAAATGTTATTAACTTTCACTACTTTGGACGTTGTTTCGGACGATTGACACAGGTGGACGTGTCTGGCGTTATTCTCACATAACCACACGTATGTGCACGGATGCGTTGACGGCAAGGGGAGGAGGACCCCCTGATTCTATTCTGCTCTACTCCATGGCTCTGAAACACTCACTCGAGGAAAACAAATCCAGACCTCGCAGCTAGGTCGCGCGTAGCTCACACTTCGGTGGCGATTGTAGGCAAAACTGTGTCAAAACTGTCCCAAATCATCCCTTTTATTCCAGATTTGAACGTAGTGACGCTGTACCCTCTATGATCAGGTGCTTGTTTATTGTTTCTGGTGCTTTGACCGTTGTCCTCCTATCCTGGCCAATGCTCACTCAGGTCCTTAACCCCTGGCAGCAGCCCCTCGCGCAGAGATTAGGCTAACTCTTCCTCTTTTGTATTCAGTCACGAAAAGCAGGAACAACTCGGTAGGGTAGCGTCTCCCTTTCAATTCAGCGATGAATCTTTAATAAATCATAACTCCCGTACTTCTGTTCTGATTAGGCTCAAGTCTTGGAATCAGTACTTTCATGATGTGTTCTTCCGCTGGTTGAAATCTCATCCAATTCGGTCCATTGGTTTAGAAGTTGCATTTTTCTTGATATTCCCATAAGAATGCATGTAAATCCGAATTCGGGCGAAAAACGGTGTTTGAGCAAGCTAGTGCTGGCTAAGACAGTTCGCTAGACACCTGTATTCGCGACGGATATTAATATTACCAATTGCAATTAATTCCTACTAACGGGCAATTAGATTAATTACTTGTCACTCAATATTTGACCGTTATAACAGACCACTTATTCAGGCACACTGAAGCAGAGACATAGAGGTTTAAGATAGAAATGTCCGTATACTGTCCGCCCTGTTGAATCCTCAGTTTCTACATCCATGGCTGCTAATCGTCTTGAAAATCTTGGAGAACTTGAGATTGTAGTAGGTCATCGGAACGTAGACTTTGTTAGCCACATTGAAAATGTCCAATTAATATTGAATGTTAATAAAGATCCATTATCACCAACATTCAGAGTATTAAAGTATTATTAATACCCTTATCGAAAAAATGTCATCAATCCGCCAGTGAATTTTTGAAGGAAAGACATACACATTTTCTCTTAATTAAAATAGCATTACCTACAAGCAGGCTGTGATAAGACATTCAGAACAGTCTGCTGTTTGTCATATAACCCCCTCCCCCCAGACAAAGCAAATTTTGAGTGCAAATTGAAACAAGTTCCTTAATCGCTACCACTTAATTGCCAAGTACAGTGGGATCCATGAGTATTGCGGTGCAAATTGTCCGTGAATATTTTCATTAATTTCTCTCTTAAATCATATGTGTTTTTAACAATGGATTTTAATTTTTTTTAAATTAGATTCCTTGGAATTTCTCGGCTGTTCGGGATTACGAAAATTCGGGAAATCATTTCCTGAAGACTGGATCTGACCTTGATAATTCACATCCTGTCATACTGATTTTTTATTCATTTTTATTATTTTTTTTTTTTACACAGTACCCTTCGGCATGTAAAAACATGGATCACGTACCATGAAGGACAGTAGATTAAGTGGTCTCTGATATGTATCTGTGCGTTGTGAAAAAGTACAAAATGACATAGAACTGTCCATCAACAAGTGATAGATGTTTTTGGAAAGGAAGCAAGGTGATTCCAGTTTCTATTTAATAGTAGATGCCAGTCTAAATTTCTATACAACGCCAAAAGTATTCTTCAAATCTATTTGAATTTTATGATTTGTAAAGCAATAATATTAATAATGTAAGAATAAAAGTTTCTATGGTAAATATGCGATATCGCCCGAACGGATTTCTTCAAATTTACAGGAGAAACTACTTACTGAAATCAGTTTCTGTAGCATTGTCGAAGTTCTTCGAGGTATTTTATTTCGCGGAAACTGAAAACTTCACCATAGAATGCTGCAGAACAAGAAATAATCACTTTTTACGTAAGGAACTTGCATTTTCTGACATTATGCCGTTGTTTCCATTATGTACCTGCAGATGGCGTGAGCGTCGAAAGTCACGCGGTCTCGCCAGTGTTTCCAAACGTGCCTTTTTCTTACGAGATTTTTTTTAACTATGCTTACCTAACCTAACCTTGTCGGAAATGGTCCGTGGGGCTATCGTCAATAGTTTTTGGGGCTATCAGTCAATAGTTCGTGGGTATATCCGTCAAGGACGCCGACTTTCCAAAATTTCTGTGGGTGCATATCAATGGCAGTTAGATCTGTAATTATCAAGTATTGTATACTTTAAAAACTTACATGCACAATGATTGCAAGAGGCAATGATATTATCAACACGTTACTAAAAGAAAATACCACATTCATACAAATTAAAATGAAAAAATCTTCATAATTGCAAATAATTTTAATTGTATTGCAGAAAGAACTATGCAAGGATTTTGTTGTGAACAGAAACTACAAAATGACTAACTTTATGTACCAATTAATAACAATAATAATCATGACATGTTAACTTTCAATATAAAACACATTCCTTCTTACGTCATTTGCACTTCTGAATTTGTTTGCATTTTTGGTAATGTCAATATTTTTAGTCATTTCTTTATGAACATGCAAAATTGCCAAATCATTCAATATTTTTTGAGTCATTGTTGACCGCAAAATCGTTTTCAATCGTCTAAGTGCTGAAAATGACCGCTCAGAGGTACAAGAAGTAACAGGTATAGTTAAAATCACCCGTACAAACTTCGCAAATTCTGTGAGCATTTCACGCATGGGACCACTGTTTTCTCTACTTAAAATATTTGTAATGTCTGACAAGTTGGCCACTTTTTCTTTCTTCGCTCTGCACACATCTAGAAACATGTCCCTGTGCAATGTTAGCTTGTCTTTATCAAAGTCTGTCCCATATCAATGTTTTAATTGCTTATTATTTTTTGATAATGGCAAGTGAGAAATATTTATTTTATTTTGTTTTTATCAAACTAAAAATCTTGTGGGTGCGGCGCACCCACAATATTATTTATGTGGGTGCTCGAGCCCCGGAGTCAGCGCGCATGACATCCGTCAATGGTTCGTGGGGCTATCCGTCAATGGTTTGTGGGGCGATCATGAATGGTTTTTTGGGGCTATCCGTCAATGGTTTGTGATGACATACCTAATGAACACGAAAGTAGGTATTTTTCGGTAAAGAAGGTTGAAACACTGCATACCCCACTCCAAATAGACAAAACACAAGCGCGACGCGCGATGATCCCAAGCGGAACAAGGAAGACAAATAATGACTCGTAATATGAAAAGTTGCCACTATTTTAGGGAAAAGACATAACTTCACCTTAAGGAATCTTCCGCAATGCAGAGTAGGTAAGTATGAATGCTAAAATTAACGAAATAAACGAGTTAGAGGTGTTCGGGCGATATCGCATAATTACCGTTTCTATGACTGTAGGGCAACATGAAATCTTACGCTGTCTCCCCCGGAGGAAAAGAATCCTACGGGCGTTTCATCAGTTTTAAGTTTCATACCTTCATTATTTATCCTCGTTGCCGCCATTAACCCAATTGCACAGTAGAGTTTGTTCTGATCAAGATGTTTGTATAAAAGTAGGCGTGACGAACTTACTTTTACACATGTTTCTTGGTTTATATCGTAAAATCATCACTCTGATCGCTGCAGTCTACTTTTGTTTTAAATTCTTTAATCAGTGTTAGCAGTACCTCTGCAAGAATGATTTAAAATTTCTTGTTCCCCACCAAACGTTCAATTCTTTAACACATTCAATCCGATCGGAATTTGATACGTTTATTTTCCTCTAAATGATCCCTTGCTAAGTTGTCTCTTGACATTTGGTCTAGTCCGCCTGTATAAGCAAGGCAAAGAGGAATAACAAGGAGCTGGTATCTCAATGGCCGACGCCCAATTTTACGACCTTGTTGATAGTTTAATCGGACCAATTACCACTTCTTCCTACAGATGTCTCTGGTGAGTAGATAAGCGGCTGGCAGTTTCCATCGCCTTCTGTGCGATAAAGATTGGCTGTTTATTCCCCATTTTGGTTCTCGCTGCTTTCTTGCTTGGTTAATTTTTAATTCGTAATCTATTTCCGTCAGTTTTAATTTAATTTAGAGAAAGAAGCGCAAGATCTCGCGGACGGATCGATTCAAAAGTAGCTTAACTTTAACACAAGTCTGTCAGTGTTTTGAAATACCTCCCCCCCCCCCTTCCTTCGAATGGTAGCCATGTAACAGCACATTTATAAGTTGAAAATAAGATTTTTACTTTTGAAAGCCGTTGTAGACGAGAGTTTGATATCAGGAGCGGGCAATATGAGGGAAGAGGGAGATTTAATCAGTCAGTTCCCGCGTAAATTGGTCTGGGGTTCGCCCAGCTCTCATCAATAGGTATTTGGTCGAAGCGTCCTACCTGATACACCTTTCCCAAGTTATCTTCATGGGACGATGAAAGAACAGGAAATAACTTATTTCGTTCACACTGGAAGCAAGTTCTGCTGAACATAATTGCTTACTCATAAGCGTTATACCATCCTAAATGCAACTTTTGCTGTACGATGTCCGGAGTCAGTGCCGCCAACTTTTGAATGACATTGGGTGAGCTAAACTCACCGTGCGAAGGGAGTATTTGCCCAATACAAGCTGATAAGTGACGTTCGCGAATTAATTCTGTAATCCTCGGTATATCTACTATGGGAAACATTAAGATTAAAATTCAAACGTACAAAATATCTGTAATTAATACGATCACACTCTTAATTGTAATTTGAACACTTCTTCCGCGAGGAGCCTCGTCTCAAACGTGAATAAAAAAGTCTCGGATTTCAAATACCCCGCTAGGTGTCAGGTTAATAGATCAAACTATTCATAATACTTGCTAAATATTAATATCCAGTAATGACTATACACAGAATGGGCGAAACCAGTTATTTTTATCTAATTAGAATTGTACTAATTCTTACACTAAGAACGTTACTAAAGAGGAAATATTAGTTTCTTGATGAATTATTTGAAGTTTATCGACTTGGTTGTCATGTTCCCATAATAAACTTTGCGTAAGAACAGAGTTTGGAAAGTTTCGGTAGCTGGATCTATACTCAACGTCTCATATGCACAAATTACAGTACGTGTAGAGTGAGACGTGCACAAATAATACCAGGCAATTGTCCATCACCAAGTTCATTCATGTACGCAATGCAAGGTTCATGAAACAAAACAACAACGAAGTAGTTGAGAACTCTGCCACTAATTTATACATCCCGCTATACAAGAAAAATGGGTAAAATATCGGTGGACAATTTGCCTGGAATAACTTATGTACACTAACGCCTCCAGTGAATTCATCACGAAGTTGAACACAGCAACATACTCCAAATGTAACCTTGGCTGAGCGTATTAATGAACCACACAAAGTAGATAGGCACAGACTCGATACTCACGTTGCACCATACTTGCTATTGTACGACGTTTCCTAATGCGGGTATTTTATCAACAAAGCTTATTGTTCTCTGCCGGATGTGTACTCAGCTGAGCATTCCAGCAAAATCGGATATCGGAACCACTGGAAACTCTTGCCAGCAGAATCCACGTTTGATTAACATCAATAATTCACGCTGCAATTGCGGGATGGATGCTGTAATGCGTTCTGAAAAGGTGGGATTTCGGAGGAAAGCAATGTTTGGGGATGGTTTCAAACGCGTGTTTGTCAAATGGGGTAGAGAGATTCCCTCTGCCTGATCGTGGATGAATTACGTGGAAGCGCTTTGTTTCTTTGTTGGTGTTTCGTGTTATGGGAAACTCCACTGCAGAACTACGTCAGAAACAGGGTACTCATTAAGTCAGATTATTCATATGGGAGTTGGCTTCTTTTTTTAGTAGTCACTCCAATATTTTGCCAGGTTTTCCTGAATTTGACGCTATTTTTAAAGGAATGCTGGCCCAAAATGGAAGGTTTTGACATCTTACCAATCTTCCCTTCAGCACGCCACTGATTGTGCGTTTAATTTATATAGGTCAGGAGCATTCAGGCATATATATCTCTGTCAAAGATATGTTTGAGAGAACTGTACAAAAGTGCTCTGAACGGAAGAAGAACGGAATCAATGTACCGAAGTGATGCATTTTGTGAGACGAATATGTAAGCTAAATTTAGGAATGATTTCAGTAGGCTACTTTGAAAGTTTCATATAGTATCTCATTTCCGAAAATACATGTAACTTTCATGAAAGATGGAGTTACGCGACTTGTGCTCTGAACCCGTCGTTTTTATTTGCATTACCCATATAACAATGCGTAGGAATCTTCTCTTCATTGTTGTGAAAAACATGTTCTGAATGTAGAATTCTGATTGGAGAGCGCACACATAATTCAATTTGTAAGGTCTTAGAAGTTATACACTTTCGTTTGATAAACTTGGATGTGCCATTCCCCAAGAGAGGGAATCAAGTTTGCACTTTCAACCCTATATCTATAATTACTTCCCACATTTTGTTAAACGCTTCATATGCATGTGTTAGATTCTGTAATAGGATATTCACTTTGAAAGGTTAATACGAGATTTACCAGCGCCGCCAAGCGGACTGTTTGAACAAGTCGATCACGAAACTGTGAGACATGTGCACAACAACTCGAAAAATGACTGCATTATTTGCAGTAACATTCATTTTCATGCTATTAATAATAGTCACTTTAGAGAAGAATGAAGTCTGTTATTGGTGTTTTTCTCCACGTACGTCCATAGCGAGGCAATTTCGTCCACCAATAATCGGTTACTACTATTAATTAATTAACGCACCCGTATGCACAAGTCTTGCTCCTATAGAAAATTTCTTTCACGCGATGCAAATATATTATATCTCCAGTATGAAAATGAACTCAAGACAAAGCTAATACACCAATCAGAAACACCTTGTTCTGCCAGTACCCAAGAGTTCCACACACCTACAGAGAATAGCAAAGAGGGAGTTGCTCAGCGCAGTTTTTACGAGAAAGACAAATTGGCATCCATGAATATTGCATGTAGGAATCATGAGATACATGGCGATTTATAATGCGATAACACCTGAATTACCAGTTATTTTTAGCAATAAAAAGTGCAGTAAAGTTGTATCTTCATTTGAAATGCAGACGTTTTCGTAACTTGCCAACGCCTGAACAATGGCAAACAGATGTTGCACGACGTAACACTTCTTTTCTGGTTTAGACCGCACTGCATCAAATTTGTGGTTCGTTCCAGATGCATATATGGTTGCTAAGCAGTTGCTTTTCACCACACGTTTCAATCCCAGATTGTTCTATGAAGGAAGGTATTTCTTCAAGATCTACATTTGGCACACAGGTGTTAACCAAATTGGCAATGTTGTCAACGGAAACTTAATCGTTGCGTTTCTTTGTCGACAGTCGTTTCATTAACATTAAAATTTCTAAACAGAGAATATTTAGTCGAAATAAACACTTTATCATGGATACATTATCGAAATGTTCAGTTACACAGAGACGCACACGCCCGTTAATAAAGTGTTCAGTTGGTCGAGACATCCATGTACTCAAAAGGTTGAGGCCATAGTCGGGTTAAGGTGTATGGAGGGGAGCCTATTTTTTTAATATGTTTTGAATTATCCATGTGAAAATAGGCTACAGCCGAATTGCGCACACTTTTCCGGTTTTATCAGTGGTAGCTCATAAGCCGTTGACAAGCTGTCACAATGTACGGGATTGCGCACAAAAAATGAGGCGATGTTGTCAGATGAAAAATGTTCTCAAGCCGTTCTCACTTCTGTTGTGTTTGTTTGTGTGTGTGGACTTACACGTGTTTTTTTGCTGGAAGGGTAGCATTAGATAGGCATAGAGGATGAACCTGATTGGTGGACTAGAATGTAATGGTCGGTTTGTTGTGCAGTCATTACCCTAACCTAACTTTTGAGTTTGAGTTTTATTTCTAATTTCTCTCTCTCTTCTTGTCTAAAGAAAAAAAACAGTTTTGCGCACAGACTTTAAAGCTATCAAAGTGGCAACGTTCGATCAAAATCTGTGCGCAAAACAGGTCAGTGAGATTTGTGCGCAATTCTGAATCTAAAGTGTGCGCAATTCGGTTGCGGCGATGAAAATATACTGTACATTGAACACACAAAATCTAAAGTTATCCTTAATTACTTGTACGGTTAATTAACTGACCTAAATTTGGTACATTATAGCAATAATAAAAAGTTTTCAAATTTAGATGTAACGAGGCTCTGGCGTGTTTTCTGTTTTTTGTCCTTATGTGTGCTAAGTGCCCCTTTACAGGCTCGGTTTTTAATCGGTCAGAATATTTTAATATTTTTGTTACACGACATTACAGTTAAGTTATTTTAGTTATGATAAGAGGCTGGACCCCGTATCATGCGACGTGTGAAAAATAGCCTAAGTGCTGACGCACACAAACTTTTCAATGGAAATTCAAATGTAGACGGATGGAATGTAAAAAGGGTTTTCCTTCGGGTATGGCAAACTCATAGCCTATTACAAGAATAATATGTGGTTCTTAATGTTTTTTTAAGAGGTCACGAACATCTTAATATTTTAAACTAGCAATAAAAGTAAAAGACGATCTCCATGAAATCTCTAAAATAGCGGTGGCAACTAAAAAAGTCATCGTTCGCACATACACGGACCTGCCCGATAGAGTCGGAAGTAACACGTATTGAAGGTGGCACAGCTTAGATTCCGGGGACGGGGAGGCACGTTATAACGTGTAGTGGTTCGGAAGTCACTTAAAACTTTAGGTTCGTTCCCGAATAACCTGTCCGAGCATAAATTGCACCTGAAACTAAGTTTGTTTGTGACTCGCCGCGGATTCGAATCCAAGATTCCCAATTTCAATGTTCATTGCGCTAGTGGCTAAGCATAGGATTGGGCTGTTGCATTTCTGATATAGGGATGGGTATTCGAATGCTGGGCCCGATGTCAGAATCTCAAATACAAGTTCCACTTCACTAATCTCTAATACAGTGCCCGATGTACAAATTTCGCGATTAGCCAAAAGTAGTATCAAAGCGAAGAAATAAACCAATTTAATCAAACGAATACACGACCCGTTGTCCGAATCTAGAATACATTATTCGGTGTCCGAATCTATAATATATTATTCGGTGTCCGAATCTATAATATATTATTCGGTGTCCGAATCTATAATATATTATTCGGTGTCCGAATCTATAATACATTATTCGGTGTCCGAATCTATAATATATTATTCGGTGTCCGAATCTAGAATACATTATTCGGTGTCCGAATCTAGAATACATTATTCGGTGTCCGAATCTTGAATGCATTATCCGGTGTCCGAATCTCAACTACAGGACCCCATGTCCAAATCTAGAATGGGTATTTTCGGTGTTCGAAATCTCGAACACAGGGTCCGATTCTCTAATCAGGAGTAGGGATGGCCAGATCCGAAATCCGGATCCGGTTGGTTCCGGATCCTAAAATTTTTCGGACCCGGATCCGGAATTTTCAGATCCGGGTCCGTTTTGCCATCCCACATGCGCTTCTTTGGAAAGTAAGAATGTGTTTATAACATATTGTTACCTGTTAATATGCATATATATATATATATATATATATATATATATATATATATATATATAATATACATACATACACATATATACGTATATAGTGTGTGTGCGCGCGTGCGCGATTAGTAATTAATTAATACACTTACAAGGGAGGTCTAAGTCTCCCCCTCCGATTTCCATGAAAATTCCCCCCCCCACCTCAAATGTCAAGATGAGGAGAAATTGAAGTGGAGATCTGACCCCGAAACTACGTAAATATGGCATAGGAAGAAACAGGGGGCATAGGGCCTCTTTATACACCTGTCAAATTTCATGGAAATCGGAAGGGGATACAGGGGTCAAATGATCCCCACGTCAATTTGTCCTCATCTTGACATTTCAGGGGATTTTGCCCCCTAAAACCGTTTTTTAGCTGAAACAAAAAAACACGTATTTCTTCCTTTGGGCCCCACTATACGCCTGCCAAGTTTCATGGAAATCGGAGGGGGACACTTAGATAACCTCCCTTGTAAGTCTTACACTTTGCAATTATATAACACTGCATATATTATAATGTTTTATTTTAATTTGTAAAACTGTAACTGTAGGAAAATTGTATAATTTTTGTATAACATTTTTATCTTGTTATATGTGTTAAAGGTTTCATCCTGGAATGGAATGTCTCACATTTATGTGTGTTTCCATTTCCAATACATTCGAATGAATACATATTCGTTTCAATGGAATTTACAAAATCACCTCTGACATTTTA
This sequence comes from Lepisma saccharinum, assembly GCF_977018435.1. Classification (NCBI taxonomy): domain Eukaryota; kingdom Metazoa; phylum Arthropoda; class Insecta; order Zygentoma; family Lepismatidae; genus Lepisma; species Lepisma saccharinum. The sequence continues at coordinate 7,099,506 of NC_139233.1, forward strand.
TGTTAAACAAGTAAGATTATTTTTGTGCACGAGTGTGTTAGCCGATGCGTAGCAAAGTATTTTAGGAACAACACTTGAAAAAAATTCTTGTAGGAGTAACTAATGAAAAATTTCTTTGTAATCGAAGATCATAATACCTTTTAAGGTGTGGTAATATTATAATGGGATTGAGATACGAAACTCTCGGATCCGGATTTTCGGATCCGTTTGGCCATCCCTAATCAGGACCCGATGTCCGAATTCCAAATGCTGGATCCGCTCACCCTCTGTTAACGTGTTTCTGTGTTTGCGCATATTGCATTCGCACGTGCTTGAACCAGACATAAACGGTGCCGTCCAAAGCGTTGCAATACAAGGCAAATAGCCGAGCTGCCGGGAAACTCGCGCGAGACGCCAGATGGTGGCTGTCAGCGGAGTCGCCCGGGGGCTCGTCCCCCTCCTCTCCCCCCGTCTTAATCCTATCCTTCACGTTGGTTACCTTGCAAGGTGAGCTGGTCGGAGCCGAATGTTTACTCGGCCGCATCCTTGCTTGAATTCCGAGCAAAAAAACGCTCTCGGAGAGCGTTGCACTCGGAAACACTTCTGCGAGCATCGGAATGAAAAAAGGACAAGTGCGAAGCGTCATCTTCCCAGAGAAGATACTCTCTACGGAAGGAGCAAACAATATGGACGGATGAGAAGATCATTACAGACTGTTTCGCGGCCGCACCACGGCCGTAGGCAGGAAACATTTTCGGGGGTGGGGGGTGGGGGGGGGGTCACTCATAATTGTTGCCATGGGCGTCGCACAAGAAATTTGAATAATAGAAATAACAATAATAATTATTAAATAATAATAATAAAAAAATCACAATTAACTAATTTATTCCAAACGTATTATTATTATCATTATTATTATTGCTGTCTATTTATCCGTGAGGAGACTTTTCTACTCTATCAATCAGAAGTGTGAATATGCAGCACAACTGTTATTATTATTACGTTTCATTCAGTGCGTACTGAAATGCACAGTTATTATATTTTGTTATTAAATTTTAGGTACCTCAAGAAAAAGCTTCAAAAGTAAGAGAAATTTTAGTCATAACGTTTATATTCTTTGACCATTCACATAAAACTTAATCTTTGGAATTTCGAAAAGTGTGGAACCAGTTATTCTTTGGATTAAATGGTAAAACATGACTTGGTACCTGTTTTGTTATTTCAATGTTTCGATCTAACGCCGTTTTCCTTTGGTTATTCTGTTCGAATACTAACTAACTGGACATTATTTCCGTTATTAACAATAGATAAAACTAACAAACGTTCTGCTATTTTGTAACTTGCCATAAACGCTGGCAATTCGGGGGGGGGTGTTCTATGGACCAGTTCGATCCCACTTTCAGACTCTCATATTGTTCCTATACTTAGCAGACAGCATTAAATATCCACTATGCACTATACAAGTATGTGTTTTATGGGACCGCATATAGCACAGGCATATAGGTTAAATATATATATGTGTACTACGTATATCGATCGCTGGGTGAAGGATAGTGACTGTAACGCGCTACAAAGCTGGATATCCTAGGTTTGAACTCTTATCAAGGGGGATTTAAATCCTTATCGAACAGGGAATTTAAAAGTTGGAACGGGACTTTTGGTAAAAAATAAAACATTAAACATTCAAATGCTAGCCAAGGAAAATTTATTGTATAAAAAAATATACTCTAAAAACGCAACGTTTCCACTCTTTAACAGGGTGTTCTTCAGAAAAAGATTCACAATTACTTGAAAGAGATCAATTTATTGTGAATCTTTGGCTGAAGAATACCCTGTTAAAGAGTGGAAACGTTGCGTTTTTAGAGTATATTTTTTTATACAATAAATTTTCCTTGGCTAGCATTTGAAAGTTATATTAACATGGAGAAGCTTACAGTGCTACCATTGGGAATTTTGGGACAATCACAAGGAAATTTTCAGTCTGATCCAGGAACAGCACTGGAAATAGGACAGCAAAAGTGAAAATAAAGGGGTCGCAGGTGAGCTGCTAGAATTAAAATCGTTTCGCTCAAATTTCAGAATTGAAAATGTTTGAAAATTCTAGCTCGATTATTTCAGCATTGCCTCCCTGTTGTATTTTTGTGAAATTGCGAATAAATTTTTTGAAAATGTGTTACAAATTTTGGTTTCTGAACTTCCATTAATCCAACATGCCAGAAGTTTCGGGGGGGGGGTTAACCCTACCCCCCCTCTAAATACGGCCATGGGCCGCACGGACGTTGAAATGCGGCTATCGTCGTCATTTTGCATACGGAAGTGTGTATCCAAGGGGGTTGATGGGGTCACAGCGCCCCCGACAAATGCAGGAGTATATGGATGAAATTTGAGAAAAGTTAAGAACGTTCATACAATTTATAAGTTACGCGCTCTTAAAAATACGAAACGTTCTACATTGCTGACTTGTTAAGTCCACTTTATAAACAGGGTAATTTGGACTGGATTAACCATTATGGGCCTCCACCGAGCATCGAACCCAGGACCTGTTGATTACAAGGCGACGACGTTACAACCAAGCCACTGGGGAGGATGTGAAAAGTTCTACATTGTGAAAAACTACCTTTTCTAGGAGACATGAGCCCTATATTATATTCATACACATTTGACCTTGAAAGGGTTCACGTGTTTGTTCTGTTTGAGACACTGAAGGTAGACAGTCTCTATCGAATAATCTTGTCAGTTCTTTCCAATGGATCAGTAATACATGTTAACTATTACTAGAGACCAAATGTTGCCCTTAATGTGCCTAAAATGCCCTATTTCTATCATTAGTGACTATATTCTCCCGCAGTGACGCTAAATGACAGGCCGACCTCCGTTGCTTAGTGGTTAACACCGCGCGCTATGACGTTACTAGTCTCAGATTCGAATCCTGGACATGGGTGTTCTTTGTGAATGTCCCTTCATCGCTCATCCTCATGTTCGCGATTAGCCAAAAGTAGCAGAAAAGCGAAGTAAAATAATACCAATCAAATCCTGAAATAAAGGAACTTTAACATTAAATTTTGGATGAGTTGTTTGAATATAAATATTTTCATTTTCCACAGGTTTCTAAGGTGATGCCTGTTGTATTGTCAGTTGTACTGTTATCGCGTCTTTTCTTGGGATTTGCAGTCCTTTTTTTGTGCATTTTTGGGCAGTTTCCAGTGTAGCCAGGTCCTAATAATTTCTTCTTATTCCCCCCCCTCTTTCTCTTGGTCGACACGTGCATTTGCCCGGTTTTCCATTTTCTCTTTCTGTTATTCTGTCTCTTCATCTTATGTCGACTGGGATTACGATTACGTATGAGAGCATGTTGATTAATATGACGAGAACACCACGAGTGTAAAATGCGCCAAAATTATTCACTGCGACGTTTCACACACGTGAACCTCAGGGAACAGAATGTGCGTTAGCCTCTTCCACGAGATCAGCTGTGAGAGACCGCGTGTGTGCGGGGGGGAGGGAGGGGGACGCCTCGAGGGGTTTACTGGCCGGGCAAGTACGCCGGCTGTGGCAAGGTTCTCTGTGTCATGCTGAAGGGGGAGGGGGGGAAGAACGTCATAAGATAACCGCTCCGGACCATCGGGTAATAAATCGGATCAGAACTCCGGAACCTGCATCCGGAATCGTTTTCCGGTCTCGTGACCCAATTTCTCGCCTCGAAAAAGTCACATTTGGACACTCGCCGAACCCGAAACGCGCCCCGTTTGCCGAAAATTCGCATGGTTTTCTCGATCTTTCTGGCAGTTCGTGATAGTGTTTTGTTTTTCGTCCTTCCCGAACGCTCGGTTGTTTGGCTGTTGCCTGCTTGCCTGCCCGTTAGCTTTTCCCCACTGCGAAAAATCCTTGCGGGCCCCAATGGAAAGTGGAAAGGGAGATATATCAATGTTTGGCCATCAAGCAGGGTCTGTGCTGAATACGTAATTACCTGTTGACATGCAGTTATGCCTCTTAATTTTTTATTTTTCGAAATGGCGCCATTTTGGAAGAGATTAGAGTCGTGCGATGCATCGTCTCGTAACGTTAAATTTGTATTAAATGTTTGACTGAAGATGGCGGTACTTGTATTGAACAGTACAATCGTCCAGTAACTAGAAAATACATACGCCCGTTTGATAGTTAAAAGTAATTTAATCACTTTTAATACTACTCTAAAAACAAGAAGGAATAAGTGCTATTCGATGAAAATTAGATTTTAAGCAAGTGCTCAATATAACCGACTATCAATGACTGATTACTGCGAAACTTATTCAAAACTAGACACAAAATCTTGTTTTTCAGGCCCGATAAATTTCGTTCTGAAATGTATTTACTAAATACTATAAATTTTATTCTAAAGTGCATGGATCGTAAAGTATGGGCTAAACGGAAAATCTTGTTTTGGGTTGAGACAAAGAATGGTTACTAAGCAATAACTCCCATGCGCGGGTCGTGACGATTGGGCAATATGCACCTACGCAGAAGCTCATACAATATGGCTGCTCGGCTGATAGCTACTACTCGACTTGCACCGTGGCAGAACAACGAAGCGTCGTCAGTGGCGGCGATTGGGTTCCAAAACTGGGGGTGCAAGGACAGATAGATAAGGCTTAGCATAGTGCGGGGGCAAAGTAGCAAAAAGCGGGAGGCAACTGGTCCCCACGCCCCCCTTCCTAATCGCCGCCACATTATTCGTTTTTATGGTCAGAGGATGCGAAACCTTCTGAAATCTACAGAAGAATGAAGTTTCAGTATGGAGACAGTTTGAGTCGGGGGAGAGTGTACGAATGGGTGGAAAGATTTGAAAACTGAAGACAAAATGTAAATGAACAACACCGAAGTCAGAGACCAGTTAGCGTGGCAACGAAAACAGTGAAACAACAGATCGAACAGCCAATCGGTGACTGCAGGCGAGTCGTTATTGAAAGAACTGTATTAGAATTTAACATGGGCCACAGTTCTGCGTACAATATTATTGCATGATGACCTCGGGTAGAGGAAAGTGTGTACGAGATGGGCCCCAAGGTAGCTGTCAGATGATCACGAGCGTGCACAATTTGTCAGGATCATTTGGAACGTTATGCTCGTGAAGGGGAGATGCTTCTCTCGATCGAATTGCGACAGCAAACGAGTCCCGGGTTCACCATTATGATCGAAAAACAAGAGACACTCGATGCAGTGGATGCACCTGCCGTCTCCGGCTATGAAAAAATTCGACAGACCCCCCCCCCCCCCCCCCCCCCCTTGGGAAAATCATGCTAGTGAACAAATTAAAACTGCGGTACGATCGAGACGCCAGTTCTTTTAAATTGAGTACTGTTGGTTCACTGCAACGTCCATGCCCTTACGCATGAAATTTGAGGTGTTGAAACATCCACCGTACAGTACGGACTTGGCGCAATCGAACCTTAGACTTGTTTGGACCTTTGGGGCCAGATGACGACGAGACAATTGAGGTGATTCAAAGTTGATTAAAGGTTACACGAAAAAGCTTTTTTCGAGAGAGAACAAACAACATTTCTCCAGATGGCACAATTATTTATTTTGAATTATTTGAAAGAATAACATTTATTTTACTTTCCACGTTAAATAGCACAATAATGAATAAATTAAATTTCCACCAATTTTTTCTAAGGGGGGAGTGCGCCTTTGTCCTCCACTGGATACGCTCATAAATCATACCGATGCTTGTAAATATTGTCAAGTGTTTCGTGTTTCGATACTTCAATCTCTTTTTATACAATGAAATACTTTCCTACGTAAAAAGACCAATAAAATTAATCCTCTGGTTGCTGACATAATAAAGTTCCCACGCTAATCGAGGAAGTAATGTTGGAATTTTCATTTCTACACGTCTCTGCAGTTAGAAAAAAAGATCTCCTTCAACTATTTACGACTGTCACTTTCTAAGAATTGTCCACATCCGTCCCTTTTGAATTGAGCGTAGATTAATACGCATGGCCTTGCGTAACTTTGAATGTTTTGTGAGAGTGCAAAAGTGTGTAATGGCCACTCCCCCTCCCCTTTTATGATGCACCTAATTCTGCATAAATGGAAATTTATGTGTACCGTCGACATCAAAGTAGTTTTTTTCACCAGAGTTCGGAGTTTTGATGTAATTGCATGTCTGTGGAACATTTCGTTCGTTTGCGCTAGGTTTTATAATAGGATACGTCACATATCTCTGAAAGGATAATACTGAAGACACTAGCGCCGTCATACGGATGGTTAGAAGAAGCCAGTCGCGAAGTGGTGCAAAACAACTTTGAGAATAGGTACATGATTTTCATTGATGTTTTAATGCGTTTGGCTTGCATTAAAGAACGGTTGCTCAGTATAGTGAAGAATTCTGTTGTGTACATTTTATCATGTACCTCCGAGGTGCTGTCATGTCATCTACCAAACCTGAAAATTGGGGGAGGGGGGGTAAGTACCCTCTTGCCCCCGACAAGTTACACGTATGACATACGTTATCTAACACATGATGACAATTCTGAATTAGTTTCATTTTACGAGTGTGACAATTATCTAAAGAGCTTGAGACTTTTGAATCGCCTTGTATGGAATCTAATCTGTTCCCACACCAACTTTAGATATCGCAAAATCATGCGGGAAATGTACTTCGATCTCGTCAGCATTTATTGACAGCATTATAAAGCGGTAACACAGATTTAGTGAAAGTATTCCTGTTGGCTTTTATGGCGTATATCTTTTAAGTAAGTGTACGTGACAGAACCATTATTACTGGACAAATTAATTTATTTCTTTATTGTGGGATTTCACTTAAGGGTTTATGGACATGCTAAAGCAAAAGCTAATAAAATGGAGCAATTCAAAGACATAGTATAATTTAAGTATTACTGTAAATTGAGTATTGATCATAAAAATATGATCACATAATGCATGTTTCCGTAAATGAATGATATATTGAAACTTAATATGTATTTTGTGGAAATCTTTCTTGCTGTCTTACTGCGCGAGCACGGAGTAAGCAAGTGAGGTGATTACATGCATGTGAGCACATCTTCGGTAGTTGAAAATCATTGGTTTACTTTAAATGATGTCAAATTGGAGAGTGTTGATCTATGAAAACGGAAATAGAGGTAGCGTACTCCACGTATTTATGTGGACAGTGTTGCCAGACTCCGTGGCGAACTGAATAGCGAAGCAACAGGATGATTCTAATGTATTTAACATGACACGAATAATCTGGAAATTCCATTTGTTGCTGAAAGAGAAGCTCAAAGCAATTTTAAGAAATCACCAGGATGTGTTTCTTATATCAGTCATTACCCCTTGTTACGGTTGATTCGGGTACAAAAATCTGCAACGTAATGTCTACAAAAAAGTGTCTCACTTTGCCTTAATTGGATTATCTTGTACACAAAGCAGAACACAAACAGCGACGCGTGATCTAGCCTGACAGAGTAATTTATAAAATAAAGAACAGACGGTTTCCTGTCTATAGAGCATGACTCAGCACGGTACGGTAGCAAGGAGCGAAAATTTAGCCAGATCATATTGAATAATCACGAGTTGAAAGTCGTCGTCTTTTTTCTTCTTTTACGTTTCGTATCTTTCCTACATATGTACGGCGTGGGAAAGATGGATTTAGGTTCGCGAGAAACGTGACAGGCCTTGGAAAGCCGGCGGAAAGGGAAGAGTGCAAGGCAGGCAACTCGATATGATCGGCAAAGTTCTGACTTTCTCCGCATCGTGTCGCTTCATTCGGCACCCCTCGATGCTTACGTCACGTAAAATGTAACGGTAAACGAACTGTTGAAAGTGATGTATGCATTTCAACATTCACAATGTTATATTTGTGATTTTTTTTCTTTTAAAGTAACATCATATTGATTATAAAGTTGTGCAAATTTTGAATTTAGATTAGAGTGACCAGACGTCCTGATTTTCGCAGGACAGTCTATTTTTTAGGGTCATGTCCTGCGGACTGCGATTCTACTCCAAAAAGCCAAATACGCATGACCTATTTTTCAACACAGTCCTGCGAAATGTCCTGCAAAACGAATTGTTTACCTCTGTGAAACTGTTAGTGCCTTTTAAATTAATAGCATTGTTAGTTTGCAAAGAAATACTTGTAGATCTAAAAAAATTCACCTAAAGCCCCTATCACACGGAACTGGATTTCTAGTAGGAATGCCCTAGTTGGCGATTAACTAACTTTCTAGGTAGCAATCATGGCCGCCTGGCTGACTGCTTGACTGGTTTTGAGGAATAGGACAGATTCTGTGGAACAGCCAATCAGAGCAAAGTTTGGCCATGTGAAGATAATCTGTGAGTTTGCAAAGTAGCCTTTTTTGTCTGTGGTTTCAGAGTGCATACAGCACGAAAGGCATGTTAACAATTGAAAAAGCTAAAATATTCTTCCATACTTGTACAGTAAACGTTGTAAAGTATGTATTTTATCAGCGCCGTTCTTCTCTACCTAAAACCATTTAATGCGATGCGATATTCCTCTCGGTTGGATAGTTATCGTATTTTAAATGTGTGAAGTGATACGTTGTTTACATCTCGCGCGGCCGCCATTATGGGAACGAAAGACTATCGACAAGTAGGGTATAACAAGTACCGTGTGAGGCGAAAACTAGCAAATGGGTAGCCAGTCCAGCGTCAACTAGAGCGTTCCTACTAGAAATCCAGTTCCGTGTGATAGGGACTTTAGTCTTACTGTAAAGCTTATAGTTATTGCCAGTGGCGGCGATTAGGGGCAGTTGCCCCCCACTTTTTGCCACTTTTGCCCCCGCACTATGCTAAATCTTATCTACAAAGGGAAATATACTGAGTTTGCCCGCCCAGTTTTGACCTTCCCCCCGGTTTTGGGACCTAATCGCCGCCACTGGTTATTGCTTAAAAGCAGATATTGCATGCAGTCTGTTCATGATAATGATATCCAAGGTACAGAGTGTGAACAAAATGGGCTGAATACTTTGAATACATATCAGAGCTAAACTGAAGGTTTTAAAAACGAACCACTTATGGAATATTGTTACTATGGTTATGATGAATAAGTTTGTAATTGTAAGTTTCTTCATCCGGTTTTTAGTTTTGGTTGCTATGAGGTTTATTTCACATCGCACTTGGAGGCGAATAATACTGTGCCATGAAAAATGGCGGTGTGCACACAGATCCTCTGGAGTAAATGGTGGTCATTGGTCTGATTTAATGGTATACCATCCTCTCATCATACGCATGCTGTTAAAATAACATTTTGCATGTTTGTCTACAATTCAAAGGGGGGGGGTAATGGGACTTTTGGTACACCCTGTATAAGAGAAGTGTTTGAACGCTAGGACGCCAGGGGTCCTGGGGTTGAATCCCGGCCTTGTGAGTGTCCCTTCATCAATTTCATCATATCATCACTCATATTCATTGTTGCAATTAGCCAAATGTGCCAGAAAGGCGACGTTAAATAACAAAAATAAAATTAAGAAGATAACAGATTAAAGAAAATTGTGTAATATTTCAGGAGACATGTAAGCAGCATGACTTTTCGTTTGCCAAACATGAATGATGGGAGTGCACTTGACCCTGTGCTCTTTAAGTTGTAGCTGCACCCCCCCCCCCTCCTCTTCTCCGTACGCATCCATGGATGTCCTAATTTTTGTTTCAGAAAATCTGGTCACCCTAATTTAGATAGAATAATTCTACTGCCCAGTTCGACCAACCTTTAGTTAAAATATGCTTAATGGTACGATAGTTTACAAGGCCAATAAAAATTAAAAGTGACATTAAAATTTTATCTTTCGCCCAACATTAAAGACGCGATTTTAACGTGGCGCCAACTAACGCCCTGTTAAAGGAATGCTGCTGGTATTCGTAGACCAAAATTCTTAAACTTCTACTCGGCTCGTGATTGGTTGAGATTTGAGGTCGCTTTGAAATTTGCATTATCGCTACCAGAAGAAGACAAAAGCTCTTATTTCAGCCCAAGTCAAGATTCAATAATTGTTCTTTTTAAACATATTTTTCTAAAATAATAAAATATTTCTTCGATCCAAACTATTTATGTTCGATGCGAAAAGTAAAGAACGTTGTTAACTTAAATTGAAACCACCAGCGGCGGCGATTACTCGACCTCTTAATGCTAAGCCTTATCTATCAAGTAAAAGTACCCTCTCCTTCCCCCTCCCCTGCAGTTTTGGCATCCAATCGCCGCTACTTAATGAACTTTTACACGGAAAACCTTGCAACAGTCAGTCAGAACATGTAATTCAAATCATCGCCGATTCGGTTTCAACAGTTAATTTTTCCGCGTGTTATTTTCATATTTCTTGCATTTTTGAAGGATCGTTCGAAATGTTCACTGATTTTATGAAACTTTTGAAGATTTTCTTGTCCTCGTTATCGTTGCATAAAACTTACTAATGGTGTGTTGCAATTCAGATATGGAGCAGAATAAATATTTGGAATATCGAGACAAGACTTGGCTGAGACTATGTGTTGTCTCGAGTTGGAAATGGCAGTCTCGTTTTCGTCTCGAAATATATAGTATAAACAATATATACAGCGTATGGTAGTCATCAAGGCAAACAACTTTTCTTGACACATCGTTTCGACGCTACGAACCCTCAGAAAAGTGAATAAATATGAAACCGCGAAACGCAGCTTCACAACTATCACTAACGGATTGACTTTGTAGTTACTGTAAACAAAATATGGACATTTCTGTAAATAAACAGGTAGATATCCGCTTGATACATCAGCCGAAAGTCGGTAGTAAGTTCGATATTTTGAATGTTCACAGTATTCCCCCATAAAGGCTTCGCTGAGCTCATAATTATTTTCTCTACGTGGCTTCCAGACCTAGGTGAAGATCCCAACGTCTCTCCGTGTTAAAATACCCCGAAGGTAAAAATAACAGCTCATCTCTACATCTGCGTGGTTCGACTCATGTGTAAACGGTGTATAGATGATGAATGAACATTGACTGCAGCGCCACAGGTGGCCACTTCAAAGAACACCTACGATAGCGTGTTAAAACGTCCCGTACCGGACGGTGAGCAATCGACAATCGCAAAATGTGGTCTCTGTGCTCATTTCTGAAGTTTATTAATTGCGGCGCTTGCCATTTTGCATATTATATCATGCTTTCTTCCCAACAAATGGCTTATTGTGGGCGTATTGACTGTCAGGTGTATAACGTAATTAGAAAGTAGTAGCGTTTCGTGACTGTTTTAGCTTGTAAGCTAGCAACGAATATAATCGCCATATGTACGCGCATAGTTGGGCACTAAATTGTCTAGATATTATTTCCCTACTGTAAAGTTAGGATTGAAATAAGCCAGTGACGAAAAATAAAGTAGAGGGAGCTGGAATATTTTACACCTAAATACAATACAAAAATGCCCACTGGAGCATTTATTTTTCTAGTTTTTCTTCGTAACTGGTTGAGCAATAAGAGGGCGGACGTCTTTGCCCCCCCCCCTTCCCCTCCTAGCGCAGTTGCCGCCATGGAAATGTTTCCAGATGCCAATGTGTAACTGTTACCAATTTTTCAATGTACAAAGTCTAAAGTACTTAAAAAAATGTGACAAAATAGTTATTTTATAATCCTGTAATGAAGAAATGAATTTGTTTTGAGTATCAAGTCCACTTTTATGCACATATAGGCTAATTGGGGCTGAACGTACAGTTTAAAGTGTGATCCGAACCACTACGTGCCTCCACCGGGTATCGAACGGGCATCCCTTGATTACAAGGCAATGGCGTTACCATTACACCATCGGGGACCCTAGAATTGCAGTTTTGTATGTTTCTGAAAAATAATTAAAATATTTACATATTTTCTTGTGTTGGAAATATTTACGCACCCTCCTGTTGCCTCAGTTTTTAAAAAATGCCCGATGCTTGAAAAAATGGAAAATACAGTACAGAGTAGAAAAAGGGAAAGACAATCTTCGACATTGCTGCTGTAGGAATAATTATTTTAGGTTAGGACTAGTAATTATTATTATTATTTCATGTTGCGAGAGTCCAGCACTCAGTTCCAAATCCGACAAATTTGTGATACTTTTCTCTAAACATAAGTCTACGTTGTCTCAGAAAGGAATAGTTTGATTAATCGCGAATTGAATTGAGCGCAAAAGTTTCACTTTCGCGAAAACCCCAATCATGGTTGTGTTATCACCCCCCACGGATAAACCAATATATGAAACGAGTTTTAACCTGACACCGCGCCACACCTTCTCTAATTAGTTACTAAGGCATGAGGTTGTTAACACTGTTAATCAACGTTTTCTTCCAGCGGGCTGCCTTGCCGCCGGGAGGGAGCGGTCCCCAGTTGCGAACCTTTTGGGAAGATGGCAGATGTGGTCGACGCCTCTATTGCCGATGATTTGTTTCCATCAACAACTTCACCTGAGGCACCAAACGAGATCAAACACTTTCCATAAACGACTACTGGCAATCGCCATTGCCTTTGTGAAACGCAAGAAATGTAGATTCACGGCTGATAATATTTCATTCCGGAGATCTTGATTGGCGAGATAACTCGAATCCACATTTAATTTTTGCAGAGCGGTAGTATAACGTCTGAAGTATGTTTGCTCCCTCCTTGCAGTAGCCACTACCTGACACCCTTTCTGATGATCTTAAATTATTACCGATTTCCAAGGTGAATATATACAAGTTGGTCCATAATGGTCAGTGAACGAGCATTGGTTGAAAAACTGTCACTTGGGAACGCATCAACCGTGCTCGTGATCTGAATACAATTCCGTTCACGGTAGGTTTTTACAAGCAAAGAGAATTATTATTTACATACATAACTACTACAAAGTGCAAGGTTGGTCATTGACTACATTTTGGAGAATTCTTCAGCGGATGACAAATTGCCCATCACCATGTTCACTCAATACGTTGTGATGTAGAGCTCAAGAACTGAATCAATATTACAACAAAGCAGTTGACAACCTCTGAGCCATTCTCTCAATTCCACTCCTTGAAAAAAGTGTACAATGTAAGAGAAAAGTAGAAATATTGATGGATAATTTGCTAATTGATATTTACGCGTCCACTGCGTAGAATGGGTTCGATCATGATTGCATAAAGGAACAAATTCACATTTTTAATGTGTTCGGACTGTACTAATTCCAAAATGTCTTATGAGCGTGTCTATTGGGAAGGACTGACTATAGCTGTCCCATATCCTTGTTTCTTTTGTTTTCGAGGACAACACTCTTTAACATGACGGGTTGAAGGCATGAATACGACGCTAAGGGGCTCATGAGTCAGCATACGTTTCCACAACGGGAGGAGGGGATGGAAAATGACTCACGTATGTGCATTGGAAATCCTTTTCCTCTTGTCACGTCAACGAAACCTTGTGTTGCGGATGTCATACTAAGAGTTCTAATTAAGTCAAGCTGCAATAAGAGTCAAATTGTCCACCATCCAGTTCATTAACTTTGTTTTATGCAATGAGTGTTCAAAAATTGAAACAAAACAGCACAACTTTTGCATCAGATTCAGTACAATTCCATTTCTTAAAAATACATTTATTATGGAAGAAAAATGAATGAAAAAAGCAATGGACAATAATATTTACCTAGTATAATTTTTGCAAAAGATTCTATACTACAAGTTTTATGGTTAGTTTATTGAAGTTAAGCCACTGTTTCACCGACTTGCTCGCCGGTGCACGACGAAATTAAACAAACATATCCATTTTGTTTTAAGGACAATTTTCCACTTGCAAATTTTTTTTAATTGCAACAATTACAATTGCTGTTTTGGTAGTCATCAAGATGCACCTTTAAATTGATATTAAAGAACACTCACGATTTATTTTCTTTAAATGATAGTTTAAAGCTAGACGAAATCACTTTTGTACGTAGGTGTTACAATTAATTTGTTCTCTCTTCGTTTCAGGTATGTCCAATATTTGCGATGCATCTCATTGCATGTAAGTATTTTATTATTTATATTTATATTCAATTGTATTTAATGACGACTAAATTTATCTTATGCTGTTTTATTATACGACAGCCAAGTGGGTTTCGATCACTCCACCAGGCGACTCTGTCTGTACTCAAAATAGAGTTCAATAATGCAGCGTGAAACCACAGATAAACGTAATATATTAGTTTATCTGTGGTAGAACCCACAAAGAGAAACGCTGACACAGATGTCTTGTACCAGACTGGAAAAATGTGGGATCGTGGCTGGTGGGAGACAAGGCGAAGCTCACGTAATTAAGGTGGCAATATTCATCTAAAGATTGTACAGAGACGAGACAAGACGTAGAAAGACCCATTTCGGTGACATTAGCTTTTGAATAACACACATCATCACGCTCTAGTGTAAACATAAGACACCAAATGACGAAACTAAGTTCTCTTCGTGTCCAACTTCACTGCCTCCGCCATCGGAGAAGTTTGACAATGCCAGCCATGTTGTGAGGAAGTGCGCCAACGCTGAAACCGCGAAAATTATCTCAGCCACTTCATTTCGTGCCTCTGACTGCAGGCCATATTTTGATATGTACACGAATTCTATCCAAGAGCGCTGAAATAATTTTCTTGTATTTCTGAAACAAGGTATACAGTTATGCCTTAATACTTGCCCTGGTACTAATTTTGTTTCTCACATTCTCTCTGTGAGTTGCGAAAGAACTAATTATCTGATGTTTGAATTGAAAATTCAAGGTCCAAATAGTGACTTGCGAAAAATCTATTCTGAGTCTTTTACAGGACAAAATCGAATTAGATTTTATTGCATTGCAAGAGAGTTCGCGGATATCTAAAGTTATAGGTTTATAACTTGACTCGCGTACTTTTGACGTGGCCTTTGGCCACGTCTTGTATGCTCGCATGCGTGACCTTCGGCCACGTTGTGAGGGTAATCATATTATAGATGGGGTAAAATGTCTGCATGTTGTATTGGATGAAGGGGAACAAGTGTATAAGTTCGCTAATTTGAAAAGTTTCGAAAGTTACTTTATGTGTGTATGAGTTCTAATAAGGTACAAATATTCAAATATACAGTATTGTCTAATTTCTTAATAATAAACTGAGTAAGTAATAACCGTTTCAAGATAATTAATTCGCATAAACGAATTCAATAGCGACACTAAATAGAAAATGCAATATTTAAGTCTTTTGTCATTTTTGAACGTAATATGATAATAACTGTTTTCCGCCATTCCCCCCAATTTCCTACCTTGCGTCTGTAAGGTCTAGTATAATTCACTTACAGTAGTTTTTGGGGTGAAAATAAACTTTAAGTTCCCTAGAAACGTCCGTTTCCATGGTGAACAACAAGCACGGCAAACTCTCTAAATAAGTGCTTGTTATTATACCTCTAAAGATTTATTTAAAACAACCACGATGTAGATAATAATTTCGCATTGAGTTTACCAATATATACGTAATTGTATCTGGGCTGAAACTCCTTATTATGTAGATGTCACCCTTGTTTGAGCCACCTTTTCAAAGCCAGGAGTTGATTCATCTGTGTGTTGTAGATCTGTGAGAAATATAATGTATCTCGACAATTAAGAATTGAAGGAAACAATGTGTGCTGCAAAAAAATGCCCGTGGCAACGGTTGCTAAGGACGTGAAAAAAGGGCATTTTCACCCTTAAGGAAGGGCAAAGTGAGCAATTTCTTAATTTTCTCGGTCTTTTGGGACGATTTCATGGGGGGTCGTAATGGGCATTTTTCGCCTCCGGGGCTTCCTTCATGGAAAACATTTATGTCTTGGGGCTATATATACTAGGGACGTTCAATATATAAGTTTCCCTGTGCTATAAACTATTGTATAAAGCAATGCCATTAAAAAGAAGCACATGGTTGACAAGCGCCATCCTTCGTCTACAAGGAACAACAATGAATTCGTTATCAGACGTGAAGGCGAATGCGCTCAAGGGCGAAAAAGTAAATGCTTGTTCGGAAAACACGGGCTCGCGTCATAAGGAGTTCAGACAGAAGCATGGATGCTAAAGGTTTTCTGTTGATGGACTTTTTGGAGCGAGGAAGAACAATTAATGCTGATCGTTATTGTCAAACATTGGATAAACTGAAAAACGCAATTCGACATAAGTGACCAGGTCTCCTGTCAGCTGGTGTCATTCTGTGTCGCCCCTGTCAACACATGCTTTTTCAGGCACTAAACTATTCAATCTGTATTATATTAATCTATGTTGGAATCTTTTCTTTAAAAATGTGTTATTGTTAATGTTACAATAGGTAATGAATTGTTTAACTTAAATGTTGAAACTATAGAAATATTAAACAACTATGTAATAACCATGGTAAATTGTAAACAACAATATGATATAAAAGAGCTAGACTTTTGTGAGTCTGCGGGACATTCTCCTGGTTGCCGAAAGGTTGGTGGTTCAGGGGACGTTGGGGAATATCTTGCTTCAATCTTCGGATTGGCTGGTGTACTTGTACTCCATTTTGGCGGATATTCTACAAACCCAACTCTGAATAAGGTGTTCTCCTGCATCATCAAAAGACCAGGGTTATAAACTTCGGTATAACTAATAGGTTTAGACCTACAAGTTATACCGGATGAACTGTCTGTTTGAAAAAGTGTTTGTATAACATCGAAAGTATAAATAAATCTTCGAGTAAAAGATCTTAAGGATCTTTCATTTCAAACCTACATAGGTAATAATTTGAAAATAAATCCTGCACAACAGACCACGCAAGGGCTTGGTCCTACTAACCCTTAGAAGCCTCTGAGAAGTCCGATAAAAGGGTTATAACAAGACTAACTTAAAGCCCTAAAGGCAGAAGGTGCGTGTCAATTCTTCTTGACGATAACGCTCGCCCCCACTCAGCAGTGTAAACACTACACAAAATTGAAGAATTGGGGTGGGAACAGCCGCCCCCACCTTCCATACAGCCCCGATTTAGCGCAAAGTGATTTCCATCTTTTCCCGGTGTTAAAGTCTGAATTGCAAGGTAACCGTTTCGAAACAGATGAAGAAGTGAAGCGTAATGTGAGAATAGTGCTCAATAGCCAGGGCCCTGATTTTCTTGCAAAGGGTATGGACAAATTGGTGCAACGGTGGGAAAAATGCCTGAATCTCTATGGGGATTATGTGGAGAAGTGAGGAAGGATCCTCCTACACATGTATGTATAGTTTTCTAATGTACCTTAAAAATATTTTTTTTTTTACAGCATACCGAAACTTATATATTGAACGACCCACGTATATTGGATTGGATTTGGTTAATTTTGATTCCAACAAAGAGCTGTTTACATAACGCTGCTCCATTGTAGGCAACGTATTGAGAACATGAAGATTGAAACATTGCGATATAAAAGAAGGGGACAAAAAATCTATTTTCAAATCTTTATTAATAATGCTGCTATTTCAAACATGGGCGTAGCCTTGGATCTAATTTGGGAGAGGGGCGGAATCGAATTTGGGGCTTAACTTGGGGGGGGGGGGGCAGAATAACAAGTTTATATTCCATAAAAATAGCGTTCAGGGTTATTTTGCGAAATAACTGTTCTGTTTTGAGTAACTGTTTGCTTCTCAATTCCAAGGAGGTTAACAAAAGTATCACTAACTAGTTAATTTTAATAAACCTACACATTTTAAGGGGAGCAAGTGACCCGACAAGTTACTCCGATGATTTCAAAGATAATATTTTAGGAAACTTGAATCCACAGAATGTCCCTCTCGGTACGCTCTTGCCACTTTGCACTTCTCGTGTCCCAAAATGAGGAGGACATTGAAAACTCAATTGAGACATTTCAGTTTCACGACCTGGCAATATTGCGTCGTCGTACTTCCCAACTGCTTGCCACCCACTTATCGAAGGCGATGCTGACATGAGAAGGCTCAGTGTTAAGGGATCATTATAGGCATATGTCACAAGAGTACACAATGAGCAACGGATGACTTCCCCGAAGCAAACGCCCTTCCTAAGACACCGCGCCCAGGGAAGGGAAGGGGCAGTGGACGTGCAGAATCAGCCGGGGAAGCAGGGAAACAATGCAGCGAAACAAGCGAAGCATATTGAGCAGAGAGGAGAGATGGCAGGGAGCGGCTTAACAACGTGTTATTTAGGGAGCGTTCGGCTACTCGCTAACGCAGTACTGGTTTTCGGGATTTGATAAGCTCTGCAATGGCCGATGGTATCTGGCCAAATCGCCCTTCATTTTCGCTCGTTAGTGGATCTTGCTCGGATCTTTCGTGCTGAGAATTCGACTACGAGTCATGTTAATCGAGTACGTTACTTTTTGCTGGCCAACTGCGCATGGAAAGGACTTGAACGTTGACCTTTTCTACAGCATGTATCAGAAGTCCCTTACCACCCCTTGTAAAATCCGCAGTGATGTATTTTCATGGAATTTGATATGGGCGATACAAAATAGGCCTAGGGGGACACATTTGGCGTATGTTACGGGGACGGCCGCCATCTTGAATTCAACTTTTTTTATTTAAAATGATAGGCGGGTCATGTGATACATGACCATATGCTAGAATTTCGTCAGGATGTCAAATCTGAAATCAGATTTCATGTAACTTCATTTGGTTAAATGTTATTGGCAACTGAAAGTGATGTTTACCTGTTACAGAATGTGCTCCACATGTTGTCCGTGCTGGGCAATGCACTTGTGCAGACGCTTTTCCCAATGTCTGTGGACACCGAGCAAGGTATCTGGTGAAATTTGCTCAAAGGCAGCCACGATACGTTGTTCCAGATGACGAAGATCACGAATTTTCACACCATAACCTTAACGTGTCCCCAAAGGTAGAAGTACATTGGAGTTAGGTCTGGTGATCGGGCAGGCCATTCAACTGGCCCACGTCGACCAATCCATACCCCAGGAAATTGTTGCCATAATCTTGTTGAAAAAAGCTGTTCATCTTCCGACATCAGAGCTGGCAGTATCTGTTCATGTAGCATCCTCAGGTATCGTCCCGCTTTTAAATTTCCTTGAATGAAAAAAGGACCGATTATCCGTGTTCCCCATATGACTGCCCACACCATAATTTTGCCTGCGCCGGTCATTTTGGAGGGATCTGTCCATGCGGGGTTCTCATGCGACCAATACCGCATGTTTTGCCTATTCACCTCCCCATTTACGTAGAAGTTCGCTTCATCGGAATGGAGTATCTGCATAGCGACATTTGGATTTAGCCGTAATTGCGCGATAGCCCACTCGCAAAACTACACGAGGCGATCTGGATCGTCCTCGGAGAGGCGTTGCTGCATTTGCACCATATACGGATGCCACTTGTCTCTGTAGCACCCGGTACACTGAACTGTGACTCATAGCACATTGCATTGCTATCCGACGTGATCTTCGCTGCGGTGACGTCGAGCTGTTGCTTCTTCCGTGATTGTCCGCTTTTATCCACTACGCGGTCTGTCCAAGACCGCGCCCGTCTCCTCGAATTTGGTTAATAACTGTGCCACTGCAACATGTGACACAGGGTGACGTTCTGGATGACGCAGGTTGAAATCTGCAGCCACTGCACGGGCACTTCTCCCACCCCACAATTTGACGATCTGGATGCGTTCCTCAGTTGTTGACGGCATGGGTCAGCACCTGCAACAAACAGGTAAACATCACTTTCAGTTACCAATAACTTTTCACCAAATGAAGTTACATTAAATCTGATTTCAGATTTGACATCCTGACGAAATTCTAGCATATGGTCATGTATCACATGATCCACCTATCATTTTAAATAACAAAGTTGAATTCAAGATGGCGGAACCAAGATGTCGGCCGTCCCAGTGACATACTCCAAAAGGTGTTCCCCTAGACTTATTTTGTATCGCCCATATCAAATTCCATGAAAATACATCACTGCGGATTTTACAAGGCTTATACACCCTGTATTGCAATTCGGGGTTATTTCGTGATTTAGTGCCAAAATCTGTATTTTTGTCAGAGCTGGCTGTAGGGAAGAGAAACTTGAGCACCCACCCGAGGTCCCGTGCTTCAGGGGGCCCATCACCAGATAAAACAATTGTTTGTGCGCGGTTTATTACGAGTTAAGCATCTAAACGCACGACCATGAAATTAGGTGGGTGCACTGGAGTACACGGGGGTCTGAAGGGGCTAAATCTCTCTCCGAAATTTTGAAAAAGTTAACATTTACAAATGTAAAAGCAGTGAAGAATGCAACCCCTGGCCTTAAAATAACCACTGATTGCCATTTTTGAGAGGGGAAAAGTTATAAATTTACGAAATATCTTATCTTATGCCACCCCCATAGGGAGCAGCTATGCACTATCCTACTCCCGAAAAAAAAATCCTGCGTACGCCAGTGGGCGGGTGCCAGAAGTCCAGAAGTTAGCGCTGTTGCCACGTCGGAGCACAGCCCCGTGTTTTCGGAGGTTTAAGAGAATGAAAGATCTCGTTGTAGAGTTGGTCTTTGTAATCATGTAATGCAAACTGACAGTATTTGCTCGAAAGGTCAGGGATGACAATTGACGAGTGCATGCCCCTGAGAAAGGTCGGCCTGACGCTTGAAAGAGGCAACGCAGCCCGGCTAACGTTGCCACACAGTGCGCGGGAACCAGCGACTTTTGTCCCGCTCTCGCTTTGCTTTTCCTATAGGTGGAACCAGCGCAATTCTGCTCAGCCGCCTATTTTCATGGCCGTGCGTTTAATTTATCTTGACTTCTTGAATTGTTTTGACATCTTAAAGATCTCGAAACTTCTGAACAAAGTACTACATAAAAATCATGTTCAAAGATTTCAATGAAAATGAGTTAATATACACTATTCATTCAATTACAGAATTAAATCATGAAGTGAAAATTTTATATGAAAATATAAATTTATTACTTTATCAAAGTTCAACGAAAAGTAAGCAAAGAGGTCTGTGATTGTCACATTGTCAATTCAAATTTATTCCAAAACTGGCTGATCAGTAACTATCGTAATGTTTGGACCCATTTAAATGAATTTATATATGCATATTTTCCATGTGTACAGTGGGATCCATGAGCATTACCGTGCAAATTGTCCACGACTATTTTCATTAATTTTTCTCTTACATCCTATGTGTTTTTAAGCGATGGATTTTTATGTATGCTGGTGCAGAAGTTGTCAACAGCTTGTTTCGAGTTTTCTTTTAATTCTTGAACCTGTTATTGGGTCAAATAAAGTGCACGAACATGGTGATGGACAATTTGCAAGGTAATTCTCATGGATCCCACTGTACAATAATTTGTCTAGACAAAGTTATAAGTACAGTAGAGCGTCGATTATCCGAAGTAATTGGGGGACATGGGTGTTCGAAAAACTGGTTTGTTCGGATAATCGAACTGTACATGTTTATTTGCCAAAAAGAAGTACTGTACAGTACATTTATTCATAAAAACAGGCATCTCTTTAAGTATGTATTACAAAGTAACGTACAAAGGCAACTTTAGTAGGAATATATAGTATGTGGTACAGTTTATTAAACAAAAATATGTACATATTACATACGCATTTTGCATGAACAATACACACAGTACACAAAATTAACGTTTAAAAAAATCCTTTATTTTGGTCTGTCTAAGCAAGCCTACACGCTTACGAGCAGCTAAGTCACGTACTTTTTTCATTACAGATATCTGAAAGTGAGCGAGTACACAGTTCGGTTAAGCGGTCGTTCGGTTGACCGACGTTCGGATAATCGACGCTCTACTGTATATATAACTCATTACACAAAAAGGTCACGAATCGTGTATTTGCTGATTAATTTGAAGCTAGTTGCTTTTGATGAAGCACGTGTTTGTGAGGAATTTCCAAACATGTCCATTTCGGGAAGACGAAAGGAAAATCATTGCGACGGTGACACACGAAAAGGAAGGTTTTTAAAAGGAGACTAACGGAAAAGGTTGACCTTTTGTGACGTAACAGGTCACTTGGCACACGAAGCGGTTGTGTTGAAACCTCGCTCAACTCCCTCGAACTGGATTGGCTTTCTCAGCAAGGTCTGCGATAGCCGTTGTTTCGAGGGGCGGAGGGAGAGACACGTCACGTTATTTTGGTTTTCGATTGTGTCATGGTTGTTTTCTCACACCTGTCCTTGCACATATGACTGCTTAGCATATGACTTAATTCTTCCTCGCAACCTGTCTGCTTTTTGACGAGCTGCTCTCAACTGCACTCCTGTAGGTGCTACGTCGTAATTAAATCGTGAGTTTACTGGCCGCGTGTTGTCAGTTTTAAAACTTAACCTCGAAAGTGAATGAGCTGGTCAGGGTTAAGAGCATCACAAAGGTGCAAAATATTTCTGACACTGAGTTGTTACGTATTATACACACCTGCTAGCCAAATAGTAGATTGTCTGTTGCAAATGGAGGTATACGAGCCTTTTTACTGCTTAGAAACTATTGACGAACATCTGTTACTGTGTGGCATATAATGTGGTCAGAGCAGTGTTGCCAAACAGGTGTACTACGAAAGAGCTAAATTACAACTTAACGTTACATCTCGCAGCGTTGAATTCTCGAAATCTTGAGCAGTATCCGTGTCAGTCGCTGCGCCAGGATTAATCATCTAGGAGTGCTGAGGCGGGCGGAATGAAATTAGGGGGTGCGATGTTGAAATTAAAGAAAAAAATTAAAGATGCACGACCTTTAGATCAAATACTGACCAACTTTTAGTAGGCATCTATGAGCAATGAAACTTAGGAATACTAGCAACTTGCTTCTTTTTTGCTTGATTTTAGCATAACGACGACGTTTACAAACTTGAAAGGAACAGCTTGTTCAATTTTTTTTTCTTCAGGGAGAGGCAAGAACAGCGTTCTCACTTTAGTACCTAACATTCGGTGCTCAATGTGACGGCATCAGAGCAGACAATATGACACTGTAAGATTTAGTGTTTTCGGTTTATCGTAGGTTTTGAAAAAGGGGTGCGGATGAAAATTAAGGGATGCACAAGCAAACCTTCGCACCCCCCTGGCACCGCCCCCTGATCCGTGTGTCCAATGATAATCATAACGTGTCAACTGTGGATTTTAAAGTAACGAACCTCATAATGATGCCTGAAAACTGAACAAGGGAGCAGTGTTTACTCTCGCTAACATTGAAATGAAACACCTTACAGTGATGTCTTCTTCACTGGGCATCCTAAACCATACATATTCCTGCAGGTAGTTTCTTGTGCACACTTATATACGAGGGTCGTTCAATAAATAAGTTTCCCTGTGCCATAAAATTTGTTGCAAAAATAATTTAATGCCACTATGCACATGGTTGACGAGCCCTATCTGTCGCCTTCAAGTAACGATAGGCATATCTTCCGCAGACGTGAAGGCGCATGCGCAGAGGGGAAGGAAGCGACGGAAGTTCGTGAAACGCCGAGCTCGCGCCATTAGAGAGGAGGGCATCATGGCAGGTACAGTCAACGGCAAAGATAATGGTAGGCAAATAGTTCACTGCTATTTTAATTACTTTTTATTCTACATCCTGTGTTGTTTTAAGGAATAAAACTATGTTGGTTCCAAGCAGGCATTGTTCTCTGCTAATTGATGTCATTATTTCAATTCATTGCCATCACATTGTGTACACCGAATGAAAATGGTGGTGGACAATTCACCTACTGTTTCTTTCGCCGTTGGGTGTATATGTGTATTGTACAGCTGGTGTCAGGAAGGCAAGTGGCTTGACATCCACAGAAAGCTGGTTGCTGTGTACGGTGACACTGTAATGTCTGTGCAGATGGTCAGAAGTTGGTGCAACATGTTCACCGAAGGCAGAGTAAGGATTTTTGATGATCGTTTCTCAACTGGATCCACTGATGTGAACATGGCGAAATTGGATGAACTGATCCGGGGGAACAGAAGAATCAAGGTTCGTGAGGTGGCCAACACGTTGAACATTTCCCTTGGGACCTCTCACAGCGATACCGCAAAGTTTGTGCACGTTGGGTTCCTCGACAACTCGCTTCTGAACATCTTCACACGAGAATTAAATGGGCTGTAGTCTTGATGCTCTAATGCGATACCAGGAAGAAGGAAATGCCTTCATCCCCGGGCTTTTTTGTACCAGGCTTCGATAAGCTGGTGCAGCATTGGGACAAATGCCTCAATGTGCAAGGCGATTATGTTGAATAGTAGTACAGGTATGTATGTACTTATCTAAACATGTAGAGTTTGCATGTATATGTTACCAAATAAAAATATTACAACATAGGGAAACTAATTTTTTGAACGGCCCTCGTAATTGTCATTTTATAAATATGTTTAAGTTGGAAATGTTGGCGCGCTAAAAAGGCTTAAAGTTTAGGGGTGGTGCATTCGCAAAGCTAAAACGAACAGCTTCTTGATAAAGATGGACGAGAAAAATACCAGATCCGTAGAGACTTGTCGAGACGATTTGGTTTATTTTAATATACTTTGCTGCTACTTTTATCAATCGCGAAGTTGAGGATGAATGGTGGTAAGATGAAATTGACGGACTGGACTTCACAGACACACAGGGACGACATAGCACGAGAGCCCAAACGCCAGCCTCTCGTTAGTCTGCAAAATGCAGTACACCGTGTACAGTCACGGACACTGCTGGGTTGTAACAATTCCATTGAAAGTCAATGTATTCATTACAGCCCAGAACTGTCCGTGGCTGTACTACGTGGAAGGAAGATTGAAATTTAGGTGTACTCAGAAAGGGTCATTCCTTGCACACACCCCCCTCTCCACCCTCCCTTACTTGTGAGACTTCGTGATTTTAGGAGCCAGATTTGGATCCAAAAGAACCACGTTTGGCAACAGTGCATCAGAATCACATTACGCTGAATACCAAAAGAATATGGCTTTACTACTTTCACTGACAATCAAGGTTTAAGCTATCAGGAAACAAGAGGGTAATAAAATCGTGCATCTGTGAAGTAATGCTCCCTCTTGTTTTGTTGAGGCGTGGGCAGAGAACATGGTGCCATTTTACGTGCAATCATTATCTCGAAGGAAGCATTGTAACTTTTTTAAATGTTCGAAATGAACGTAGGTTGTGATATACTACATCCTTTTACTGTTTCATAAGGAATACTTACTTTATAAGGGTACTCCCTGTTTTCATGATTATCTCTGTAATTCTTTGTTAGAGCCGGAGCTACCGGGGGTACAGGGGGCGGTCCCCAAGGATAGCACCGAGAGAGCAAAACCGTTAACGTCGTGAAGTATTGGCGCCATATTAAATCGCTATTATTGTTGGTTTACATAGAAATACGATATAAAAATGTTCTTTAATAACTTCCCTCACAATACAACAGTTTCTTTAATTTATATATATATATCTTACTGGCGTAATGAACGTTTACAGGTTTCTTGTCCGGGACAATTTCTCACAACGCCCAACAGAATCTTAGAGCATGTTCCGAATGGGAACTCTTTTTGCTTTCAGCTACCTCGTTTGCACAAATTTCCTGTCTCCCATTTCATTTCGTCGAAATTAAATATCTCGTTCGGATAATGAACTTCGATTGCTCCCTGCTTTCCCTTTCAAATTCACCTGGAATTCGTTCTTTCCCATTAGCCTTCGCTCCATTGAAGCCAGCGACGAAGTTTCCTAACTTCTGCTCCTTCCCCCCCCCCTCACTTACGGGATTCTATGTAGCGCTACGCAGCTTCTTGCACTTGCAGTCTTTCAATGTGTTTGTATCAACTCTGCCGCCAGATGGCGTTTGCATCGACTGCACAGATCCAAACTTTTTTTTAACGATCTGTTAAACGTGTTAGATTAATTAACGGAGGCTGGAGTTTGATGAACAATAACGGAACATTTATTTCTAAGGTCTACATTCTCAATTAATGCCAGAATACTTTAACGGAGTTAATTTATATGTAAATCAAATTAATGTTTATAAAATTTTCTTTTGAAATACTGCAATAGATGCGTGAGTTTATTCAGATTCAAATTGAAATCTGAAATAGTTTTTATCTTGGTAGTATCCCTAAATAGCGTAGAGAGAAATGCATAAGCAAATTATCTATCACCATGCTTATTCTCTTTGCTTTACGCAATGAGAGCTTCAAGAATTTAAACGAAATGCCAAACAAGATGCTGACAACCTCTTGACGTGAAAATCCAGACCTTAAGAACAGGATGCATAATTAGGAAATGTAGCTTTCCTGGCGACGTGATTCGAATTGGTGCTAACACCAATTTAACCTCGCTGGTAACCCGAGAACATCTGTTCAAATTTGAATTTTTGAATTTGTTTTTAAGTCTACTTTATGAACAGATATGCTAATCTGGACTGGACCTACAGTTTAAAGGGGGATCCGAACCACTGTGCAATGTGCGTCCACCAGGTATCGAACCTGGGACCCCTTGATTACAAGGCGACGACGCTATCACTTCGCCATCCGCGAAGCCATCACCTGTTCAAGGATGCATAATTGATTGTTTTGGTTTTACATCGCTTTTCTGCCACTTTTGACTAATCACGGAGGGTGATATGGTGAAATTTATGAAGGGACTCTCATAGCGAACATCCATTTCCAGGTCAGGATTCGAACCCGGGACGCCTGGTGATGTAGCGCGCTGTGCCTCCTAGTCACTCTGCCACAGAGGTCGGCATAAGATACATGAATAAATTCATGGACAATTTTCAGAGCAGTTGTTATCTTTCCAATTATTGGAGGAACACAGAATGTAGTTTAGAACACAATACCCAATACCGTGAACATAAAACATGTCGACGCCCGTGCGAGCGAGCCAATAAGTTGTTTTCGGGATTTCTATCTGCTGTAAATTTAAGACAGGAACATCCACAAGGAGATACCGAAAGTCTTCTGTCACTGTTGCCAACAAATTTTCTTTTCTCTTTGAAAGCAATGTAATAACGCTTTCTCGGAATACCGGATTTTGTGTAATGTCTATGCACGGAGAACCCAGTTGCAAAGCGGATGCGTGTTACGTGATGGTCTAAATCTGCTTTCGCTTCTCACGACAAATTAGGCTGATAGTGTTTTTGTTTCCCTTTCTTTATCTGAACTGCTGTGACGTAGGTTGGATGTTTGGTTGTGGCAATCCATTTTGTTTTATGGTTTCATCAGGAGAAGCCTAAACCAAACAATCCCAACATTACAAGATATTTGTGATTTTCTTCCTCAATATGTAGTTACACATCAAAAGTACGTTCGGCGAAAGGTTTTGTATCTCCAATTTCAAACGAGGAAATCTATGAAATCATCGGCACCAGTAGGGAATCTGCTCCAGGGATGGATGGAATTACTTATTCAATGATTAATCATCTGTTGAAAAAATAATTCAAATCTTTTGTTCGAACACAAATGCTTTAGCACAAACATCTACCCTCTTTTGGCATAATTTACAAGGGTAATAACATATTTGATTCTACTACTACTACTACTACTACTACTAATAATAATAATAATAATAATAATGTTGGTCCCGGGTTCGAATCCCGGCTTGTGGACGGATGTTTGTGAGTGTCCATTCATCAATTTCATAATCCCCATCTTCGCAAATTAGCCAAAAGTGGCACAAGAAGCGAAGTAAAATAAAGGAAATAAAAATGTTAATAATAATAATGTTATAATAATAAAATTTTTATTAGCATTATTATTATTATTATTATTATTGGTACGTTTATTCTGGTACTTGTCCCCCCTCCCAGACAAAATTTCGTGGTTTCGCCTCTGCTTTAATATATGTCCAAAAGTTAAATTTCCGAAAGTTCTTAATACAGGGAGGTTATTTCAGTCGTTCACCGCCAGAGTGACGGCCGTTCGGCGGACTCTTCATGCAACAGGTCCCGGCAAATTGCATTACAGGAAGTCCGTAACAGAAACCGCTTGTTTTCTAATGTTTCCACTTTTCACAATTACAGTTACAATTACAATTGAAATAAGCACGTACCTTGTCGCAAGGATGCTGTGTGTGTGTGGAAAAGGTGTCCTCCCAAATACAAATATTTCTGGCACCTTATTTCTGACAGAAAATCTTAGATTAGACATCGTTACTTTATCGTCAGTTGTCAGAAAGGGAAGACAGCATCCCGGCGCATAAAGCAAACCGAAAGCGTAAAATGATATTTAAAAGTAATAATAATGATGATCACTAACCTCCTGTGTTATAAGAGATGTTGAAAATGACCTCCTTTAACAGCAATACAACACGTTTCTTAGGTTCAAGAGATCCTGTCTATCGTAATTCCCTGACCACTTTTCTGCAAGAATTCGTTTTCACGTAATTATCGTACATAAAAACTCTCTATTCAAGACTATATTTGTTTAACGACATAACTAATGAATGAATAACAATTAACACACAATAAAGCACTGGCCATGAGTAGCACATTACAATAACACAGTATAAGCAACACGTGTACTGATAAACGCAAACAGAAGTGAACATGAACGTACACTGACGTCTGGTAGCCGACAGTGTTGCTAACCATTTTTCGGCAATGTCCCTACAGACGTAGTCAAAATGTCCCTACAACTGACCAAATGTCCCTACGCCAAGTAAAGCGACTAAAAAAATTATCACCTCATGAGCATGCAAAACAGAAGATAAAATATACACATTTACTTACCAAATCTTTCTGCTCGGTGCTTCCACAATTAATGAAGGAGCGAATTTACATTTGCCTATCCTAACTTAACCTAACCGTACCTGGAAGCGGCCCCGGCGCCTACCCAGCGTCGAATAGCATGGGTACCTGGGGGAAACCCTGGGGGGTAAAGGCGGTCAGGGGCGTGATGCTGATCACATCACCCCCACTCACGACCGGATCAAGAAAGTGTGGGGCGTTACCCTCACACCCCCTATACGCCTTCATGGCGTGGTGCTATGCACAGGGGAACACTTTACCTTTTTTGTACCTGAATGGTTCGTGGGGCTATCCGTCAATGGTTTGTTGGGCTACCCGTTTTTCGAGCCCAAATTTTAACTATGTTTGCCTTGCCTAACCTAACTTAACCTAACCTTACCGAGAATGCTCAGTGGGGCTATTCCTGAATGGTTTTGCGGTAATTGTGATTACGAACCGATAAAAAATATTTTTTTCGTAGCACTTGAACATCATCGAAGACGCCATTTTAGTATCCTGCAATTTTATGATTGATGTAATGTTGCCAAATTTACCTGTAATCAAATCAGTTCTTCTACATCGTGATTGTCGCTGTCACATGTAAGCACGTTCTTTGGGCAATATACTGAAATGAATAAGTTTATTAATTAGCCCTCCTGCACACTCCACCTAACAATCTGTATAACATTAACAACTTTTTTACTGTTCTCTTCCGCTATTCTTACACAATCCATGCTCTCCAAGTATGAAATCAACAGTGTGGCAACGCTGTAGACAGCGTAACTAATTGTAATTTGTTCATATCAACAAATATGGCTACCATACTTGTATACGGAGAATCATTGCGAGAATTGAAATGCTTATTTTACAACTTCTACACGTTAATTAACATTTTTTCCCCCTCACCCCAACATGTTAACTTGAGATAAATCATCACGACTAATTATTTCGTGAGTATAAGACGTAGCATAGAAATTACAGAAGGGTCCGGTATTGTAAATTCTTGCCTTAATGAATAATAGGGGTGTGCGGGACAGAATTTTTTGGGTCGGGACGGGATCGGGACGGTAATTTTTTTAAATCCCGACATTCGGGACTGAAAAATTTGCAATTTCCCGACCAAGTCGGAAAATTTTCGGGACGGGAAATGTTCGAAATTTCCCGAAGCACTGGAAATCTCGAATTTTACAAGTCATTTTCACTTTAAGTGATTGTTTTTGCATTTCTAGAATAAAAACTTACAATTTTCGATAAGTTCCAGAAACTTACAAGGCAGAAAACGTCGAGAATTAACGACTTTTTAAAGTAAAGGATCCCGCACACCCCTAATGAATAACGTTGAGTCGTTTACTGTTGATTATGTTATTTGAAGTCATACATGCTGCTGCTGTGCAGAGATAGATGTTGGTTGGTGATGCTGTATTTCCTGCAGTCTTTAACGATTCTGGTCCCATTTTATTTCCCTTTTTTGTTTTTGTATCACTTAACATTGAAAATATTCTTTCCGTTTCCGCTTTAGAATGTGGCAATGTTAGCACTATTTTCGCGAGAGTGGAAATGTTTTCAAAAAGGAACTTGCCTTGAAAGTTTTTGGCAACCGATAACATGTTCCAAAATTCTGATGGAGATTTGTTAGTTAGTTCTTTTTTCTCCTCTTCGCTAAAGTATCCAGATAAACTAATTCATAAAATGTCATTTACCAAGATTGAAAAAAGTACCTACGTTTTCCCTCATTTGGCAAAATCTGTCCCTACGTTCCTACGCGGGCGAAATTTAGTGAAAAGTCCCTATGCTTAGGGACATGTCCCTACGGTTGGCATCACTGCCGACACGTGCAGTATGAATCGCCCTCTCGCGGCTGACAACTCACCCAACCCCCGATAAGCTGCCGGCGCTGTCGCGACAACTGAGGATAAAGTAGCGATGTCTAATCTAAGATTTTCTGTCAGAAATAAGGTGCCAGAAATATTTGTATTTGGGAGGACACCTTTTCCACACACACACAGCATCCTTGCGACAAGGTACGTGCTTATTTCAATTGTAATTGTAACTGTAATTGTGAAAAGTGGAAACATTAGAAAACAAGCGGTTTCTGTTACGGACTTCCTGTAATGCAATTTGCCGGGACCTGTTGCATGAAGAGTCCGCCGAACGGCCGTCACTCTGGCGGTGAACGACTGAAATAACCTCCCTGTACTTACTTATTCGCAAAGTGTTTTACAGGCGCTTAAATCCTCTTACAAGAGTCTTTACAAATTATCCCTCTACATTATAAATTGTAGGCTATACAATTAGTCCAAACAATACAAAAATCTGGAAAAACCATTGAGTTTTCTTGGGTTAAAGCTCATAGTAATATTACAGGCAATTCTCGTGTAGATGAATGTCCAAAGGAAGCAGTGTGTCTTCCCAATATTACGAACTTATCATTATACTATACGGATCTTCTCCCTAGAGTAAAGAAGAAAATTCTGAATGAATGGTTTGATTGGTGTCGAAATGAACTTACAACAGTTGGAGAATCATACAGAGCATTTGCTGAATTCAAAACACACAAACCATGGTTTCATCATGTAAGTGCTACAAGAAATGTAATTGTATTAATTTATAAACTGAGAACGGGCCATTTGTGTACTAGGCAACATTTATCCAGAATTGGAATAACGAACAATAAGCAATGTGAATGTGGCTGGGAAAGTGCAGATGCACAACATATAATACTTGAATGCTCAAAACATAATAGAGAGAAATATCTTGTATAAAACTTTATGT
Source organism: Lepisma saccharinum (assembly GCF_977018435.1). Classification (NCBI taxonomy): domain Eukaryota; kingdom Metazoa; phylum Arthropoda; class Insecta; order Zygentoma; family Lepismatidae; genus Lepisma; species Lepisma saccharinum. Next base: position 7,130,781 of record NC_139233.1, read on the forward strand.
AATCTAAAGGTTCAGTTTCCAACAAATTTGTTAAGTTTGGTTGTTAATCCAGATGTGCGGATTGGTCATAGTTTATCATTTTTAAGGAAGTGTAACATTCAATTGTGAAAGGCAAAGTGTTATATTTTCTTAATTTAATATCTGTAAAATAGGGGGAAAACTGATAATTTTAATGTAAAACAATTATGTACATTTTATGTGTGTATTGTAATGGACAAAAAACGGCATAAAAACTGTTAGGTTCAAAATAAAGGAATGAATGAATTCTTTCCTCAAGGGTCAATCCATATGCAGAGGTTCAACACCGATTGATTTTTTTGTGTGATTTATTACATACATGTCTACAGTTCAAACGAAAAGTAAGTAGCACGAATGTATTAAACTAAAAGTGGCTTAGTAATTATTTAAAGACAAGAGCCTACACCACATTATAAACAGTGCCTTATACAACATTTATTTGAAATTGACATATCACACGAATTTCTATAACAGTTTCAAATTATCGTGCAAATCGCGCCCATTTTCTCAGCTCGAGAAGCCAAACGTATAGGTCGTGGTATTTTGTGCATTTCTTTGAATATTGTGAATACACGGGACTGTGAATTAACGATAATCGGCTGACATGTTCATCCCTCTCAGAGGTGATAGTTACTCTCAATATGTCAGACTATTGTGAAACTGGCGATACCAAGCCTATTACCTAGAAATACTTAACATTATTTTGTGTGTTTGTTATTATTGGCTAAAAAGGAGTAAAACTTATTTGGGAATGAATGTACGGCTTCATATTTCGTTATTCAGAGTTTAAACACTAATACAAGTAGATGTACTGTGTTTGGAAGTACGTGTATTTATATACATAACTCGAGTAAATATTGGACGAAACAAAACATTTTCTTGTATATTTGGACTTCTACACTAAGTTTCAACATGAAACAATAATGATCAAAAAAGCAATTGAATCAGAAAGATGAATGATTTATTGTGAAGGTTTTCATTGTCATATTATTTTCCTCTTAGTCACTTTACTACTACTACCAACTACCAATAATAGTAATAATAATGTTCATTTAATCGCTTCGGAAAAGAGGATTTACTAGCTCCCCTTCCCCGCAGCTAAAATGTTCATGCGCAAAGTGAAGAAAGTACCATATTTCTTGCAGTGGTTCCAATGATTAGTTCCCAGAGCTGCCACATGGAGCATGGTAGGCACTTGAATAACACAGAGAACGTGGAAACTATTTACATGAAATCGCAGGTGTCTTGTCTACCCTTGAGCGCTTATCGGCCATTATGCAAATGCGCGAGAAATGCCAAATTAAAATGAATGTTGCGAGAACGGCCTGGCGGGGAGGCGGTGGCCATCGACTTGATATATAGGCAGACGGATCTCCCAAGGCAGTGTGAGCAGGTCCTTGCCTCGTCCAACGCGCGCGGAAGTGCTAAACTATCTGTCTTGAGTGTGTCTTCGGGAATGTTTGCTTCCAGTCGGAGCTTCACGCTGCATTTTGTCGAGTTAGGAAGGCGTCAACATAGCAATGTACCCCAGCTTCTTTTGTATTCAAACTAAGTGAGAAATTTGTATGATTGTGCAGACAGTTGAATAACGGCACGAGCTCCTCCCAGAGCCATCTGCGGGATAATTTCAAATTCTGCCCCGACTGACAGGATATAACCATACGTATGAGGTTGAGGTTAAAAAAAAACAACTTGTAATGATCATTGTTGATTAAGTTTTCTTCGCTCCAATGTGACGTTCAAGACTGAAACAAAGCAGTCATAAAAATCATAGGGTAAATGTAAAATACTATGGACAATCTTTGCTTCAACCATCTTTGCTGTGGTCCCACAGAAATATATTTCGACGGATATTGTCCGTGACTACTTTCATTCACTTTTCTTTAGTATAACCGCAAAATTCGAAGCGTTATGTGTGTATTATTATTATTATTATTGAGAGAAACTTTAAGGCTGAGGAAGGGGTGCATAGGGTAATGTTTAGGACAGGGGTGGGCTCAGAAAGAAATTTTATAGGGGTTTTAAGCACGGTTACAATTTTCGTAAACGCTGTATTGTTCTTTTTATTCATTTGGTTTTACTTTGCTTTTCTGTCACTTCTGGCTAATCGTGAAGATGACACTAACAAAAAACACCCATGCTCAGGCAGAGATTCGAAACCAGATCCCTGCCGTCGTAGCACGCTGTGATATAAAGTGTGTGCATGTATCTCCAATTTTTATACACTGTTTCTGCCTGATGTGAATATTTTCGCATTTCTGAAACGAGAATTGTTATTTCCAAGAAATTTCTGCCACGTAAAGTGCATAAACTAGGAGAATTAATCATTTTAATACAAGGCCATTCCAAATTTTCCACTGTTCGGAATTCTGATCGGTAAGTGATTTCCCGAAATCTGAACAGGAATTCTTTCCCTGGTACTGAAATCTAGTGATTTGCGAAAACTTGAAAAATGCGATACGTTTTCTTCATCGCCTGTAGACTAAATCAAATTATTCTTCATTTACTTTGCATGAGAGCTGGTGGATTTTTCGAATGACACTCCTTTTACTAGGGATGTGCCGAAGCTGATTACAGATGTATGAAAATCGGCCGAAATTGACACATCGGCATCGGTATCGGAATCCGCAAAAATTCGATATTTAAACCGGAACAGATTATACTAGAGTTTTTACCTTCTAATAAGTTTGATATTCTAGTTTTGTAAGATTTATTGAAAATTTGGTTATGATTCGTCATTATTGTAGAGTTTTTGTAATAAAATTATTGCAAACTCATTCAGAGGATCAACCTAACTATAAATCGGAAAAAAAAAACAGAACATTGCTGATCCAGGATCTGCTGTTGTATTGGAAATTCAAAAATGAATATTCAAACCTGAAGCAAGTCCTCAGAAAATACTTGGGTATACCTGCTGCATCAGTATTCAGTGATTGAGTGTTCAGTGTTGCTGAACAGATTTGAGATAAGAGAAGAAGTAGGTTACTTCCTGAAGTGCTTCCAAATCTCGTATTTCTGAAGTTGAATCTGGCAGAACAGGAATTCATTTTGCATTTCAAAGAACTGCTTGTGTACTAATGTTTAATCTCTTGAGAATCCATGTTCTTCTTAAAGGTTCACATAACATTTTGTAGATGCGAATGTAAATTCGCATCTCTTGAGAATATATATGTATAGACATATGATATGCAATAGAAATGTACATAAAAAAATTATTTTTGTCATGCTGAATATAACATCCCATTTCTGTTTAATAATCTTATGTATCGGAATCGGTTAAATATCGGCATCGGCATCGGTTCCAAAAATTATCGGTGAGTACATCGGCATCGGTAAATTTTCAGCTTGGTCACATCCCTACCTTTTAGTATGTGGGGTTGCTGTAGAAAAAGAGGTAGTTGCGATTCAAGCATTCCGGTAGAAGATAAATAGACAACGAAAGTTATTATTTTTCATGTTTAATTTCCAGTGCTGCTGTTTCGACGACATTTCGGCTTTTTGTACCCCCAACCCCCCTCTCGGCACGCTCTTGGTTTGGGGAATGCTGGGTGACTTACATGGCTCTTACTACACAGGATACGCTCAGTGCGAAAGAATGTAATGAAAAGCTGGATGTTTATGTTCTAAACAGGACATACAGCTGCGTCAACATTGGATTTGAATCCAGCAAGCACCTGTGGCGCTACCATACTGATTGCGTTCTCTACGTCAGCGTGACGTCATTTCTACGCTTGCAGATAAGCCTGTGTGAAGTCTTCAAGTATTTCATTGTAGCGATACTGGATAAAACTGTCACTGCCCCACTCAAGTTTTTGCAGTGTACTGTACACAGTGCGCGTAGAAACTGTGTTTGTATTTTTGTTTTTATTATCGTCTCTTTTCTTCAATTTTCCGCGTTCCTTGGTCGACCTTCTGTATCATCACCGAAGTTCCAGTGTTCGATTCCCGACGTGGACGTTTGCGAGAATCCTTTCATCAGTTTCATATAACCACCCGTCCTCAGCGACGTGATTAGCAGAAAAGCGACGCTAAAAGAATGCCAAATGTTTTTACATGTTTTAGCACTGACAGTTCCTAATACACACGTCACATGCATATACGCGTAGAAGTCTCGAGTTATGCAGCCTTTTTCTCTCTGAAGGGGTTGTTTTCGCAATGGTGAAATAGAAAAAATAGCACAGTACAGCCAGCTGTTTATACTGTGTTCTGCTCCTTCTGTGTGCAATAAAATAATAGGTTTTGCTATTTATATATAAATATTTCCAATATAAACGATCTGGATAGAGAAAAATAATTGTACGTGCTTAATTCTTACTACTGGTATTCTATTGTTTCAGATGTTTCATGGGGGAAGTTAACCCCAAAAATCCCCCCTCTCGGAACGCTTTTCATTCGTCGTCGAGATTAGTCGGCAGTGACGAGGAAAACGACGCAATGTTCGTTACGAACGTAGAAAAGCTCCTTGGATCGCTTCGTTCCCATCCCTGCTGTTAAAAAAAAAGAAGTGCGCAAGGGTCAATCTATCAAAGGTTGAACAGAGAGAAAAACCACAATCACGATTGGCTATTGTGAGAGCGTTCCACAGCGGCTGTATGTTACGTCTACTCTCACGATGTTTCGCTGAGGAACTGGGTCACGGGAACAGCACTGGCGAATGACGCACTTGCTGCGTAAGCCGCACCTGCTTCGAATGGGATGCGAATCCACGACCCGCGGACAACACACCCTGCCAGAGACTTCCGCAATCACCTAAGGATGTTGAAAACTTTGCTTAGAAGCTAAAAAAACCGGCCGGCGAGACGCGGAAGAAGGCGTGCACCAAAAAACCGGAAGCAAGTGACAGCGTATTCCTCTATCCAAGAGGTGCGAGTCCTCTAGCGGCGTCCGTCAGAAACTTGCAAGCGCTGTGTTGTTGGATGCTGGTTTTCCTTCACGCTGCTATTTATATTGCATGGTAGTTCACGGTGTCGGCAGGTCGCTGTAACGATGAAGCGGAGATATGGAAAAGTTCACCTTTTCTCACTGCTTCACCAAGAATAATAACTAAGGGTCACAAACTGTCCATGTAGCACACGTAATGTGAGACACGTTGACAAGAGGCACCTGTTCAAACGTTCTAACCACCCTTGGACAGATGAGGGATGATGAGGTGAGGAATTTTCCAAGACACCTACAGTAGATTACATCATCTATTACAACGTAAGACCAAATTGTGATTCTCCCATGGTTCCCTGACCAAAAAACTCGCCTAAAAATTAAGTGATCAGCCCACTCAAAACCTGTTGCCCCCTTGATATCTGAATGAAACTGTTGCCCCACTCCCCATCGAGATATCTGTAACTAACAGTAAACCATGGAATACAACAGGCGACAGCTAAACAATAATGGCCGTCTTGTCCGTTTAGCGACGGAACAGCAATCCGCCTAGGTAATGCATATAGGGTTCAGATAGCCAGTAACAAACATCACTGATTCATTACGAAAACTCATGTTTACTATTTAGAAATGCTATTTAGTGTAATTTTTTTTACAAAAACTAAATCTGGTTACAAACTTACCTTACCAGTTCCATTTAGTCACGACTAAATATTACTAGAAAATAATTATACAATTATTCATTTAATGGATTGGCCTGCCATCTGGCGGGAAGTTCGAAGTGAGAGAATTTTTGCCACGGAAAAGCCTCAAGTTCTCAGTCTATGGTAATCCATGTCTTGAGTAAGATATTTGGTAGCTTTTATTTAGAAGCTGGAATTGTTAACACGAATAATTATTTTCTTTTAGATCCAAAATAAAATAATGAATGAATGAATAAATGTTAAAAATGTTTCCCTGTTCTTAGGGAAACATTTTTTTTTAGTCAGCTTTCGTGTTTACTGGCCAACAGAAGTTGATGTGTATTTCCATAACTTCTGCATACTCATTTGAAAAGTGAACATCCTCAAGTTGGTAGCAAATCGGCATAGACTAAAGTATTTTGAATGCAGAAGCCACGGTGTGAAATACGCGTCGGAAAAATGTTGCGAATTTGAAAGAATATGCGTATACTTGCAGATACAGAAAAGTTATGAAAGAAGTAATTTTCGCATGTGCATACTTTCAGGACATGTCGACAAATCCAGCGTTATGAGCGTCACATTTCCGACAGTTCATGCACTTTATTTATGCAGTTCTCTCGTATACGTTTTCGCCTTAACTGCAGCCTGGTAATGAGAACCTGATCATTTCCCATTTTATAAATGATTGATTAATTTACTGAATTAGGTTATTTCACGTCGCCTTTCTGTCGCTTGGCTAATCGCGACGGCACGAAACTGGGATCCCTGGCGCTAACCATTCCACCATGGAGGTCGGATTTCTTCATAAAAGAATTAATAGCCTGTGCTTTTGCTCTTATGGTTCTAGGATTACTTGGGCGTGTGCCTAAGGCTTATATATTTTCAGTATCTGTTGTTGTTTATAGAGGGGGTGTGACATGATGAACATCGGCATTAGCCTTTCTCGTCGAAAGACGTTATCTCTATGGCATACTTCTATTGCACATCAGATATGATGGTGGTATGAAATCATCTGCTTGTTCCCGTTTGATAATGTACATATGAATAAGGGCATTGAAGGTCGATTTTGTTGAAAACCAATCGCATTTTGGAACTTGCGACTGCTAGCTTTCGATTCCGTTTGGATATCGACGTCAGAGTTTATGATTGTACGTTACGTGGAATACAGTAAAGACAAACTGTTTTTATACCTTTATAAGTTTCGAAGATTGCTGAAATCGTATTCTTTTATTTCTATGTAGAATTAAACCACGATTTGCAATATAGGTTAATGTACAAAATGTAAATCCATTCGAATAACATACGCAGAAACAGTTAGTACATAAATATATTAGAATATAATTAAGGCAGAAATTGTGATTGAATATGACTAAAAATTATCGCTTTGATAGGTGAAATAAAATTTTATATAAAAAAAAAAAACATTTGTGTCGAAACACGAAGAGTGAAAAACTGGAAATGAAAGAAAATAGTCTCGCATATTTCTTGGTTTTAAGGGATTTCTAATAATCTAAGCAGTTTCTGCTCAGTGCGATACTCAAGTAGTGTTTATTAAGAGAGAATTTTTTTGAGACATTTATTATTGTAGATCACGTGATTTACATTGAGAAGCATAGATCTTCTTTTTTTTCAGACTTATAAATATTCAAGTCAAAAATGTTGTTTTTAGGTCCCGCACCCATCTAAGGCTTCTTGTAGCAAGGCCTGTGCTGACGTGATACGTCATCATTGGTAGGTCATTGATCACAATACATAGTTACACAGTATCACCATATTGCAATTACTACAATTTATATACACACATAAGGAAAACTACCTTAAAACTACATTAGTTTTCCGCCTATTCGGCACACACTTGTGAATGAGTTGTGTAGTCAATGATGACCTTACTTGTAGCCTATAATAACCCTCTGCACAGACTTTGTTGTGTTTTTTATATTTAGCGCCAAGTTTCTGTCACTTTCAACCAATTGATGAAGGGATGTAGAATGCCTATGCCCACGCCGGGAATCGAACCCGGTAACTTCAGTGGCGAGATGGCTTTGCATGAATGCCAAGTTCTAGGATCCTAAGGTATTCCCGCCTCCCCGATGGCGCAGTGGTATCGCGTTGCCTTGTAATCAAGGGTTCCCGGATTCGATACCAGGTGGAAGCACATAGTGTCGGATCCCACTTTAAACTGTAGGTCCAGTCCCGATTAGCCTTGCTGTGCTTTATCTTGCAATAAACGGGAGATTTTATCGTAACTTCCAGCCGGTAAGAAATGTATTTATAATTAATAACTCAGCTAAATCACTTAACTTGATTATTTGTACAACCCATCATGGATGTACAGCGCCACATTTCAACCTGGTGGCGGAAACCTAAGGCGTTCCGGCGGCTCGTGACCTTTCATCACTTGAAACACACTTCGTAGAAATTTAGTAATATTCGAGCAGCTAACCAGGCTGGACGACGTATATTTCCACTGACGACGCGCGTGCCAAGGATAGAGAGAGGAAAAAACGGCAAACAATGGAAGCTGTGCGTCTGTTTATTAAGGCATATGAAGGTTTATTAAGCGCCGTCACGTTCCATCGGCGGTATATGGAATTCTGACACGTGTCTGGAGAGGAGATGTTGGTAAATATTCGTGGAACTCCTGTCTTGTGTACATTCCATACTTGGTAGCTTCCAACGTAGGCGCCGAAGCAGTTGTGGTCTTCGCTTCACGATGGCGGAACGGTGGGCGATGGAGTATATGAGAAGGCAGGAATGGACAGTCCCCATTCAGAACTAATCCGGTGGGAAATAATTAAATCATGATCTCCAGAAAGTGAATACAAGGGGGTCTGTGACCCGCCTTGTCCCCCTTTAGCGCCTGCACTGTTCTTCCGGAATATTCTCCCTAAGTGTTGCTAAATAAAGATATACAAATGCGAAATTTGGTCAAATCATTTGGACGAATGTGATACCCCTGGTCATTTTTCATAGTTGCCAACTACAGTAAAATGTCAGTGAATCTGGTGAGAAAAGTATCTACTTTTGTGGTTATTTTAAGTGGTCTTTAGTGACTAATCTGCAGAATTTACATAAATTATTTCAAGACACGTTTAAAAGCGCCGTTCAGACACACATGTAGTGATAGATTTGTTTGTAGAAAACAACTTTTGACAATATGGTATTTCAAATTTTCCTACTTGTGGGAGAGAATGCCAGTACTTTTTGAATCATCGTGATGTTATATAATTTTTTTTTCAGGGAACAAAACCGGATTTTTTCCCCCCAGAGGTCCGAAATAATATTCAGATACCAGGGGTCTCAGGTTCGAATCCAAGCCTGGGTATTGGTGTTCTTTGTGACTGCCCCTTCATCAATTTCATCATATCACCCATCATCTCCCCGATTAACCAAAAGTTACAGAAAAGCGACGTTAAATAAACCAAATCAAGTCAATCAACAATTTGCCGGGAAGAGCAAGAAATATTTTCTTCGGAATTTTGACAGTGATATATTTTGAATTATTTGAAAAGAAAATAACATGTATGTAACTCTCCAATAAAATGAACCAAATGAAAATGCACAACTCCTTTTGCAGACGAGGGGCAAATGGCCCCTTACCCCCGCTGGATATGCCCATGCCCTGATTGTTAAGCACTAATACAGGAAATTGTGGATCACGTTAATTTTAATCGCATGAATCATATCTATTAATGCTATTGTATGCTTATTTGAAAAGAAATATACTAGAGATTTGATTCAGCCAGTTCCGCATTCCAGTTGCCAGCACTGATCATTTGTTTCCTGTTGCACATCCTGCGTACGTCATTGTTGTTGCAAGCATTCCCGGTGCACTACAAGACGAACCAACCACTCGTCGAATCGGGTCAGTAGGCTAGGAATGTCCTGGCTTCGTCACGAAGTCGTCCACAAAGCACAATCGACTCAGGCTCTTGAAAAACTGTGTTCTCCAATGTTAGGCATTGTTTCTGAAGAGGGTTTGTTTCATTCTACGATAAGTACTTGCTGAATCATCGCAGATATTCGTTTGGTTTTGATTGCGATCAACGAGCTTTAAGCGTAGCAGTGTTTGAAACCGATTGATTGTCTTTTGTTGACGTACTTTGAACGCGAATTCTAGCTTTTCTATAGCGTCGTCCAATGAGAAAGGCAGCTAGGTGCGTAAGGAGATCACTTGGTTGGTGGTTCCTTCCTCGCCAATAGACTGTTCCGTCACGGCCGATAGTAAGTCAAAGCTTGGAATTATTTTCCGTCATGCGTGAAACCAATTCAGGCACTCTATAACTTCTACCTCGTTGACTGCCAACTGTCTTGTAGCCTTGCTCAGCAGATGTCACTGCTTAACATCGTTAATATGCAGGAAAAATCATATACGGGGTTGCCAGAATTAAAGTTACCCAACTCAGAGCACTCTGTAGCCCGTTTGAGGCATCGTAGAACTCTGAAATTTGGTGAATCCACTATGCAGACTATGGGGAAGAGCATGGCGATAAAAAGTTCAATTTTCCGTCACCAGGTTGAAATGTGGCGCTGTACTTCCATGATGGGTTGTAATAATAACGTAAACTGCTCCAATTGGTTATGAATTTGCCTTTACCTTGCAATCTTGCAATAAACGAGAGATTTTCTCGTAACTTCCAGCCACTAACAAATGTCTTTCTAATTAATAACTCAGCTAAATCACTTAACGTGATTATTTGTACAACCCATCATGGAAGTACAGCGCCACATTTCAACCTGGTGGCGGAAAATTGAACTATTTTTATCGCCATCCTCTTCCCCATGATCTGCATAGTGGATTCACCAAATTTCAGAGTTCTACGATGCCTCAAACAGGCTAGAGAGGGCTCTGAGTTGGGTAACTTTAATTGTGGCCACCCGGTATATGAAGTAATAAATATTATCAACTTTGTAGATTACATCTTACCGTGATACCAGTGGGATTCACAAGTATTGCTCGGCAAATTGTCCACGACTATTTTCATTGATTTTTTCTCTTGTATCCTAGGTGCTTTTAAGAAATTTATTTTTATGTATGCTGGTACAAAGGTTCTCAGCAGCTTGTTTGGTGTTTTGTTTCAATTATTTAAGCTCTCATTATGTAAAACAAAGTGAGTGAATTTGTTGATGGACAATTTGCTTGATATTACTTATGGGTCCCACTGTACATATGATGAAATAGTAAGGTAGAAGTCTGAAAATTGCCTACTGTTGATTTCGACATTGTGAAACAATATTGTCTTAATTTTACTTATATGTACAAAGGTTTGCTTGACACTCGATTAACAAATTGATACCTCTTTAATAAAGAAAGGTTTCTTCGATTAGAATATTAACGATGTTTGATATTAATTTTCATCTTTGCAAATATAGATACAGGGATCATAGTATGCTGAATATAAAGGGCTGCAATTTTCTTTTGAGAATGAAACTCACCACAATTTTCATATCACATAATTCGAAAGATTAATATCTTTTCAACATACCATAATGGGTGGAACAAAAATTCCTTACTGACTTTGATACGATACGTTTTGTAGGGGGCACACCGCGAATCAGTTGAGATTGTCGTGTTAAGATTTGTAATAAACAACATATGTCTGTGTAGCTATGTGTGAAAAACTCATAGTTTTCGTTATCAACAATACATATACAAATTGATACCTGTTATAGTGTATTTTGTTTTAGTGCTTCTTATTTCGACAAAATTTTTAATGCTGGGCTCTGATAATAACCTTCTTTTGATAGGCTGAATATTAACAAAATCTATTTTGTTCAACCCAGAATTCGAAGCCAGGACATCCAACTTCATAGCTAGTTTTCTCTAACCAATCTACCACTGAGGAAGGTGTTATGTCAATATGTCGACATATTCTCTATGTCTGAGGACTGAGTTGGAGCATTTGTTAGCATCCGGTGAATATCGTTAACTGAACGGAAGTCTTATTCATTTCGTCAAATTATACATTGTTTCTGAGGCTGTGCGTTCTATAGGTGTGTCCGTTTTCCCTTAACAAAGACGAATGTGTTTGGCATGACTTGCCCACACTGATGCCGTCTAGATATTCCCACTGCAACTTCTGGTTTGAGCAGTAAGGTGGATTATCTCGGTTTAGCTGGTATCAATTTGACCCTTACGGTAGTTCTTTCAGGTGCCGGTATTTTACCTGCGGTGCAAGATTTGTTATTCCCAAGTTTGGATGACGTAGTGGGCTGATTGCAGTTATCCTCTGTCAATGTCGTGGTCCATTCGCTGGTTGAATTAGTCAGGTAGGAGAAGAGTTACCACCACCTTGCCACGAAAAGATAAGGAAAGGAAACTTCCTTGTAGGTAGGAAGGCCAATGAAACGCCTGTTGCCTCGGCTACCAGCAGGGTATTCTACTCAAAGTTTACCACTTTATGCTCAGGTATAGGCTAATCGGGACTTTGCCTCCAGTTGAAAGTGGCATCCGAAGCACTGTGCAATGTGCCTCCACGGGAATCGAACTTGGAACCCTCTCATTACAAGGCGCCATCGGCTCTACAAGAGGAACTGTAGCTCCTTAGGGAACAATAAAACTTGACTTGGGGCAGGGGCTGCATCCATAGCTTGATTGAAATGTGAACGGTATATCTAAGAAGGTCGTCTTTAGGAAATTACCGTCAGATGTGTACTTGTTTCGTCACGTTGAATACGTTCGGGAATTGCATTATCATCGCACCATACTTTCAAAAATTTCAGGGGGGTGAATTAGACTCAAGACACTTGCAGAAAGTGGAAATTTTCCCACCCCATAAGCATAGGCGTGCGCAGACCCTCTGATTGGGGGGGGGGGCAAAAGCCTAGAAATACCTCATTTTTCTCACTATTTTAGATTTATTGCATTGATGGGTATATGTGTGTATATATTATTTAAATACATTACATAATTAATTCATCCTCCCCATAACAAGCCAACAGCAGAAATGATATAAATTGTCTCTGAAATGTGCACGCTCCTTTTCCTCCAAACTAAAGTGTTATAGCAGCAACTGCCTGAAGTACTTAGTTGTTCTTACTTCCCTCTGGTAATTTACAATGCATTCCAGAAAACAAATTGCGACCGAAGCGAGCAAGAACATTTTTCGATCCAAATTTTTGCAAATTGAAAACAGTATTGATTTAATAGGGCGCAAAAAAATCATGGGACGCCATGGCATTCTCTCTTAGAATTTATGTTATTCAGATTGTTCGACACCCAGGGGACAACTTCCTTCGCTCCCTAGCTACGGCTCTGAACTTGGCAAGTCTGCGACAAAAGGAAACAATGCGAGCGAAGCAAGCAAGAAAATTTTACGAAATGTATTTTTATTTTTTATTTGTATAATATTTGAAGTCGAGGGGACAATTGCCCCTCGGCAGGTGCTTCTGGCCATCTGGAAGAAATAATGCAAGAAAGACGTGAAAACTAAATCCATCTTGAGTACCTTTTGTCCTGCTACTCTTAGATTCTGCTAGTCTGGCTTTCTTTTACTTCAATGTTTGCCCCCCTAGAATTGATTTCCGTCCAAGGTTGGGGAGGGCAATATCCCCCTATGGTTGCGCCACTGCACCTCCTTTCCCAGTTTGCTTTGAACTTTCATTGCCTTGAAAATACTTTCTTTAAGAGTATAGCTAATATCGTTTAATATGAGCGATAAGATTCCTCTACACTAAAATTCTAGGTTAGAGTATAATAATACAGGGGCATTGAACGTCTGGAAGGGGGGCAAGGATGGCCACACCTCCCCCTTCGAAAACTAATGTCAACCTAAAAGTATTATTTCACACGTATAATTTGATTTCAGTCATAGTAATTTACATTAATTATTACGTAATGGGGATGCAGGAATGAGATAATTTCAAATTCAAGTGGTGTTTTTTGAGGGGGCAACACTATTATAGGGGAATATGCCCCATGTAAAAATACCTTGCTTGTCCCTTCGTGAAGAAATCTGTGAACGTCCAGGATTAGGGAGGACAACTGCCCCCCCCCCTTTGGCCCCCCGTGCGCACACCTATGCCCATAAGTAACAATATAATAGTCACATTTCTAATACCAAATATACAATTTTCATCAACCAAAAATCCTAATTATTAATGGAATCGTTGACAACACAATCTGGCTATCGTGAAACTGGCGGCATGTACGGTAGTTGTTAATGTAGGCTAAAAAAAAGAGGACAATATTGATAAACTTAATGCAAAAGTTCATGAGATAAACAAGTCTACACATGAAATCTTCCACATGAAAATGATGTTGAACAGTTTTTGAAAGTTCCTACGAAAGCATGTAGCAACTATATTTTGCAGAAAGAGAAACGGGTGGTAAATGCAAACCCCCTTAGAATAACCCTCGATTGCCATTTCTGAGAGTGGAAAGTTCTAAAAATACGAAATATTGTTTATTCCACCCCCCACCCCCTAGAAATCAGCTATGCGCTATCCACTTTTACAATTCCGCCCCTCCCCGAAAAATATCATCCTGCGTACGCCAGTGACGCCGTATGAAGAAATGCAGTATTAGTCGAAAATCAATGAAGCCTCTTTTCTCTTTTCGTGCTTACAGAATGTCCACGGCGAGAGCGTCGTAATACACGCTGTGAAAGCCATATAAGCGGTGGCTCGATTCGCAAGGGCAGGCCCGAACTTGTTCAGCAAGAGGTAGTTTCCCTGTTAAAGCGGCATCGGCGAAGAACACGGCACTTGCGACGCTAATGGAAGGTTCACAATGCAATTTGTCCTCCCACTCCGACAATGCTAAAGAAGTACAAAGTGTTTCCAACTCGCAAACATGCAATGTCACTACCAGTCGGACGGAAATCCGTAACGCACCGCTAAGAAGACGGTCAGTATTTCAACTTTTTAAAATTTAAAATTAAATTTAAGGAAATTTATTTTCGATTTAATGGAAAACAGAGTACTCAGATCAGGTGGAGTAACACAATCTTATAATTTACAAAGAGCTACGATTGAAAATGGGGCAAAATAGTTGGAAAGTCGTGGTATACTGGATTCATTGCTCAAATATGTTAGAACGTGTACCTTAGAGACTTTCCTTGACAAAATAGTTCGAAATAATGGATTTATTGCTCAAATATGTTAGAACATGTACCTTAGAGACTTTCCTTGACAAAATAGTTCGTTCAGTGACATTTTTCTGCCTTTGAGAGATATGAAGGCTGTACAAAATACATATCTATCTTTTAAGTAGTGCGATTGTAGCAATTTTTTGCATGATGCTGCCATCTAGTGTCGATAGGACCACAAAAATTTGTATATACGGTCTCGAAGTATGAACGTTTTGAGCTTACGCTCAGCCAATCATTTTTTTCGTGCACTTGGAGAGATACATCTGGTTTGAAAATATTCTGAACCACTATTCTGAGACTCATTTTAACTTAGTTTTAAAGCAAGGGCGAGTTATTTTTCAACTAAATACCTGTAACTGCTTCTTCAGAATAACATTCTCAATACTGCATGTGACTTTGTCAGTTGTTGCTCATAAGAGCGAGGATTTGTTAGAACAAACAGTGTGTATATACTGTATATGTACTCGTATATTAAAGCTAATGGCGCAGCAGCTCTCTACGTTTAAGGGCCTGTCACGCTCCAAAGATGGCCGATAAACTATCCAGAATGACTCCACTCAGTGAACCCTTGTGTAGAGGCCCAAAGAGACACCAGTGCAATCAGCCTTAAGAGTCCACTAGTTGCAGAGAAATTTAACTGAGCTTGGCAACAGTGGAAATGGTTTGCTCGCGACAATTCATGACTGCTCTCCTCGTTGAATAGGAGCGCCAACAAGTTGCACTGCCCGTGCAATTTTCTTCAATTACGATGTACATATAAGTCCACCGGTTTGCGGAAAATTTGAATTCGCTTTTGGAGAAGAATAGCCGTGGTTTAGTAGCCGGAAATTACAGGGTTCTGGCAACGATGCGAGAGATCCGTTTATTACCAATTGTCCGTGATGTTTAGCAATATTACGAATCCATGTATAGGTTTCGAACGAGGATAGAACTGTTGAATAGTTTGGATGCGACCGGCTAAGTGTTTTCCTTATGCGACTGTGTTAATCTCCTTCAACAACTTATCTCTTTTTACAGTCCATTGCCGGCGTAATAACGTGATGTTTATTACTTCAAATTTATTGGAGATAACATTATGGCAGTAGGTTTATTATCTCTCTGACACGCACATAAAATGGAGCAAATTGTTCTTCATTCACCATCTTGAAACTTGACAACCGATTTGGTTCCAGAGTAATATTACATAACCCGTCCAAGTATCTAGCAGAATTAAATATTCAAGGTCTTTCTCTATTCGGTATATCGGGTCCCGGGTTCGATACCTGGTGGAGACACATAGTGGTTCGGATCCCACTTTAAACTGTAGGTCCAGTCCCGATTAGCCTTACTGTGCATAAAGTGGACTTAAAACACCAAGTCATTCATTCATTCTATTCGGTACATCGAACTCTGGCGAGAGTTCTGACAATGTCAAGATAATTTCGACTACCCGTAAAATGAATAAAAATCGTTATTTTCGCTAATGAGTCATTTCATATTAAATCAACACAGCCCACAACCTGACCAACTCCGATTTTCATGAAATTTGTGGAGTTGAGACTATGCATGGAACTTAGTAACTATGAAAATTTTTAGTTTCGTTTGGCTTGTAATTGTTAAATTATTCAAGGTCAAAGTTCGCATAAATTGCCCTTTTTGAGCCCGCTTAGCTATACTAAATGTGCTGTTACTCCGCCCCTATTTCGCCTAGGAAGCTCAAATAAAGCTTATTGTACAAGGAATTGAACAAGCTTTCCAGTGATATATAACAAGCCTATCGTTGGATAAAAATATAATTTTGTCACGTGACCTTGACCATGAATATCTCAAAACATGTCATCACCAAAAATCGTGAAAATATTTGGTTCCTCATGCCATACTCTAAAACATATCAAAAAATCATTCTGGGACTGCAATGGAATCAGAAGATTCAAAATAATATGTGTAACTATGTGACTGATAAAAGCCTCATTACATGAACTATGACGAGTCAAAAGTCTTTTAACACCCCCTACAAAATACAGGGTGTTTCCGGGATGATGATACAAACTTTCAGGGATGATGGAGAAGGGCACATGTATCAATTTGAGATAAGGAACCCTGGTCCGGAAACGACTTAGTCGAAAGTTATAGGCCAAAATCGGTGTATGAAGATGTAATACTTTTATTACCTGCACAAGTTTCACAAGCTGCTACATTCACAATAGTTGTTCAAAGTGGCGTCCTCCGGCTTCGCTTCAGGCATGACATCGTCGCACGAAGTTCTGGCGTACCCGTTGGAACAACCCCGGTGTCGTTCGAACAATGTCACAGGAAGCGAGACTGCAGAGGATCTCCTCACAAGAATTCTCGCTGCCTGGGTGCGACGATGTCATGCCTGCAGTTAAGCTGGGGGACGCCACTTTGAACAACTGTTGTGAATGTAGCAGCTTGTGAAACTTGTGCAGGTAATAAAAGTATTACATCTTCATACACCGATTTTGGCCTATAACTTTCGACTAAGTCGTTTCCGGACCAGGATTTCTTTTCTAAAATTGATACATGTGCACTTCTCCATCATCCCTGAAAGTTTGTATCATCAACTCGGAAACACCCTGTATAAAGGGGTTATCCTGGTCATCAGAGAAATTGGTTAGGCACAGGGAGATCCTTAGCTGTGTGTGCCAAGCGCAGGTCCGGCATATTGTTGACCGCCATATTGAATTCAACGCAAGAATTTCAAATGAAAGGGGGTGATGTGATATATCAAAACAGGCTAGAATTTCACGAGAAATGAAGCGGCGAAGGTTTTAGTATAGCTAAGCGGACTCAAAAAGGGCAATTTATGCGAACTTTGACCTTGAATAATTTAACAATTACAAGACAAACGAAACTAAAAATTTTCATAGTTACTAAGTTCCATGCATAGTCTCAACTCCCCAAATTTCATGAATATCGCAGATGGTCAGGTTGGAAATTACACATATCTCTGTTGATTTATCATGGAATGGCTCTAATCATCTTTGGACGTGGTGGCCGATTTCGCCCAAAACACAATATTTTTTAATTATTTTATTTAGCGCTGCTTATCTTTTGGCTAATCGCGACGACGAGGATGAGTGATGCTATGATGTAGGGAGACTCGCATGTAACATCGCCGGCTCCCGTGGCGGAGTGGTTAGCACATCGCGCTACGACGCCGAGGGGTCTCGGGTTCGAATCCCGGCATGGGCATGACTGTTTGTGAGTGTCCATTCATCATTTCATCACATCATCATAACCCCATCTTCGCAAATTAGCCAAGAGTGGCACAAGAAACGAAGTTAAATAAAGCAATTTAATCAATCAATCAACGTCCATGCACAGGCCGAAATTCGAACCCGTGGCGTCGTAGCACGTTGTGATAACCTCTCCGCCGCAAAGTTCGACTTTATGAGATTTTGTTATCTTTCTTGATTTTTCAGATATGGCAAAATGCCTTTTCAGCTCTGGTGCTATATTGTGTCAACGCTTATTATTGTGTAATAGCTGTTTCAACTGTAAAATAACGAGAAACCGTGTGTATGATATTCAGTGATATTCAGCAATAGGTATTAGTCACGCAATATTAATATTACTTTTAATAAGTGAACAATTTTTATGAGAAATGCTTGCTGTCTATAAATTCCGCTTTTAAAAATATAAGGACCTCACGGATATAGTTTGCGCAGGGTATCACGTTTCCTAACAGTGGCCCTGTTTTTCGTAGTCCATTAGTCTGTATCGTTGCTATTAATCCACCCCTAAAAGTATCGTTGCGATTAATCCACCCCTAATAGTATGAGCCGTCAATAACACTGAATCGCTTTCAGTACCACAAGAAGACATTCTTTTCGAACTTCAAGTTGACGATTCTTTCTTTCCCTGAAATTTGATTCACTTCACATGAAACGTAAAAGGTTCTCTTTATTTCAAAATGTATTGAAAGTCTTTGCAATAAAAGGAGAGAAGTAGGATACGTATTGTCAAGGTCTACTTCCACATTTTAAACGAAAGGCATCAATTCGCTGTGATCGAATCAGCGACGAACTCAATTTGTTAGTCGTCTCGTCTTGTTCGGATTTCTAATATCTTTTTGTCCAGCTGAAGGTAAGCTGCCTTCGAACAGTGTTTCCAACTATTTCTTTACTTTTTCGACAACAGAATAAGCACGTTTTTCTTTCCGATAGCATAGCGGTAACGCTACCACCTTGCCATTAAGAGTCACCGGAGTCAATTTGTGATTAGTCTGACTGAGCATCAAGTGGAATTAAAATTAACCAAACTTGGTCCTGTGTTCAGTTGTGACATTTTTGATAGCCGCATATTGCAACACTGCAGATCTTAGCATTAGTTTTCATGGATAACTTCAACTTGCGATTGATCGGCATGAATATGGCCACAAATTGGCAGAGTTTGATGTTGATAGTACTAAGTAACTATGTCAGCGTTGTCCGGCAATCTAATGTTTATTTATAAGATCTTTGAGAAGGAAATGAGCCCCTTGCACACTTTCATTATCTCCTTTCCCGGCGAGTCCTGATTACGAAATAAGCGAGAAAAAGCAGTTAGTTTCAGTGGGAGGCACTTCCCCTAGCGGCTCTGTAGGTGACCTTGAACGTTATCGATTTACACGAAATTCCAGACTAGAAACTACGTGGGAGATTTTAGCGCGAGAACAAAGCACGAGCAAACCTTCCTTATCACTTCCGCCACTCTAGACATCGTTATAAATAAATCTATTTTTAAAACAAACTCGCATTTCTTTCCGCAAGACACATATGAAACCTTGCGCTCATAAATGCAAGATTTTTTTTTCTGCTTAATTTATTGATCCTTCTCGGTGTTGCCAGACGTACACGTGCGAATGAGATCTGGAATAGGTGCAGAACATACAGAATTGGCCGCGGTGGCTCAGTCGGTAACGCGTCTGACTACCATGCTAAAGATCCCGGGTTCGATCCCCGGCCGGTTCAAATCCGGGAACTTTTCTAACGATGGAAGTGGCCCCGGTGCCCACCCAGCGTCGAATAACATGGGTACCTGGAGGAAACCCTGGGGGGTAAAGGCGGTCAGGGGCGTGATGCTGATCACATCACCCCCACTCACGACCGGATCAAGAAAGTGTGTGGCGTTACCCCCACACCCCCTATACGCCTTCATGTCGTGGTGCTATGCACAGGGAGCACAGATTGGTCCATGTCTTACCATTAAACCGTTATTGGCTTACGAGGAATGGCGTCAATACGAGGTACAATACACAGTCGATTGTCATGAAATTTGATTCTTAGAATATTTGAAACAAAAGGTGCAATGTTTGCGGAGCGGTATTTGAAGGGGGATGGGAGGAATTCAAGGCAACATTAAATTATAAGTTATGCACAATGAATCATTGAATTAATGTTCGCTCTACTGATTTTTTTCCAACAATCATTTTCATTCTCTTACTGATCCAATGTTTAAATTTGATTAACCTTTTTTAATGTTTACATACATGAATTCCTGCAAACAATTCAACAATTCGTTGTCTTGTGTAAAGATTTTGTGTGAGAATGATGGGTCCGTTCCCAAAAAGCCATGTAACTGAATATTTTTCCCATTCTGTGCATATTTACTAATATGTTGATCTTTTTAAGCAATTAATATCAAATATTTAAAACATTGTATAGTAGTTTTGGATAATAAGCTGGATATACACTGCTAATTTCATGATAGTAGATGGGTTGCCAGCGATTACACTGATAAGGTTTGTAAGCACGAAATTATACTTGCTTCACGAACACGTTTATGTACTTGAAAATCTGATCTAAACTATGCTACAAACAGGACTCTGAAATGAAAGCGTACCTTTGTTACGGTGTAGTGGTGGTGGGTGTTTCTGACACCCCTTCCCTTTAATTCCAACCTTGACTAAAAGTTTAAAACCAAAAATGTAATGTACTGTTCTTGAGAGTTTCTGCCCTACTCTGTGTGTGGTTATTCCTATGTTTCTTTATCCGGCTACCCTAAGTCAAAACTGCATAATCTCTCAAACCCCGAAGGTAACACACATGCCCAATATGAAAGACAAGAACGGATTTCTCCACGTGAAACCTGACGCCGTAACTTCGTCCACTATCGGTCCCCGGTCTCATGTTAGCAAGAAGAAAATCAACTTCTCTCGTTTGCGCATGTCCTTCCTTTTGAAGCGAGTCAGAGGGCCAAGGTTTCTGTCCTCATATGGCCAGACCAGATCCTGTTTCGACGGAAGGTAATATACATTGTCGCGAATCAGAGATACTAACTTGTTGGCGTGACAGTTGCCCAGAACCTGAGCCGGGACAATGCGTCTGGTATAGTCTTACCGTGGAATACTGGATGCAAAACCAGAGTTTCTTTGCCGTACAAAATGCATTTCGAATGCTCCGCCAGGTGGCAGGGCAATCGATTAAATGAATCATAAAAACAATATTCAGCTGTGATTTTTAATTGGAATAGGCACGATCACTTTCAACATCGGATTAGACATTTATTCTAGCTATTTTTACACGTAATTACATGGTTGAGGAGAAAGTATTAGTTTACTTAGTGAATTATTAACAATGTCAATCGTGATTGGCTGAAGGGTTTCCATTTCCAAATGTCTGAATAGTAATTTGAAAAGATTTGGTAGGTGACTCTGGTCAACGTCTCATGCGCATAGTTTATTTTACATAAATCTCGGACCCTTTGAGCTGAAATTTGTATCGGATACCTTGTAAGGCTAATGTGACAGTGCACTTGATCGAAAACTGCCAACGTATTTTATGATGGTGGACGGGAATATTATTTTCTCTTTCAAATTCTATAAATTGTCGAAACTTGAACAGAAACTTTTAATACAACCTTGGAAATTTTGTCCAGATGCATATTTGAGCGAAATTAATCAACGAATTTTAATATGGTGGGCTCTTAAACGCGCCCTGTAACCACAACGTTGCAGAATATTCATGCAGGTATGAGAAAATGAAGAAACAAAGCGGTAATTTCTGTGTTGTAAGGCTATTTTTTCAAGGTAGTGGGGGAAAAAACAGCTCATTGCGTTGCGCCCGCATTGTTTCAGAAATCCTGGAAATTTGCACCCTTCTAACTAACTAACTCTCTAGCCTTCTTGAACCCGAAGGTTCATGGCTGCAGCAACATAGGCTTCCATCTGTCCCTATCCTGAGCAAGATCTATATACTCTTTTCCATCCCTACCAATTTCCTTTAAGTCCATCTCAACATTATCCCTCCTTCTTCGTCTTCCTACAGGTCTCTTACCATCAGGTTTCCCAACAAGAATCCTGTGAACTCTTCTTTCCTCTCCCATACGTGTCACATAGCCTGCCCACCTAAGTCTTCTTGATTTAATCATTCTAATAATATCTGGACATGAATACAAATTATGTAGTTCTAAATTATGTAACCTTCTCCACTTACCTGTCTCCTCATCCCTTCTAGGCCCAAATATTTTCCTAAGGATCTTATTTTCAAATACTCTCAATTTATGTTCCTCTTTCAATGTAAGGGGCCAAGTTTCGCATCCATATAATGTTACAGGCAAAATTACTGTTTTGCATATTTTAACTTTTAGTTTCTTAGATAATAAACTCTTCTGGTCTATCCAAGAAGTAAACTTATTCAACGTAAACACCGAAATGGTCCAGTCGGTAGTGTGTGTGAGTAATTTTTATGTGTGGGTTGATGGAAACGAGAGAAGAGATATTTTTTGGATTAGGGATTCACATTAAATTCCTGTCCATATCCCTAAACACTGGAAATTGCCAAATTTGAGTAGCTTGATATTATGGCTTGACCTTTTGCCGACGTTTGCACATGTTTCCGGATATTTCTCTCCTTTCGAAATATCGTATGATATTCCAGAATGTGAAAAATTACATATGCTTAGAATTGCTTCTAGAACCTTAATGTGAATATTCCTGTGTTTTCTTCTCGCTGTCGTTTAGATTTTATCAATAGTTTAATAGACTTTACGTAGCCATGAAACTATTGAGAATATCTAGGCAACAGCGAAAGCAAACTACATGAAAATTTATGTGGTTTACATGTTTAACATTTATAATAACGATTTTAATAAGAAAAAAACTCATATAAAATGTAATCATTCGAATTCCAACATGTATTGTGTGAAATTTACTCCAAATATTTCATGGGTGACAATATCTTTCATTAAAACATGGCTATCATTCTAATGTTGCCAAGTGTAGAAATTCGAATTGGACGGTGGAACACTTCAGGTGTTGGCTACACTGTGCGGTAGGAAGTTTACTTTCTGCGCGCGGCATGCGACGCAAATAAAGAAAGAAAAAAAGAGAAGCAGCAAGAACGCGAAATTCGAATTGGAATTAGTCCGGTTGTCTAGCCGAGTGCTTGTACTTCCTTTGTCGCTGTCTGCTGGAGACTGAAGAGACGCGACGCTGTTCGCGCCGAAGTGTTTCTCGAAGGCAAGCCTTGAGTGTGTGCTTAGTCAGCCTTCAGTGATTGCTTCCGAAACATAAGAGATCGTCAGCTCCCTCGTTGTACATTTGACACTTCCACGCCTCCCACTCGATCACGTAAGTACTGTCTACTGTGTTCACCACGTTTACTGGACAGAGGAAGGGGTTGAAAAGGCACTGACTTCGATGGAGTAAGGCTTTTCCTGTCCCACAAATTCCTCGAGGACGGTCTTTTGTTCCTTCTCCCAATATACAATATCGATTGAGATTTATATTTGTAAATGTCCAGAGCCATGAGCTTAACTTGAGGCCTATTTTGGTGGGGGGGGGGGGCAGACTCGAAAAATTCTAAGTTTATATAAAAATAGCGTCCAGCATTATTTCCAAAATAACTGTTACATTTGCAAAATCACAAATATTACCCTTTCATTACTTTGCTCCTCATATCCCTGGAGGCTAAGAAAAGGAAATTTTATACACCTTAAAATTTGGTTGGGCAAGTGCCCCCCCTTACCCCTGCCAAGTTACTCTTATTCCCGAAGCTAACAACATCGAGAGCCCCTCCCCCTTCCTCTTCTGCATAGTAATTATATATACAAGTCTAATTATAACTGTTATTCCAAGTTATGTTAATTTTTACTTATTTACATTTCTAACACCAATTGAAATCATTTCAAACATTTAAACTTTTGTTCCCGGATTTGAACCGGCCGGGTTCGATCCCCGGTCGGTTCAAATCCGGGAACTTTTCTAACGATGGAAGCGGCCCCGGCACCCACCCAGCGTCGAATAACATGGGTACCTGGGGGAAACCCTGGGGGGTAAAGGCGGTCAGGGGCGTGATGCTGATCACATCACCCCCACTCACGACCGGATCAAGAAAGTGTGGGGCGTTACCCCCACGCCCCCTATACGCCTTCATGGCGTGGTGCTAAGCACAGGGGAGCACTTTTACCTCTTTTTTAGCTCTTTTGACAGTGGACCCCCCCCCTTCCCCCTGTGAAGGTTGAAGCTGTAACTCTAAAGCCTCCCGAAATATAGGCTTGCTATAACTTCTAATCCTTTTCGTATACATTCTCAATGAGGTTACACTTACAGAGTTTTTATAAGACATTGATTAGAGCAGAATATCGTAGAAAACAGATGATTTAATTACAAGAAACGCCACCACTAGCTCCATAGTGCGCGCCACGAGAGAACTGGGACACGATACACCTTTGATCGACAAAACGTTTACTTCAATTGAGCAAAATTCTCTGCAATTATAGTTTGATATATCTGAAATTAACGATTGAAGGAATTGTTTCGGTAAAAAAAAAATGGCATTCTTCTCCCAAAATCATGTTTTGCGTATGGGGGCCTCCCCGATGGCGCAGTGGTAGCGTCGCCGACTTGTAATCAAGAGGTCCCGGGTTCGATACCCGGTGGAGGCACAAGTGGTTCGGATCCCACTTTAAACTGTAGGTCCAGTCCCGATTAGCCTTAATGTGCATAAAGTGGACTTAAAACAACAATTCAATTACTGTTTTGCGTATGGTTAGGTGAACTAGTTTCTTTTTACCCAGTCAGAAACTTGGGTTTGATATCTAAGTTATCTTGATTATCTATTATCAATATAATCAGGCCTTTTCAACAATATAAAAAATGAACACTGACAATTTTTTTTTAAAAAAATGTACGAATTGTGCTCGAAAATATGACAAGACTGTGTAAAACGTGTGTAAAGGAGTTGTACACTTGCCGAAAGCGCACTTTCAGCACGTATTTGAACACGTCTGTCTGATAGCAAATTTTGGAAAGTTCCCTAAAACGTCTTAATCGCCAGAAAAGAAGGCCACAATTAAATTTTCAATCGCATTATAAACTCTTTTTAGTATTTACATATTTTTATTTCACGTCGTTTTACGGCAACTTTTGACAAATGTATTGTAAACCCACATTCTCGATTATCTTTAGTTATTTCATACACTGAGTGGTAATGTTCACACAAATCATTCTAATATATCATCTCAACTTGACTACATTGCAGGCTGGATGAAACAGATATTTTGTACGGGGTAGATACATTTCAGTCCAACAGATCCTATTTTCTCGTCGCTACGTCATCTTATGTGAAATTGTTAGTCACGAGATATTTATTGTTGAGTTTACACTGGAAAAGCAGAGAAATTGATTGTTAACATCATTATTGTATGAAGTTAATATTAGCTGATCTTTGAAATCTTAAAAATGTCATCTGTGTACTTCTAATGGTGACGAAACGTGGAACTTCTTGATAGCGACATGATATCGTTTCAAATTTTACCTCATTGGTTTACATAGTCCTGGATTGGCACCGAGTCTGGCACTGATTTTTAAGTAATTTCATAGTAATAAATGTTCTATTTATTTCTGCCCGGAAAGGAATTTTCCATGCTGCACACAGACTACAAACGGTGTAAAAAAAAACAAAAAAAAAACTAACTTACTTCGCCACACCAGAGGAGATTTTTTTAGTGAAAGGATAACAAAATTCTCTCTCCAATAAAAGAACAGAATGTGCAGCTGGAATGACTTTTTAATGGTTGAATGCTCTTCGAGAGCTTAGATTTTAAAACTAAGCTTCTTAACAAGACAAGACTTACAATAAACACCAGAGGGCACTGATGTATTGATGCACAAGGTTTGTTACCCTTGCACTTTTTTTCTTGATTAACATGACAACATACAGTAGTCGGAACTGCAAGTTCTCACGTTTCAGCGGATAGATTCCTCTGGTTGTGTCCGTGTCTGGTTCATTTATCATCACCCTTCCTCGGGCATCACGAGCTGCTATTCTTCATCTCTTTGGATGCAAGGGAGGGAGCTTATTTCGTTTGGCATCTCGAGGCGGGAAATGCCATTGCTGCAAAAGAGAAACATTTACTTTAACAAATCACTTCCACAGTCAGTGTGGGAGAGGCAGGTTTTGTATGGAATTCACTTTGGTATCTGGAATTTCATAGGCACAGTGTAACGGCATGCCTACAAATCAGATTATGATGTAAATGTCATTTATTTGCCCGGAGAGGGTGTGGCAAATTAGTTGAGATCGAACATTCAGTAGATTTCGGAACGAACATCTATGGTTCTGCGAAGAATAAACAAGGATCACAAACACCCGATCTAATACATAATCATTACTTATGAGACGTTGACTAGAGCGACCTACAGAATCGTTCCAAACCAACTACTCTTCTGTTGTTACATGGGGTTTTCATGGACCACCAATCAAATCTCGTTCAATATTAAAATTGAATCAAAGTAATATTTTATATTTAACCATGTTATTTAGTGTAAAATGGCTAACAACAAGTTTTTGGGTCTATATACAGTGTGTTCGTTTTATATATAGTAGAACCACAAGCAAAAAAGGCTGCGCAGACCCGCGACTTCTGTGTGCCGTACTCCCGCGTGGAGGGGAGGAGCAAAGTGGAGCATGCTTCCTTATGGTGAGAGTTCTTTTGTTTGTTGTCGCTCTATAACACAGGTTATTACTCGTTATGCAACATAAATATAATTGTCTACATGCTAAAGATATATGGTAAATAAGCGAGACGTTACGGGACGAAAATGCCTCGCATTTTCACAACAGCTAACAATATTCTCGTTTTCCTTCATCACTTCGAAACTTTTTTTTTCTCGAAGATAGCTGCTAATACAAGAAAAGCAATTCAAAATTAAAGTAAAAGTTCAACTACATGAATATCCAACGACATTTACAATATTGGAGTGACTGAATATATAAAAATTATTGTTCAACCGGTCCCAGGTTCGAGTCTTCTTACGAAGTGTTCTTTTTTAAATTCTCCTTTTATTAAACAAGAGCATTGAAACATTATTTGTAATAGCAATGTATCTGGAATTTACTAAGAAAAATAAACAAATAAATGAATTGACGCATGTTCAAAGGGATATTTTTACGTATAAGATCGTGAATTTTGATACTATAACGATAATTGTGTACTGCTTCAAAGACATTGACAAATATTAATGAAATATTTATATTTGTGGTAATTCAGGACATACTAATTTTACCCCTTTCTCCACTCCAGTCCAATGCAAGGATACCTCCCCAAATATCGAATGAAAAGTTTTCATCATGTGTAATTCTCCATAAAATGTTTGCGCCGATTCGTACTACCTTAGTTTTCTTTGTTACAAACAAGTATTCTTTGCACATTACATGTAGGAGGAGAGTTGCATCTACATTTCACACTGGTCAGCTCCTCCTAGATATTCTCAAGAACGAAAGTTTGTAGGGTAGTGGTTACCGTTGTAGATTGTCAACCTGATGGTCGTAGGTTCAAACCCCTCTGATGGCAGGAAATTATGATTAGTTTTAGATATATCCCATTGTGTTTATTGTCCACGCAGTGTGAAACGGAATTATTCTGTTTGGAATTGACGATGGGGGAAGGAGAAAGGTAAATAACAAAACCTCCATTTCAACGAACTGAGAATTGGAGAAAAATTGGATAATTCTTATAAATATGAAAATTTCATTCATGTTTTTAGTGGTATAATCGCAGGTAGAATCAAAGATCTTACGTGGCAGATTTTATCTCGCTCTGAACTCAGCCAAATGGCATTTCGCAGAGATCTAATACATTCTCCAATTAATTTTAAAATATTATTGAATGTTTCATGTCGATATTTTGAATAATGCATTAATTCTTGACTCTGAGACGATATTTTATACAAATACCTCATCTCTCCTCTAGCCTCTTTTCTCTTTCTCCTTCTTCTCTCCCCTTCTCCTCTGCTTATATGTCATATCGCCTTCCCTCCTGCTCTCGGCTCTTGTCTACATCCCATTCTTCTCCACTCCTCTTATCTCCTCTCCTGTCTTACATTTCAGACTCCACTGCACTCTTCTCCTCTTCTTTTCGTTCTTCTATTTTTCTCTCCTTTACTCTACTCTCCACTCCCCTCTTCTCGTCTCCTCCTCTCCTCTCCTCCTCTTTGCTCCATTTTCCTCATCTCTCCTCGCATATTTTCCCTTTCTCCTCGTTACTTCTCCTATCCATATCTGTCCTATCTTTTCTTCCCTCTTTCCCTTTCGCTCTTTTCTTGCCCCTTTTCGTTTCCTCTCTCCTCTTCTCCTTTGTGTAGACTCATCAGCGATGAAATACTAGAAAATAGATTTTCTTTCTTTCAGAAAGTATTTCTTATTTGCGACAAATGTAATACTGATATTTTTTTAGTTTTATACAATTATACTTGGTTTTATTCCCTTCGCGTATTTCATAAATATCTATTGCGCATATGGGAACCCTGAATTTGAGCCTAACTCTACGCGCAACCCACCAGCGCCTTACGTAATTTGGGTTGCCTAGTTTAAAATGTCGTTGTCCTAAAACTTTGGAGAGACACTGTACAACATAGGGAGTTTGCTCTCCTGGTTTATTTTTGGTTCGATGATCATAAAACGCATTCCGTAGTTCAGGCTCAAATAAAGTTGCCTTCACAAGGTGAGCAAGAACTGTGGCACGTAGCACCAGCCGCACAATTTCGGCTTCGATACTCACAAAAGAGTTCTGGTGCTCTAGGGAGTTACGTGCCCATTTGTACAATCGCTGCCGAAAGACGAAAGGAAATCGCTATTACGTTATGCTCAAACACAAAAAGCAGGATATGCAAAACGTTTATGTATTGCAGCGGAACTCCTGAACATCTGCTCTGTTTTCGCCAAAACTGCTTTTCTTGCATCGAGAAAGTCCTGGATCTCGGATTCTCTTTCTCTTTCGTGGTGAGTCAGACAAAAGACCATTTAGGATTTACGAGTTCTCCCAACTTGGACGGTAGAGATTTGCAGAGCATGTAGCCGGTTTGTGAGGTATCGCATATCAATATCTTAACCTAATCTTACTCCTGCTCATTGTCCTAGTACTAAGTCACGTGATCCTTCCCCCGCTGTGTTGGTTTTCCCCCCAAAAAGGTTCTTTCAAGGTCACAGGGCCCATATAACTACTTTTTCCAGTTGCGTACAAAATATGGTATGCAACTCTGTTCATGCGTTGCATGTAGAACTTATGTATATGCTTTATTTTTCCCTTTTAACAACGGACAACATAGTATGGACTAAAATGTCCACGAAACTGACTTTTGTAATACATTAAGGTGCTTAGTTTCTGTATGCGTGACGTCACCCGGTGGTTGGTCGTGTCAAGTTTTCGTTAGATTTTCCAAGGTAGGTGCGCAAATAGGAATCGGTTATATGCAGTGCACAATTATTGGTTACCAAAATGGCGTCGTTTGCTAGTTATTTATGACAAAGAGAAGCTTATATTTTTAACCAAAATAAGCACTAGTGGAATAATGTGAGTCAAATTGCGTGAAATCATAGTTTAAGTTCCAAGTCATTATGCACCATTTTACCACGGCTTCACAACTGATTTGTTCAACCATCGACTTGGAGGCGCTAGTAACATCCTTGGCAACTTTTTCGACGCGAGTGACATACTTACTCTATTATAGAATCTAGGGGGCAGAGATGGTCGAAACACTACGACTCCGTACAAGGGGTTCTAAATTAATGTTTGGCTCGCTTTGGACGAAAGCAAAAAAAGGAAAATGCATAATATGACTTTTAAAAGGCCAAAAAATGACTTAAAGGGTATAAGAAGCTTAAAAAATTACCTTTACTCAAAAAAGGGTCAAAAATGCAAGAAAATGCCCTAAGAAAGGCATCCCAATCTATACTTATGCAATGTTTCTGCCTTACCAAAAAAAGATGCATTTGTATCAAAATTCTAGCCCTAGCTATGAGATTTTTGGAAGCACTTCTTGCAGCACTTAGCTAGCAAACATGTTAAAGGAATTGTTTCCACCTAAAGCGGGCATAACATTGGTGTCTGCGTTGGACGAGGACGTTAGGTTGGACTCTAGCTCACTGTGAAATAGTCTAAACCAACCCCAAAGAGTCCACATGATAAATTCACAGACGTCGAGTATTTAAACTTGACGTACTGCTAAAAATATGATTACAACATACTCAACAATCATAATCATCGAAATTGTTAAAATGTCTGACGTTTCTTCTGCACGTTTACTTTCCTGAACAGAATTATCTGGCGACGGTGCACTATAGCGCATGGGGAAAATTGGCGAACGACAGTAGTAATTTTCTTAGTGATTATTAACGAGGTTAAACGTGATTGGCAGGAGTCACATTTACTTCTCTTCAAGGCACCTCCTTGTCTCACCGCCCGCAGGTGGGCTCGATACATTGTCTTCGACGCCCATTGGCTGATAAGATTGCGTACTTATTGCTTAACTCACAGGTCTCGTAGCATTTGAACATATTGACTCGCTTGTTGA
Organism: Lepisma saccharinum; assembly: GCF_977018435.1. Classification (NCBI taxonomy): domain Eukaryota; kingdom Metazoa; phylum Arthropoda; class Insecta; order Zygentoma; family Lepismatidae; genus Lepisma; species Lepisma saccharinum. The sequence continues at coordinate 7,161,224 of NC_139233.1, forward strand.
ACCAACTGGTTGCTCCTCGATCAGATAAAGTGTGTGTTGGAAGTTACTTCTAGGCGGGGACGAATAATTTTAAATATCGTTGACACCTTTTGTCCAATTTATCAAGGATTATCTTCATGTACGATGTTATCTTGATGCATAACTACGCCAGTGACATCTGGAAAGCAAGTCGCTTTGAGGGTTGAAGTGGCATAATGGGTGTGACTGTATCTGCTGTTACACTGTGGAAATAATAATGCTTATGTCTGTTGATACTCGACCACATCGTAAAATATGAGTTCAAAGTTGACGCCAAGAATAAACTAGGATCCGGAACTTCCTATCTGATATGTAATCTTTGTGCCTGAAAGGCTGACTAGAGAGAGCCATCTGCCGAAACGTTCCAACTACTCTGTTATGGTTTTTTTGGAAACCAGCCACCAAACACGTGTAAATTTATTAATTCATCAAGAACAGCAATGTTTCCAGTTTAACCGTGTTATTTTGTGTGAGAAGAAAAGCTGCCATGAATTTCTAATTCGACACAGGAACTTATCTTACCAGTTCAATTTAAAGTTAAAACGGAATATTTTTATGAAGTATTTTTCTATGATTTGCATTTGACTGTCCTGACATCTGACGGAGAGTTCTAAATTAGAGACTTTTCAACTGTCAAGAGGCTGAAGTTTACAATCCATGTTAATTCATGGTTGCTATTTCGCATAGCAAAAGATGATCTAAAGGTAGCAATGGTTCTTATTCCAAATTAGTTACGTGTTTAAGAATTACTTCGGGTCGGAGTTGAGAGTTTTATTTGTATTTTTAGCGCCGCTTTTCTACCAGTTTCTGCTATCGCGACGATGAGTAGATGCAATTGATGAAAGGAGAAGTAACACCCATGACCAGATCGGAACTCGAAACCGGCAACTTATGTGGCGAGTTGGAAAGTTTGCCACGTTACGCGATTAGCCAGCGAGTACTGCTGGCTATTAGCGTTTATTTACATAGCACATTTGCACATAGAGAATTTGCGAAAAATATTACAAAAAATTACACAAATATTAAATGTTTTACTTTGTTTTTAAACCATTTACTTGCAAAGCCAGTTGGTCTGTAGGTTCTCCATTGCAAGTTTGCTAATCGAATATACCAAGAAAACATTAACGTCGACTAAATCATGGGCTTACAAGCAGTAACATGCGCCGGTCTCACTATTTTGTTTAACTTTCTTCCATTATCTTCTAGACGAGGTAGAAGAAGAAGATAAGTTTGTGATCCACCTAAACCGTAGAAAAAGACCGTAGAAAAAGACGAGCTTGTTAGATATTCCGCACCAGTAGCTTGCCTTTCTGGCAGAATTTTCAAGCGCGACGCGATTTGCTCAGTGTTGGCAGCTAATGTCTCGTTCAGGATTTAAAATGTATTTCGTTCTTCATGACACAACTATGTTGTTTTCATTATCTTATATAAACATGTGCCACAGAATATAAAGTATAAGATATCCTGCATTTATTGTTGACAGTTGAGAAGCTGACGATTACATTAATCTGCTCGAAAGCTTGACAGGGAAAATCTCGATATGAACACGGAGACAAGGTTCTGTACCTAAACATAATATATTTGCACAATTGTTTAATTCTTGCGCTTTAATCAGAACTTAGACGTGATTAGTTAACAGTTTTCTGAATTCCAGAGCTTTTCCGTTATCTTATTCATTTTCCATCTTTCCATGTTGGCTGTTTACGAATTTTACGTGGCATAGTTAATCTGAAAACATTGGAATATTATCGTGGTTTCTGAAAACAATTAACCTATGTCGTATAACCAGCCAGCTCCAGATTTATATATGTGGGGCCCCTCCCCCACACACCTCCCACATAAAAATTCAGCTACAACTTTTAGATCAATTTGTTAGATATGTTTTTCTTAATATTTTTACCTCATTTTAAATCTATTTTTGTCACTTTTTAGCCCACTTCTGAACCCAGTTTTACTAGTCTAGTACTAACTGTCTGTGCTGTGACGACAAAGAATAATTCAGATGGATTCTCTCTTAAGTTAGAATTTTAGATAAGGGGATATTTCCCCGAATAAATTTGAAGGGTGCAAAATGGCCGTAAGTGCCGTCGCAGCCAAAACTTTTAATTCATTCATTCATTCATTCATTCATTCCAGATGAATTCTATACATGGAAACATAAATGGCTGTTGTCCGTACAAAGAAAAATAATGTTTTCTCAATTGGAACTTTCCGTCAGATGGCAGGTCAATCGATTAAACGAATCATAATAATTACTTAATGCTAATATCCAGTAATGACTTTAAACAGAATTGTTGAAGCCAGCTTTTATATCGAATTAGAAATTTATTTTAGCCATGTTTACACCAAATAATATAGTTAAAGAGATAATATTAGTTTGATTAAGTATTAAGGAGTTAAAGCGTGATTTTTTTTTCTTTCTTGCATGTTCCCCTACGAACCCCGATTGGAAAGATTCGGTAGGTAGCTCTAGTCAACATCTGATACGTACTTACATGTACTTGATGGGAAGTTTGTGATTCTGGTTTATTTTTGCCATAATTCGAAGCCAGTGTTTTCAGCTGCACCGGAACACAGTCCATTCGATTTGATTCTGCAACTTCTTGCACAAGAAACAGAGATGTCTAAGACAATACCGGTTCACCCACACCGCTTGTCTCTGAACAGTGGAAGCAGGTGTTATGTGGGCGTACATGCTTGTAAACCAAAAAAGTTGCATTTTCGGAATAAGTTGATGTGCCCTTGTACAACATTTTACCAGCACGTACTGCATATGATATTCTCCTTAATTGTGTATGGCTGTTGCAAGTCGGAAACACTTTCCACTTTGTTTGCTCAGATTAAAAATGACTCGACACCAAAACAAATTTATTGAAGGAATCCATTCTGAAAGGTTGTCCCAAAAATAGAAAGTGCGAATACATATTCAAGACTTCATTATCTTTCCTTGATTGTTTTGGACAACACTCAGTTGATCTGACTACCTGCTTCTTGAGACTGGGATTTAAGAAATAACAAGAAACAATCAAAACAGTGACATGTATAGTGGAGGTCCTAATTCGAACGCCAGTTGGGTATTTTTGGCATAGCTCGAGAGGAAGCTGACCGGGCGCATATTTGTTTCCTCGGAGAAGCGATGTTGTCATTTTTACCTGCAGTGTTTAGATATCCAACACGAATTGCGATGACGTTACACTCTCAAGGTGTCCATATTGTAGGGCTATGTAGAGTGGACTCTTTTTAATTCGAACTTCAAGGGGCTACGAAAACAAATCGAATTAACCAGAATATAATAAAAAAACACAAATGAAATAACACACTGTATTAAACATAAAACTGCATTAATACGCAAACAGTACACCTTACCTTACAACTCCTATGTTTTATCCATATCTCCATCCAGGAACAGTACACTTATTGGAATATTCGCATCACGTGATAGTTTTTCATTCGTTTTTCTACCTCTCTAAGCACTTCAACTTTCTTATCTAATGTTAAGCCACTGTACGCACCACGTTTCGACATTGTGACTCCACTAAAACACACAGACAAATGACCCCTTCTGTCCAGCTATCCGCTCCCCTCTCAACTTGTTTCTTAGAGGGTGAAGGTCACATTCCTACAAACAATAGCTCTGTGGATTCTCTTATCTGCCGTTGGCACATCTGTTAACCATAAAAACAACCTTTTCAAGAAGAAAAGGGGGGACAAGCCATCTGTTGGAATTTCTTACGTAGCAACCACTTTGGTCTTTCTTGGAAAGATTTATGTTAAATTATTGGAAACCTGACTTCGAATTATCCAAATTTAACCTTCAAAATTCGAATTAAGTAGTAGTTTTTAACATTGTTTTAGATAGGGCTTTCAAGGGGAATTTGCTTTTGTTCGAATTATCCAAGTTCGATTCAAAGAGAGCGCACTGTATCCTTGCAAAGATAACCGTAACCTCACGTAAGGTATTAATGCCTTAACTTCGCCATGTAAACAAAGCCGTAAAATGAAATCTCTAAAGAAACTGAGTTGGCAACATCTCATTTACTCCACGTGGACTTAACAAGTACTGCCAGTTCCCAAAACGAACGCTATTGGTGGGAAAGGTTTGAGGGAAGGATATACTGGGCTGCATGTGGACTTGACGCTTGTCAGAGCGAAACTGATCCTTCGGAACAGAACGTTCTTTAAAGTAAAGTGGCGTTCGAATCAGGACTTCAACTGTAACAAAGTTTTATATATTTTGTTTGTTAGACAGTGAACTAAAATTTATCTTGAAATTTACTGCAGTGTTTTACTGATGTGATAAATTCACGTTTAAAAATATGATTAATAAGACAAGAATATATTTTGAGTATTCTATTTAAGTGTCTCTCATTCGCTTGAAACTTTGAGATTACCTCCTGTGATATGTCTTCTTGGTTTCCTTTCAGCCCGACTACTACAGGGACGCCCCCCACTTCAGGCGAATAGGCGAGGGGCCTGAGTACAGGCTCGAGATCCCTTGCGCCAAGCTAGACTACACCGGGGCTTATTCCGTGATAGCCCGAAACTGCCATGGAGAAGCCAAAGCTGTGATATCATTGCAGATCTACGCCAAAGGTCAGTGTAGCATTTATTTATTTGCTTACTTCCTTTCATTCACTTCTTGAAAATTGTGTGTTCGAGAAAATGGTTCTTCATTATTACACATGAAATTTCAGTTTTTTTTGTTTTTTGTATACATATGAAGGTTTGACATATTCGAATAGAAAAACTGTATATTTATTTTTACTATTAACAAAGGCAGTTGGAAAATATCCATTTACCCCCTTAACAATATTATGGAATAGAATTTATAAATAGATTATTCTTCAACCACCGCTTTTTAATGATATATTTTAGTTTTATTGTTTTTATTATTACATATAAATCGAAAATGAAACTTATTCACTATGTGCAACAATTGGGGGCCCTGCGGGAAACGTTCAATTTTCAAAATTTCCCAAAAATTACTGTTTTCTGAAATTTTGCACATTTTCAGTTCTTTTTTTTCAAAAATTGGGCCACGTGCATTACATGTCCTTAAATAATGTATTTTGTCGTGCTTCCCTGCAAATTTGGTCCATCCAGCGTCCATATGCCCGACGCTACAAGTGAAATTCCAGAAATTGTTTCTGTAAGCTGGCAACACTGCCACTCTTATACATTATTTCCCCCCCAAGAAGTATTAGCTTATTTTCAACGCAACTTTGCAAGATTGTGGGAATATGCCACTTCTAAATCCATTTTTCATTAGTTTGGTGTATTGTGATGAGTAGTGTAATTGATGATACAACCAGGACACTTATAGGTGTAGAAAAGAAGAGGTCATTTGATTAAACAGCCCGATTTGCCCACACTTAAAATTATGCCAAGATCCTCTTATTCCCCATTTCTTCAAGTGTGATATGCTCTTAATCCTCAAGAATTTTGATTCCTAGTGTAGAAAAGAATAGTTCATATGCCCCGATTTGCCCACACTTAAAATTATGCCAAGATCCTCTTATTCCCCATTTCTTCAAGTGTGATATGCTCTTAATCCTCAAGAATTTTGAATCCTAGTGTAGAAAAGAAGAGTTCATATGCCCCGATTTGCCCACACTTAAAACAATGTCAAAGGGGGGCATATAGCCCAATCGGCCAGGTGTGTACATATTTAAATCTAAAGAATTTTGAATTCTAGTGTAGAACTCCCCTCAGACAGATTTGCCCATGTGTGTAAAAGCTACATCTCTCAGTTTGTTGTCCATAAACTTGTCAAAAATATGCCCCTCTTGATATTTTTTTTGGCTACACTTAAAACTAAGGCAAAAATGCTCATAAGAGCTTTTGCTTACACAATAATATAATGTAATATATGCTTAAATACTTGTTGCTGTTATGTTAATATGTTACCTGGAATATGCTCAATATTTTAATTGGACACCAGCCTCAACTTGCATTTCTAGTACTAAGACAATGCATTGTGCAGAGCTCTTCTAGAATTGTTCTGTGACTCTCTCATTTCTTACATCATAAACATATGATTTTTCCCCTATGAGAATAACACTACATATGGTGTCATCAGGTAATGCCTCATGGAATTCACAGATAATTTTAATGTTTGTCCTGTCATTAACCACAACTTGTTTCCTTTTTGAAGTGTTGATTACAAACATGGGTCTCTGTGCTTTGAATTCATCTGGTGTGTAATACATGTCAGTATTGCCAGTAGTGACCCTTTTGTATGCTGTAAATGCTTCATATAATTTAAGGAAATCATCCTTGGAAATGTCTAAATTATAATTTTCTCTAGGAAATACCTCATTTCTGTCATTTTTAAGATATATGTTCTTGATGTTGCAGTTATCAAATCTACTTGAATTTTTTTCCTGATTATTGTGTCTTCCAGTCTGAAACAGAACCACCACAAAATCCGGCATGTCGTATTGTATACTGGAGAATGAATTTGTAGCATCAAACTCATAATAAGTACCAGCGGCAGGCTTCTGTACACATTGATATGTATAAAATTGTAAAGGAATCTGTGGATATTTTATTATATCTGCTTTGTATTTAAGAGCATAACTGGCTTCATATTCAACAACTGGGATTCTTAGCTCCATAGTCTGAATAATGCATTTGCCTTCATCAGGTAGGGTATTGGGCAGAGCTTCCCCTGTAGAATTTAATGTACTGTACCTCATCAAAGCATTATTATCATTGGCAGCTCTTCTAAATGTGATTCTTAAACCACTCTTCCACATAATATCTTTGTAATCTGAGAAGAATCCTGGCAACAGGCGCATAGGGAACAGCACTGTGTGGCTCTTAGATATAATTTTATCACCAGCCTCAAATCCACCTATTTTGTAGTAAGAAGCCTCGGTTTTGGATAATTTTAGTGTGGCCAAAGCTGTGGAGGTAATGCCGGGATAATCCACTTTGTTTATAACAACACCATGCTTTCTGATCTCAATTTCAGAGAACAGATGCGGCACAAAATTATCTACCAATCTTATATTTGAATTTGCCGGATAATCTGTTCCATCGAGCTTTACAACATCAAATTTGATGTATAGATCTGCTCTGTGGGGGTGTATAAAGCCATCCCCTACATCAAGATCAACCTCAATCTCTGTGTTGGGTTGATTTAAATTTGCAAATGTCCTCCTGTTTGGGGGGAATGATTGTAGCTCATAACTCTCAATATGTTCCATTTTTTTTGTATGTATTTTTATTTAAATATTAATCTCTATGATAGCAGTTGTTGTGGCTCCAGCAAAATCAACTAATTCTTCTTTTTCATTAGTGACCATCAATTCAATGTTATCTATTCTATTGTGGCACACAGGAAAATATAATGTTGGGGATGGAGTGTAGATGATTGGCTCCATAAATTCAGAATTAGGTTTGAATGTTGCAATGATGCCAGTTTGTTTGTGAGTGCCTATGCCATTTGATTTGGTGATCATACCCTCAGCCACATTACAGTGAATATTCAGAGTCTCTATGGCTAAGAATTTATGTATATTAATAGCAGTGTGTTTGATGGCCGGTTCAAGTTTTGTGTTGTTCTCAAAGCCTAACAGCTCTCCTATAGTACCCAGATCCACTGTTTCTGTAGCAGATACAATCTCTACTCTGTGAGTGACAGAATTTTGAGTTAATACTATACCTCTGGGTAATTGAGCATTTAGAGTGGACAGATTATACTGCCCTGGAGTGGTGGCAATTTTTTGATCCCCTACTGCAATTTTGTTGTTGTGGTGTGTAATATTAGGGATCAAGTACATGCCATAAAATGCTCTGAGAGCTATTGTTTTGGGATACACTGTATCATCATGTAATTTGAGTTTCAATATTGAATTTTGGCTGGTGAGATGGAATACCCCCCATGATGTTTCAGATACCACAGGACTTTTTGAAAATTTTCAATTGATGGTTTATTTATTTGAGACATATATCTAAGAACAGATAAACACAAATGTCCACAATTAACATCTTTGAAGTTTTGAACACGGGCATTATTGTAATAAAGATTAGCTGATTTTAGATATTTTACTAAATTTTCAGGTGGAACACCTCCAAATGAATCAAACACAAATGCCTTATTGTTTAAATATTTAAGATAACAAATCCAGTGAGTGCCCTGATTTTTGTACTTATCCAAATTAACAATGCCACACTCTTTGTTGAGTGGTTGTTCTGGCAAAGAATCAGACATGTACACACCTCTAAAATGTTTGATGCCCAGTGGCTTGATTAAAGCTTCAATATCTTGGTTTGTAAGCGGCTCTTGTTTTTTTTAAACTTATTTATGGCTCTCTTAACACCTTTGCCTTGTTTCTCCATGGCCAGGTTATGGCGCTTCAATTCATCTAATTCTGCCCTATTTTTCTTGGCATCTATTACTGTTTTTGCTATGGCAGCTGATCCCCCAGCCAATCTCCCAACAGCCCCAAGTGCTGCTAAGATGGCCGGGATAGTAAATATGAATCCCCCCACATGTGATTTTTTCCTGGATTGTTGTAATTTTTTTAATTGGGGGGTACTAAGCAACAATTTCATACCATGGCCCTTTGCAATACAAGAATTTTTTTTCTTGCGCTGCTTTTTGGTTAAAAGGCTATCAATAGTTTTAAGAGATTTAAGACCTGCATAAGGTATTTGATACATAACACCCTTGTCCTTCATTGTAGGTTTATTATATACATATTCACAGCCCCCACCCCAGTTTTTGTTTGGTGTTCATAGCTATGGTGGTCCCCAATGCTGCTATTTTTTCACTCAAAGAAGCATCTTTGCTTACAAATTTACCAAATGCAGCCTCTTCTAATTTCTTGTCTGCAACATGTCTCTTGTCAAGATCAGAATGTGTGTTGTATGCTATGTCATGGTCTCTACAAGCAGCATCTAGGGGATTAACACCAGGATCACCTCTGTTTAATCTATGGTCCAATTTTGTGCCTGGACCACAATACTGATAGCCTGGAATGTGTAGTTCAAATGGCAGCTTGTTTATAATGTCATTAACCAACCCCCGGCCCTCAGAAATATTCCAAAATTTAGGTGGTAGAGTATTAATAATTTTTATAAGATATCCAATCCCCTTAGTGTCATTCACTATAAAATTAGACAATTTTGTGCTTATCATGTCCATAATTCCAACCTTTTCATTGTAAAAATTGTGGTTGCCAGCATTTTCCTCCCCAGCTATCACCAATAACCTATCTACAAGTTTCCTGACATCATCAACCCAGACAAATTCTTTAGGCAGGGTGTTGTATTGTTTGATTCCACTACCTGTCTTAATTTGTGACCATATGGGCTTGATTAAATTGTTATATTTTGCTCCACTGCTAGACTTGACTCTTTTTTGTGTGGGATCATTGTTCTGGTATAGAGCATCTGATTTTATTAATATTTCTTTGTAGTGCTCATAGTCTTGATCTGTATAGCTGCCAGGCCTTTTCCTAGTCATCAGTTCCCACAATCCAGGTGTGCCGGGATATTTAACAAAACCACCTCTTTGTCCAAGATGAGATTCTGAATATACAATTATATCATCCCCCATAAATGTTACTCTGAAATTGCCAATTCTATGTATGATGCTACCATCACGCTCTGTGTCAGCATATAAGCCAAAGACCTCATCTTTGTTGTCTTTAGGTGTGCTTAAATATTTTTGAGCAAGAAGACCCAATTCAATAGGATCCTGAGTAGCTTCAATTCTTCGAGGAGCAACAGGACTAGGTGTATGAATACTGGAAAGTTGGGTGATTGGATAATCTAATATGTTCCTTGCAGCTACAGGTACAAGCTCTGTGATCAAATTTTGATTTTGCTCTGTAACAGTTTTGATATTTTTACCTAATTCACTAATAGCATCAATGATAGGCTGTTCTGTTTGTTTGTGTTGTTCATAAATTCCTCGGTTCTGTGATTTCCATCCCTTAAATCTTTTTACAAGATAATCTCTTAATTTAAGATCATCAAAGATTGGCCTTTTCATGGTTATTTATATATGTTTCAATGTCTAGAAAATTGTTGATTTTATTTCTGTATTTGCCACTATTGGGGTTTCTTGTCATATCAATTGTGACAAACCCATAACTGTCCTGGTTCCAGCACCTGCTGCAAAACTTGGAAAAATCATTGTAGCTCAAGTCCCCACCTACATATTCATCATGTATGTGTTTGAGGTTGGTATGATCTTGATGAAACACACATATAAAATTGCTGTTGTCTCGGATCAGCTGCTTGGGAATTTTAGAAAAAGTCTGTGCCAGGTAGAAGCAATCAATGTTTTTGTGTCGGCCCTGTGTAAAGAAATTTCTAACCTTGTTTTGATTATCCAATATAATGTCATCAAACACAACAACAGAATTATCGAGACATTCATGGATTGGCTTAACATCTGGTTCAAAAGTGGCAATATCCAATCCATCATATAGCTTCATCAGCTGCTGATATTTTAATTGTTCCAAGCTCTTAGAGAAAACATACAAGTGCCTGTTTTTCCAGTCTAACCAGTTGGGTGCCAATAAAAAATTATCAATCATTAGTGTAGTTTTACCACAAGCTGATGGTCCAACAATAAGACATCTAATATTATCAGGCAGCAACTTGCCATTTCTCTTAATCTGCTGTTCAGGTTCTGGCAGCCTTTTTATAACATCCCAGGTGCTCATATTATCACTTTGTCTGCATCGATCCAGCTGTGTTCTGGAAGTCCTAGCCATTTGACAAATAACTTGTTGCCTTTTCTGCGGATGATTTTTTCTATGAGATATGTGTCAGGCTGTTTAGTTTTGCTGAGTTCTTCTTCATAGAATCTGCCTTTGAGAATTTCTCCTCGGTGATCTTTTATTATATATGTGTTAAGGGTCCCAGGTTTAACTTGAACCACTGTAAATAATTCAGTGCTCCAGTTTCTTGTAAAGCCTCTTTTGAATAAGTGCTTATATTTGCTGATTCTTACTTGATCACCCACCCTGTATTTGGCCTTTCTTGTTGTTGGCTGGTATCTAGGATAATAAACAGTCCTGATCAATTTTTGTTCATCAGATGAAGTTACTTCAGAGGGTTTCATGTTGATTGTGGAATGGACCGAGTTGTTATATTTATGTAGAAGTTCTGGAAGAATATTAATCCATTTATAATTACCTTGAAGTGTAAATTGTTTATACATAAGAAGTAGTGGGATTGGCTATAGGATGAGCACCACTTACAAGTGTAGAAAAGAAGAGGTTATTTGATTGAACAACCCGATTTGCCTACACTTAAAACAAAGCCAAAAGGGGCTTATACCCCAATTCTTCAAGTGTGATATGCTCTGAATTTTAAGAAATTTTGAATTCTAGTGTAGAAAGGAAGAAGCCTCAACAGATAGATTTGCCTACACTTAAGACTAAGCCAAGTTCCATATGATCTTATTGTTTATAGTGTGTTTCTCTGTCAAAATCCTAGGAATTTTGAATTCTAGTGTAGAAATGGTGAGCCCCCCCTCAGATTGATTCTGCCATGTTTATTAATATAATGCTCATAGCTCCTGGGTTCTGAGACCCAGTAGAGAATGGCGCATAGCCCCATGGTTTTTATTGCCTTGTAAACAAGAGGCTCGGGTTTGAGTCCTGATAAAATATGAAGCCTCCCCTGATGGCAAAATGTTAATATTGTTGCTTTGTAAACAAAAGGCTCGGGTTTGAGTCCTGACAAAATATGAGATTGAAATATATGTGGCAAAATAATATCTCCACACGTGAGATTTAGAGAATAATTATTGTTAGTTGATATATAATTGATAGCTCCCAGATCTGAAAACCTGGTACAAAGTGTTATACAACAGCATAAAAAGAGCAAAATTATTTTATATTGGGGATCACCAGAGCCAAGTTATTGTTTTGGCATAGTTCTGTTTTTTTGGACCAAGAAATTTTATATAAATAAACAACAAAAATGCCAAAACAAAAATATTGCAATCAGTGTAATAAAAATATATCTAGTTCTAATTGGTCTAGGCACCGGCATATTTGTGACTCTAAGAAATACAGAAAGGCCACAAAAATATGTCCAAGATGCCATAAAATATTAAGCAGGGCATATTACAAATGGCACAAGTGTAATTCTTATGTACAGTCATCAACATTGCCCCCACAACCATCTACATCTGGTCTGAAAAGAAAGCATGAAGCACCTGTTAATGCTGGACCGGCAAAGCAGCCACGCTATGAACCCATCCATAGCAGTTTTAATGGCCAATTAAGGGATTATCGGTTTGTATCAGAGCCAAGATGTGGTATTAATAATTTTTTGAACAGTGTAAATTCTGATGTGCAGGCAATTCTAAATGCACAAAATGGCTCTTATAAGCTGTCCCTCAAATTGTTTGCACAATATAAGAAGCCAAATGGCATAAAATTTACACAGCCCCACATAACAGAAACTGTACCTGTGTACCTAAATGCAAATTTAGACAAAATAATAAGCAGTTTGATAGAACAATTAAATATTAAACACTCGGAATTTGCGGCAAAAGAGTCTGGATGGAGCCTATGCGGATCTCCACACAAGTTATATGTTAATATTTCTGAATTCAGCCCATTACAAGGATCTACATATCTGCCATTACCTGCCAATATTAAAAACAAAAAAGCCGTGGTTAATATAGAAAATAATGATGAGAAATGCTTTTTGTGGTGTATTTTAGCTGCTTTGTTTCCAGTTTCAAGGAATCCTCAGAGAATAAGTTATTACAAACAACATGAGCACGATTTTGATGAGGCAATGGAGGGTTTAGAATATCCAATGTCTGTTCAGAATATTGATAAATTTGAAAAAAAGGCCCGGGATATTAATGGCAAACAATTATCTATTAATGTTTTTATTTGTTCTACTGGCCGTGGCAATTGCTTGATAGAACATCTCAGAATCAGTATATTTGATGATGATTTTGCTGTTCCGATTGATCTGCTCTTAATTGAAGGGGATGGTACATATCATTACACTCTGATACATAATCTTGAAGCTTTAGTCAGAACACAACTAGACAAATCCAATACAATATTCAAGTTGTGCAGAAGATGTTTAAGTGTATTTGATGGTAGAAAAATGGTGAATGGGGTTCGGGAAGTGAATGCAGAAATTGCTAAAAACAAGTTAATTGAGCATCTGGAATACTGTGGCAATTATAAACCTGTTCATATGGTGATGCCTAATCCAAGTGAAAAAGCAAAATTCAAAAAGTTTGAAGCCTTGTTGGAACACCCAGCATATATTGTCTGTGATTTTGAATCAAACCTCAAACCTCTTGCATTCTGCAATCCAGATCCTGAAGAATCTTCAATTACACCATACCAGCTACATGAACCTTCCAGTTTTTATTATGTGATTGTACAGGATGGTGTTGTTACTAAAAAAGATTCATACATGGGAGCAGATGCCATCAAAGAATTTGCACAAAGAATAGAAAATGAGTGCCATAACATAGCATCTAATATCTTAATAAAATCAAAACCCATGTTGCCTTTAACAGAGAAACAGATTGAAGATTTCAACAATGCAGAAAAATGCCCGGTATGTGATTCTGAATTTTCAGATGCAAATGTCAAGGTTCATCACCATTCTCATACAGATGGTAAATTCTTAATGGCCCTGTGTAATAGCTGCAATATTCAGATCCAGAGACCAAAATTTATCCCCATATTTTGCCACGGTGCATCCAATTATGATTTTCATCATTTGATCAGGTACGAGGGGTTTAACAAGCAGAATTTAAATATTTTAGCAGAAAACGATGAGAAATATATATCTATTAGCAAAATAATTAAAGTTAATGGTGTTCCTATTCACATAAGATTTCTTGATTCCTACAGAATTTTATCGGCTAGCCTGGCTACACTGGCCACTCAATTATCTGATGATCAATTCAAAATCACATGTACCATGTTTCCAAATCAGGACCTGAAATTAATTAGGCGGAAGGGTGTATATCCATATGATTATGTTACAGATTTTTCTAAATTTGATGAGTGTTCTCTGCCACCTCAACAAGAGTTTTACAGCAAAGTCAGAGGATCTGGAATCACTGATGATGATTATCACCATGCCCAGTTGATGTGGAACAATTTAAAATGCCAGACATTTGGTGATTATCACATGGCATATTTGAAACTTGATGTGACCCTCTTAGCTGATATATTGCAGGCATTCAGAAAAGCTTCCATGCAAAATTATAAGCTGGATCCAATGTATTTTTACAGTGCTCCGGGCCTAGCATGGGCGGCAATGTTTTTGAACACTGAAATGCAATTGGATCTGATCCAGGATCAGGACATGTATCTGTTTATGGAGCAATGTATAAGAGGGGGCATGGTGCAATGTTCTCAGAGATATGCTAGAGCAAATAACAAGTATATTCCTGATTATGATCCAGCATTGCCATCAAATTATATACTGTATGTAGATGCAAACAGCCTCTATGGTTATGCTATGATGGATAAACTGCCATATGCAGGGCTTGAATGGGTTGAAGATTTCAATATTGAAGATCTTAAGAATTTTGATGACAGTGACTATGGCCTGTTCTTAGAGGTTGATCTGACAATTCCAGATGATTTACACAACAAATTTTCTGATCTGCCCCCAATTCCCGAGGTTCAGTGCTCACCTGGCTCTAAACAAAAGAAATTGATGATGACACTGGAGCCAAAACAGGGTTATGTTATATATTACAAAAACCTCCAGTTCCTGATGAATCATGGTGTTCAAGTGACCAAAGTTGGAAAAGTTTTGAGGTTCAGGCACTCAAAATGGTTGAAACCATATATTGATACAAACACAGAGCTTCGAACATCAGCAATAAGCCAATTTCATAAGACCCTGTTTAAATTGATGGTCAATTCAGTGTATGGCAAAACAATTGAAAATGTCAGAAAACATACCGATGTTAAAATAATTACTGACCCCAGCCTGAGCAAAAAATTGACTGCAAAGCCTAATTTCAATTACAGAAGAATTTATGATGAAAATATGGCACTTTTCAACATGAAAAAAACAAAGATTAAGTTTGATAAACCTATTTATGTAGGGGCTGTGATATTGGAATTGGCCAAATTACACATGTTAAAATTGTATTATGATGTGTTGAAACCTTTTTATAGGGATCGTGTAAAATTGATGTACATGGACACTGATAGTTTTGTTCTTGATATTCAAACAGAAGATGTTTTTCAAGATATAGCACAGCCTGAATTGTTTCAATACTTTGATACCAGTGAACATACAAAGATTCAACCCCACAACAAAAAAGTGCCTGGCAAGTTAAAAGATGAGACACTTGGTGATGTTATTGTGGCATTTGCTGGGTTAAGAGCCAAGATGTACAGTTTTGAAACATGTAGTGGTGTTCTTGCCAAAAAGGCCACGGGCATTGGCAGAGTAACTGTTGGAAAAGAGCTCCAATTTGAAGATTATAGAAATTGCCTCAAATCATGTAGCGCAATCAGAACATCAGAAAATAGAATTCAGAGTGTGAATCACTTATTGACTACAAATGTTGTAAGAAAAGTGGCTCTGGACCCAGATGATGATAAGAGATGCATTTTGTCATGTGGCATACATAATCTACCATGGGGGCATTGTGATTTGAAAAATGGCAATCAATGCCCAATTACAGAGCATGATTTGAAAAGAATAAACATGCCTATGAACTTATTTGGGTTCAAAAAACAGGCTATTATGGAGCTGCCAACACCACAACCCTCTTCTGATATAATATCTAAACTAAGTGGCTTGTTAATTATTCATATGAACAGCATATTTACAGATGTTGATGAAGAAACAGGTAAAACATTGTACATATTTAACAATAATTTAAATCATTACCAATTATCTGTAGGTGGGCAATTGCAATTTATTACAACCCCTGAGGGTGATGTCAAGATTTCAGTAGGTTAAATATTTATAGAATTATGCACTCAAACATGATTTCTGGCACTGTTTATACTGTTTCTGCTGGTGACTGCTTATATATTGAGGTCCCTGGATTTTATGACAAGCTTATACCCTTTTTTTTTTTAAGAATTAGATATTCAATAATAAATAACCACTAAAACAAAAATGCCTAATGATATATTTGGCCATACAAGACATGAAGATCACAGTGATGAGATTCTGATGCTTGATGTCAGAGTCAAGAAATTAAGAAGTGATTTACAAGCTTTACAAACCACACTGAATGCCAGTCTTCAATTAGAAATTACAAATTTACAATCACAATGCATGGACCCTCTTCTTAAAATTGATTCTGAACTAAAATTGCTGCTTCAGAAATATACTGATTTGGCCACATTGGATAATTTTCAAAGTTTAGAAGAAGCTGTAGCAGCTCTTCAAGCCAAATTTAAGACCCAGGCCACCAATTCTGAGCAATTGAAACAACAATTGGAAGAGCAAATAAATAATGTCCAGGCACAGCTCCAAACAATTGTCAAAAGCATAAAATCACAAGAAGATTTTGATCTAGTGATTTCCACTCTAAGGAACAGATTCAATCACTCCAAATACCTAATCTGGATCCTCTGCACAATGCCATAGCCGAGGTTAAAGAAAAAATTGAGACACTTGAAAATTTTATGAACAATTTGCCATCTTCTGATGCTTTGAGTGCAATAACTCGGAGTGTAGCAAATATTAAGCTGCAACTTGAAACATATGAAGATTTTGGAAAAATTCAAAGTACCATAATCCATCTTGAAGGTACAATAGCAGCAGTGCAAAGTGATTTGGCAAATGTACAAGAAACTCTAGAATCTCGCCTGCCCGGTATTGTAGATACTCTTGTTAGTGTCCAGCACCAAATCACAAAGCTTGAAAACCTCAACACTGAATCTGAGCTATCTCATTTTCATCATTTGATTGATGATATTCAAACAAAGCTTGAAATTTTACAACAATCCACACCCACTCAGGCAGATATAGCCCTGCTCCAAAATGCTATGCAAAATGTGGCTGATGCTTCTGAATTAAACAATGTAAAATTGGCACTTGAATCTTTGCAAAATACAGTATCAAATCTTCCTACATCACAGGAACTTAAAAATATTAAGAGGGCAGTGAATCGCATATTGAAATCAGAAGATATCAAGAATATCCAGACAGAGATCAAACATCTCACTCAGACAGTGGCCACTCTACCAACCAATCAACATATTAATGAACTGCATGCCCTGTTTGAGGATATCAGAAGACAGGTCCATGATCTTACTGCTCAAAATTCAAAATTGGCAGTTGTTGAAAATTTGCAACAAATTGTAGCTAATATCAAGCAACAGCTAGGGACCATGGAATCCAATCAAGCAAATGCTCTATCTGTTTTTGCCACCCAGCTTCAAGAAATTGTGCAACAATACAAAAAACTTATTGTGGACATAAAAATCAAGCCAGGCCATGATGATGTTGTTAGGACCATCAATAAGCACCTTGAATCTGTAACAAGCAGATTGCTTACAGCAGAAAAAGAAATAACAGGCATAATCGAGAATCCAAAACATACAGTAATTCTTGAATTGTACAGCATCCCCAACAAAGAATATGATTCACCATTTACACCAGGTGGCAAAATATATATGCTGTCCCCTGCACAATTTTATTACCAATTTTTTGTTGGGGGCACACTGAGACCAATCAAGATCAAATATTGGCTTCAACCACAGGCACACCACTACCCCACCTTATCAATAACAAATGCTGATAACAAAGCAAAAATCACCAGTGTAGAGTTAGAGGATTTTACAGATCCCAATACATTAGAAACAGCCTATGTTGAAGATGATGGCTCTCTGGAATTTAAAATACAAATAGGGGACAAATTATATTTAGAAAATCCTGCAGTATCAGCTGCTGAACACCCCATAGTTGCAATATTCTTGTTTACATATTATGTCTAGACAAATTATTGTTGATGAATTACACAGACAGGCCAGACATAATTTTAAGAGACTCCCAGTAGTCACAAAGGGCATAGATGATTTATGGCAAGGGGACTTGATTGAAATGGCAAGTGGACAGTTGAAAAACTTAGACAAAATCAACAAGGGCTACAAGTATCTACTCACTGTAATAGACACATTTTCAAAATTTGCCTGGGCTGTGCCACTCAAATCCAAGACTGGAACATGTGTTACAGAAGCCATCAGAACAATCATCAATCAGAGTGGAAGATCACCGCGCTATTTGCAAACAGATAATGGCAAAGAATTTTATAATTCTGTGTTTCAACAATTTATTAAAAGCCAGGCAATACAACATTATTCAAGTTACAGTGATCTCAAAGCCTCAATTGTAGAGAGATTCAACAAAACCCTAAAAAATCTTATGTATAAACAATTTACACTTCAAGGTAATTATAAATGGATTAATATTCTTCCAGAACTTCTACATAAATATAACAACTCGGTCCATTCCACAATCAACATGAAACCCTCTGAAGTAACTTCATCTGATGAGCAAAAATTGATCAGCACTGTTTATTATCCTAAATACCAGCCAACAACAAGAAAGGCCAAATACAGGGTGGGTGATCAAGTAAGAATCAGCAAATATAGGCACTTATTCAAAAGAGGCTTTACAAGAAACTGGAGCACTGAATTATTTACAGTGGTTCAAGTTAAACCCGGGACCCTTAACACATATATATAGTAAAAGACCACCGAGGAGAAATTCTCAAAGGCAGGTTTTATGAACAAGAGCTCAGCAAAACTAAACAGCCTGACACATATCTCATAGAAAAAATCATCCGCAGAAAAGGCAACAAGATACTTGTCAAATGGCTAGGACTTCCAGAACACAGCTGGATCGATGCAAACAAAATAATAATATGAGCACCTGGGATGTTATAAAAAGGCTGCCAGAACCTGAACAACAGAATAAGAGAAATGGCAACTTGCTGCCTGATAATATTAGGTGTCTTATTGTTGGGCCATCTGCTTGTGGTAAAACTACACTAATGGTTGATAATTTTTTATTGGCACCCAACTGGTTAGACTGGAAAAACAGGCACTTGTATGTTTTTTCTAAGAGCTTGGAACAATTAAAATATCAGCAACTGATGAAGCTATATGATGGATTGGATATTGCCACTTTTGAACCAGATGTTAAGCCACTTCATGAATGTCTCGATAATTCTGTTGTTGTGTTTGATGACATTATATTGGATAATCAAAACAAGGTTAGAAATTTCTTTACACAGGGCCGGCACAAAAACATTGATTGCTTCTACCTGGCACAGACTTTTTCTAAAATACCCAAGCAGCTGATCCGAGACAACAGCAATTTTATATGTGTGTTTCATCAAGATCATACCAACCTCAAACACATACATGATGAATATGTAGGTGGGGACTTGAGCTACAATGATTTTTCCAAGTTTTGCAGTAGGTGCTGGAACCAGGACAGTTATGGGTTTGTCACAATTGATATGACAAGAAACCCCAATAGTGGCAAATACAGAAATAAAATCAACAATTTTCTAGACATTGAAACATATATAAATAACCATGAAAAGGCCAATCATTGATGATCTTAAATTAAGAGATTATCTTGTAAAAAGATTTAAGGGATGGAAATCAGAGAACCGGGGAATTTATGAAAAACACAAACAAACAGAACAGCCTATAATTGATGCTATTAGTGAATTAGGTAAAAATATCAAAACTGTTACAGAGCAAAATCAAAATTTGATCACAGAGCTTGTACCTGTAGCTGCAAGGAACATATTAGATTATCCAATCACCCCACTTTCCAGTATTCATACACCTAGTCCTATTGCTCCTCGAAGAATTGAAGCTACTCAGGATCCTATTGAATTGGGTCTTCTTGCTCAAAAATATTTAAGCACACCTAAAGACAACAAAGATGAGGTCTTTGGCTTATATGCTGACACAGAGCGTGATGGTAGCATCATACATAGAATTGGCAATTTCAGAGTAACATTTATGGGAGATGATCTGATTGTATATTCAGAATCTCATCTTGGACAAAGACGTGGTTTTGTTAAATATCCCGGAACACCTGGATTGTGGGAACTGATGACTAGGAAAAGGCCTGGCAGCTATACAGATCAAGATTATGAATATTACAAAGAAATATTAATAAAATCAGATGCTCTATACCAGAACAATGATCCCACACAAAAAAGAGTCAAGTCTAGCAGTGGAGCAAAATACAACAATTTAATCAAGCTCATATGGTCACAAATTAAGACTGGCAGTGGAATCAAACAATACAACACCCTGCCTAAAGAATTTGTCTGGGTTGATGATGTCAGGAAACTTGTAGATAGGTTATTGGTGATAGCTGGGGAGGAAAATGCTGGAAACCACAATTTTTACAATGAAAAGGTTGGAATTATGGACATGATAAGCACCAAATTATCTAATTTTATAGTGAATGACACTAAGGGGATTGGATATCTCATAAAAATTATTAATACTCTACCACCTAAATTTTGGAATATTTCTGAGGGCCGGGGCCTGGTTAATGACATTATAAACAAGCTGCCATTTGAACTACATATTCCAGGCTATCAGTATTGTGGTCCAGGCACAAAATTGGACCATAGATTAAACAGAGGGGATCCTGGTGTTAATCCTCTAGATGCTGCTTGTAGAGACCATGACATAGCATACAACACACATTCTGATCTTGACAAGAGACATGTTGCAGACAAGAAATTAGAAGAGGCTGCATTTGGTAGATTTGTAAGCAAAGATGCTTCTTTGAGTGAAAAAATAGCAGCATTGGGGACCACCATAGCTATGAACACCAAACAAAAACTGGGGTGGGGGCTGTGAATATGTATATAATAAACCTACAATGAAGGACAAGGGTGTTATGTATCAAATACCTTATGCAGGTCTTAAATCTCTTAAAACTATTGATAGCCTTTTAACCAAAAAGCAGCGCAAGAAAAAAAATTCTTGTATTGCAAAGGGCCATGGTATGAAATTGTTGCTTAGTACCCCCCAATTAAAAAAATTACAACAATCCAGGAAAAAATCACATGTGGGGGGATTCATATTTACTATCCCGGCCATCTTAGCAGCACTTGGGGCTGTTGGGAGATTGGCTGGGGGATCAGCTGCCATAGCAAAAACAGTAATAGATGCCAAGAAAAATAGGGCAGAATTAGATGAATTGAAGCGCCATAACCTGGCCATGGAGAAACAAGGCAAAGGTGTTAAGAGAGCCATAAATAAGTTTAAAAAAAACAAGAGCCGCTTACAAACCAAGATATTGAAGCTTTAATCAAGCCACTGGGCATCAAACATTTTAGAGGTGTGTACATGTCTGATTCTTTACCAGAACAACCACTCAACAAAGAGTGTGGCATTGTTAATTTGGATAAGTACAAAAATCAGGGCACTCACTGGATCTGCTATCTTAAATATTTAAAAAATGAGGCATTTGTGTTTGATTCATTTGGAGGTGTTCCACCTGAAAATTTAATAAAATATCTAAATTCAGCTAATCTTTATTACAATAATGCCCGTGTTCAAAATTTCAAAGATGTTAATTGCGGACATTTGTGTTTATCTGTTCTGAGATATATGTCTCAAATAAATAAACCATCAATTGAAGATTTTCAAAAAGCCTTGTGGTATCTGAAACATCATGGGGGTATTCCATCTCACCAGCCAAAATTCAATATTGAAACTCAAATTGCATGATGATATAGTGTATCCCAAAACAATAGCTCTCAGAGCATTTTATGGCATGTACTTGATCCCTAATATTACACACCACAACATCAAAATTGCAGTAGGGGATCAAAAAATTGTCATCACTCCAGGGCAATATAATCTGTCCACTCTAAATGCTCAATTACCCAGAGGTATAGTGTTAACTCAAAATTCTGTCACTCACAGAGTAGAGATTGTATCTGCTACAGAAACAGTGGATCTGGGTACTATAGGAGAGCTGTTAGGCTTTGAGAACAACACAAAACTTGAACCAGGCATCAAACACACAGCCATTAATATACCTAAATTCTTAGCCATAGAGACTCTGAATATTCACTGTAATGTGGCTGAGGGTATGATCACCAAATCAAATGGTATAGGCACTCACAAACAAACTGGCATCATTGCAACATTCAAACCTAATTCTGAATTTATGGAGCCAATCATCTACACTCCATCCCCAACATTATATTTTCCTGTGTGCCATAATAGAATAGATTATATTGAATTGATGGTCACTGATGAAAAAGAAGAATTAGTTGATTTTGCTGGAGCCACAACAACTGCAATCATAGAGATTAATATTTAAATAAAAATACATACAAAAAAAATGGAAAATATTGAGAGTTATGAGCTACAATCATTCCCTCCAAACAGGAGGACATTTGCAAATTTAAATCAACCCAACACAGAGATTGAGGTTGATCTTGATGTAGGGGATGGCTTTATACACCCCCACAGAGCAGATCTATACATCAAATTTGATGTTGTAAAGCTCGATGGAACAGATTATCCGGCAAATTCAAATATAAGATTGGTAGATAATTTTGTGCCGCATCTGTTCTCTGAAATTGAGATCAGAAAACATGGTGTTGTTATAAACAGAGTGGATTATCCCGGCATCACCTCCACAGCTTTGGCCACACTAAAATTATCCAAAACCGAGGCTTCTTACTACAAAATAGGTGGATTTGAGGCTGGTGATAAAATATTAACCAAGAGCCACACAGTGCTGTTCCCCATGCGCCTGTTGCCAGGATTCTTCTCAGATTATAAAGATATTATGTGGAAGGGTGGTTTAAGAATCACATTTAGAAGAGCTGCCAATGATAATAATGCTTTGATGAGGTACAGCACATTAAACTCTACAGGGGAAGCTTTGCCCAATACCCTACCTGATGAAGGCAAATGCATTATTCAGACTATGGAGCTAAGAATCCCAGTTGTTGAATATGAAGCCAGTTATGCTCTTAAATACAAAGCAGATATAATAAAAAATCCACAGATTCCTTTACAATTTTATACATATCAATGTGTACAGAAGCCCGCAACTGGTACTTATTATGAGTTTGATGCTACAAATTCATTCTCCAGTATACAATATGACATGCCGGATTTTGTGGTGGTTCTGTTTCAGACTGGAAGACACAATAATCAGGAAAAAAATTCAAGTAAATTTGATAACTGCAACATCAAGAACATATATCTTAAAAATGGCAGAAATGAGGTATTTCCTAGAGAAAATTATAATTTAGACATGTCCAAGGATGATTTCCTTAAATTATATGAGGCATTTTCAGCATACAAAAGGGTCACTACTGGCAATACTGACATGTATTACACACCAGATGAATTCAAAGCACAGAGACCCATGTTTGTAATCAACACTTCAAAAAGAAAACAAGTTGTGGTTAATGACAGGACAAACATTAAAATTATCTGTGAATTCCATGAGGCATTACCTGATGACACCATATGTAGTGTTATTCTCATTGGGGAAAAATCATATGTTTATGATGTAAGAAATGAGAGTCACAGAGCAATTCTAGAAGATTTTTGCACAATGCATTGTCTTAGTACTAGAAATGCAAGTTGAGGCTGGTGTCCAATTGAACTTAAACCAGAAGTAAATATATGTGTGTGTGTGTATATTTTTATGCTGTTGTACAACACACTTTCAAACCTCAGCTGTATATCAGCTAGCAGTGAATATTCTCAAAATCTCACGTGTAGAGATACTATTTTGCCACATGTATTTCAATCTTACACATTTTGTTGGGCCTCAAACCCGAGCCTCTTGTTTACAAGGCACCAATATTAACACTTTGCCATCAGGGGAGGCATTACATTTTATCAGGATTCAAACCCGAGCCTCCTGTTTACAAGGCAATAAGCCATGGGACTATGTCCACATTTTATTGAGAACCCAGAGCTCATAGCTCTATATCAGCTAAAAACAATTTCATAGTTGGACTATGAAATTATGCATTGAATGTTCTGTAAGTCCTCGCTCGGGTTTATATTAACACAACAAGACAAGACCAGAATTGTGTTCAGGCATACAACATGCAAGGGGTCAATATTCTTATTACTGAGAATTCCTCTTGGAGTCAATAACATGAAGGCATGTATGGGGGGAATTTTCCCTGAAAAAGCACAATATAAATTATATCTCTTGGATGCACGCATAAATCTCCCAGGGGTGCAATAATTAATTGCTGGCCCGGACATGTGACTGATCAAAAGATTAGAAGAACATGCAGGCAATTAATTATTGCACGCCTGCACATGTCCCTTTGTATTGATCGGGAAGTCTTGCCCGCATGAAAATATAAATATTTTTTGCTTAATTTCAAGTATAGCCAATACAATATCAAGAGGGCATATTTTTGACAAGCTTATAGACAGCAAATTGAGAGATTCAGCTTTTGTACACATGGCAGAATCAATCTGAGGGGGGGCTCACCATTTCTACACTAGAATTCAAAATTCCTAGGATTTTGACAGAGAAACACACTATAAACAATAAGATCATATGGAACTTGGCTTAGTCTTAAGTGTAGGCAAATCTATCTGTTGAGGCTTCTTCCTTTCTACACTAGAATTCAAAATTTCTTAAAATTCAGAGCATATCACACTTGAAGAATTGGGGTATAAGCCCCTTTTGGCTTTGTTTTAAGTGTAGGCAAATCGGGTTGTTCAATCAAATAACCTCTTCTTTTCTACACTTGTAAGTGGTGCTCATCCTATAGCCAATCCCACTACTATAAGATTTTTTAGGGTTTTGTTGAATCTCTCTACAATTGAGGCTTTGAGATCACTGTAACTCGAGTAATGTTTTATTGATTGGCTTTTAATAAATTGTTGGAACACAGAATTATAAAATTCTTTGCCATTATCTGTTTGCAAATAGCGCGGTGATCTTCCACTCTGATTGCTGATTGTCCTGATGGCTTCTGTAACACATTTTCCAGTTTTGGATTTGAGTGGCACTGCCCAGGCAAATTTTGAAAATGTGTCTATTACAGTAAGTAGATACTTGTAGCCCTTGTTGATTTTGTCTAAGTTTTTCAGCTGTCCACTTGCCATCTCAATCAAGTCCCCTTGCCATAAATCATCTATGCCTTTTGTGACTACTGGCAGTCTCTTATAATTATGTCTGGCTTGTCTGTGTAATTCATCAACAATAATTTGTCTAGACATAATATGAAAACAAGAATATTGCAACTATGGGGTGTTCAGCAGCTGACACTGCAGGATTTTCTAAATACAGTTTGTCCCCTATTTGTATTTTAAATTCCAGAGATCCATCATCTTCAGCATAGGCTGTTTCTAATGTATTGGGATCTGTAAAATCCTCTAACTCTACACTGGTGATTTTTGCTTTGTTATCAGCATTTGTTATTGATAAGGTAGGGTAGTGGTGTGCCTGTGGTTGTAGCCAATATTTGATCTTGATTGGTCTCAGTGTGCCCCCAACAAAAAATTGGTAATAAAATTGAGCAGGGGACAGCATATATATTTTGCCACCTGGTGTAAATGGTGAATCATATTCTTTGTTGGGGATGCTGTACAATTCAAGAATTACTGTATGTTTTGGATTCTCGATTATGCCTGTTATTTCTTTTTCTGCTGTAAGCAATCTGCTTGTTACAGATTCAAGGTGCTTATTGATGGTCCTAACAACATCATCATGGCCTGGCTTGATTTTTATGTCCACATCAAGTTTTTTGTATTTTTGCACAATTTCTTGTAGCTGGGTGGCAAAAACAGACAGGGCATTTGCTTGATTGGATTCCATGGTCCCTAGCTGTTGCTTGATATTAGCTACAATTTGTTGCAAATTTTCAATAACTGCCAATTTTGAATTTTGAGCAGTAAGATCATGGACCTGTCTTCTGATATCCTCAAACAGGGCATGCAGTTCATTAATATGTTGATTAGTTGGTAGAGTGGCCACTGTCTGAGTGAGTTGTTTGATCTCTGTCTGGATATTCTTGATATCTTCTGATTTCAATATGCGATTCACTGCCCTCTTAATATTTTTAAGTTCCTGTGATGTAGGCAGATGTGTTACAGTATTTTGCAAAGATTCAAGTGCTAATTTTACATTGTTTAATTCAGAAGCATCAGCCACATTTTGCATAGCATCTTGGAGCAGGGCTATATCTGCCTGAGTGGGTGTTGATTGTTGTAAAATTTCAAGTTTTGTTTGGATATAATCGATCAAGTGATGAAAATGAGATAGCTCAGATTCAGTGTTGAGGTTTTCAAGCTTTGTGATCTGTTCCTGGACACTGACAAGTGTGTCTACAATACCGGGCAGGCGGGATTCTAAAGATTCTTGTATATTTGTCAAATCACTTTGCACTGCTGCTATTGTACCCTCAAGATGGGTCATGGTACTTTGAATTTTTCCAAAATCTTCATATGTTTCAAGTTGCAGCTTGATGTTTGCAACACTCCGAGTTATTGCACTCAAAGCATCAGAAGATGGCAAGTTGTTCATAAAATTTTCAAGTGTCTCAATTTTTTCTTTAACCTCGGCTATGGCATTGTTCAAGGGGTCCAGATTAGGTATTTGGAGTGATTGAATCTGTTCCTTTAGAGTGGAAATCACTAGATCAAAATCTTCTTGTGATTTTATGATTTTGACAATTGTTTGGAGCTGTGTCTGGAAATTATTTATCTGCTCTTCCAATTGCTGTTTCAATTGCTCAGAGTTGGTGGCCTGGGTCTTAAATTTGGCTTGAAGAGCTGCTACAGCTTCTTCTAAACTTTGAAAATTATCTAATGTGGCCAAATCAGTATATTTCTGAAGCAGCACTTTGAGTTCTGAGTCAATTTTAAGAAGAGGGTCCATGCATTGTGATTGTAAATTTGTAATTTTTAATTGAAGACTGGCATTGAGTGTGGTTTGTAAAGCTTGTAAATCACTTCTTAATTTCTTGACTCTGACATCAAGCATCAGAATCTCATCACTGTGATCTTCATGTCTTGTATGGCCAAATATATCATTAGGCATTTTTGTTTTAGTGGTTATTTATTATTGAATATCTGATTCTTAATTCTATAAAAAAGGGTATAAGCTTGTCATAGGATCCAGGGACCTCAATATATAAGCAGTCACCAGCAGAAACAGTATATACAGTGCCAGAAATCATGTTTGAGTGCTTAATTCTAAAAAATATTTCCCCCTATTGAAATCTTGACATCACCCTCAGGGGTTGTAATAAATTGTAATTGCCCACCTACAGGTAATTGGTAATGATTTAAATTATTGTTAAATATGTACAATGTTTTACCTGTTTCATCATCAACATCTGTAAGTATGCTGTTCAGATGAATAATTAACAAGCCACTTAGTTTAGATATTATATGAGAAGAGGGTTGTGGTGTTGGCAGCTCCATAATAGCCTGTTTTTTGAACCCAAATAAGTTCATAGGCATGTTTATTTATTTCAAATCATGCTCTGTAATTGGGCATTGATTGCCATTTTTCAAATCACAATGCCCCCATGGTAGAGTATGTATGCCACATGATAAAATGCATCTCTTATCATCATGTGGGTCCAGAGCCACTTTTCTTACAATATTGCTAGTCAATAAGTGATCCACACTCTGAATTCTATTTTCTGATGTTCTGATGGTGCTACATGATTTGAGACAATTTTTGTAATCCTCAAATTCAAGCTCTTTGTCCACAGTTACTCTGCCAATGCCCTTGGCCTTTTTGGCAACAGCGCCACTACATGTTTCAAAGCTGTACATCTTGGCCCTTAACCCAGCAAATGCCACAATAACATCACCAAGTGTCTCATCTTTTAATTTGCCAGGCACCTTTTTGTTGTGGGGTTTAATTTTTGAATGTTCAGTGGTATCAAAATATTTAAACAATTCAGGCTGTGCTATATCTTGATAAACATCTTCTGTTTGAATATCAAGAACAAAACTATCTGTGTCCATGTACATCAGTTTTACACGATCTTTATAAAAAGGCTTCAACACATCATAAACAATTTTAACATGTGTAATTTGGCCAATTCCAATATCACAGCCCCTACATAAATAGGCTTATCAAATTTAATATTTGTTCTTTTCATGTTGAAAAGTGCCATATTCTCATCATAAATTCTTCTGTAATTGAAGTTGGGCTTTGCAATCAATTTTTTGCTCCGGCTGGGGTCAGTAACTATTTTAACATCAATATGTTTTCTGACATTTTCAATTGTTTTGCCATACACTGAATTGACCATCAATTTAAACAAGGTCTTATCAAATTGGCTTATTGCTGATGTTCGAAGCTCTGTGTTTGTATCAATATATGGTTTCAACCATTTTGAGTGCCTGAACCTCAAAACTTTTCCAATTTTGGTCACTTGAACACCATGTTTCATCAGGAACTGGAGGTTTTTGTAATATATGACATAATCCTGTTTCGGCTCTAGAGTCATCATCAATTTCTTCTGTTTAGAGCCAGGTGAACACTTAACCTCAGGAATTGGGGGCAGATCAGAAAATATGTTGTGTAAATCATCAGGAATTGTCAGATCAACCTCTAAGAACAGGCCATAGTTACTGTCATCAAAATCCTTAATATCTTCAATATTGAAATTTTCGACCCACTCAAGCCCTGCATATGGCAGTTTTTTCATCATAGCATAACCATACAGGCTGTTTGCATCTACATACAGTATATAATTTGATGGCAGTGCTGGATCATAATCAGGAATATATTTGTTATTTGCTCTGATATATCTCTGAGAACATTGCACCATGCCTCCTCTTATACATTGTTCCATAAACAGATACATATCTTGATCCTGGATCAGATCCAATTGCATTTTAGTGTTTAAAAACATTGCAGACCATGCTAGGCCCGGAGCACTGTAAAAATATATTGGATCCAGTTTATAATTTTGCATGGAAGATTTTCTGAATGCCTGCAATATATCAGCTAAGAGGGCCACATCAAGTTTTAAATAAGCCCTGTGATAATCACCAAATGTCTGGCATTTTAAATTGTTCCACATCAACTGGGCATGGTGATAATCATCATCAGTGATTCCAGATCCTCTGATTTTGCTGTAAAACTCTTGTTGTGGTGGCAGAGAACACTCATCAAATTTAGAAAAATCTGTAACATAATCATATGCATATACACCCTTCCGCCTAATTGATTTTAGGTCCTGATTTGGAAACAAAGCACATGTGATTTTGAATTGATCATCAGATAATTGAGTGGCCAGTGTAGCCAGGCTAGCCGATAAAATTCTGTATGAATCAAGAAATCTTAAGTGAATAGAAACACCATTAACTTTAATTATTTTGCTAATAGCTATATATTTCTCATCATTTTCTGCTAAAATATTTAAATTCTGCTTGTTAAACCCCTCGTACCTGATTAAATGATGAAAATCATAATTGGATGCACCATGGCAAAATATGGGGACAAATTTTGGTCTCTGGATCTGAATATTGCAGCTATTACACAGGGCCATTAAGAATTTACCATCTGTATGAGAATGGTGATGAACCTTGATATTTGTATCTGAAAATTCAGAATCACATACCGGGCATTTTTCTGCATTGTTGAAATCTTCAATCTGTTCCTCTGTTAAAGGCAACATGGGTTTTGATTTTAATAAGACATTAGATGCTATGTCATGGCACTCATTTTCTATTCTATGTGCAAATTCTTTGATGGCATCTGCTCCCATGTATAAATATTCTTTACTAACCACACCACCCTGTACAACCACATAATAAAAACTGGAAGGTTCATGTAACTGGTATGGTGTAATTGAAGGTTCATCAGGATCTGGGCTGCAGAATGCAAAGGGTTTGAGGTTTGATTCAAAATCACAGACTATATATGCTGGGTGTTCCAACAAGGCTTCAAATTTTTTGAATTTAGCATTTTCACTTGGATTAGGCATCACCATATGAACAGGTTTATGGTTGCCACAGTATTTCAGATGCTCAATTAACTTGTTTTTAGCAATTTCTGCATTCTCTTCCCGAACCCCATTCACCATTTTTTGACCATCAAATACAGACAAACATCTTCTGCACAACTTGAATATTCTATGAGTTTTGTCTAGTTGTGTTCTGACTAAAGCTTCAAGATTATGTATCAGAGTATAATGGCGTGTATCATCCACTTCAATTAAGAGCAGATCAATCGGAACAGCAGAATCATCATGAAATGTACTGATTCTGAGAGGTGCTATCAAGCAATTGCCACGGCCAGTAGAACAAATAAATACATTAATAGATAATTGTTTACCATTAATATCCCGGGCCTTTTTTTCAAATTTATCAATATTCTGAACAGACATTGGATATTCTAAACCCTCCATTGCTTCATCAAAATCATTTTCATGCTGTTTATAATAACTTATTCTCTTTGGATTATCTGAAACTGGATACAAAGCAGCCAAAATACACCACAGAAAGCATTTCTGATCATTATTTTCTATGTTAAGCACAGCTTTTTTGTTTTTAATATTAGCAGGTAATGGCACATATGTGGAACCTTGTAATGGGCTGAATTCAGAAATATTAACATAGAGCTTGTGTGGAGATCCGCATAGGCTCCATCCAGACTCTTTTGCCGCAAATTCCGAGTGTTTAATATTCAATTGATCTATCAAACTGCTTATTATTTTGTCTGAATTTGCATTTGAATATATAGGTACAGTTTCTGTTATGTGGGGCTGTGTAAATTTTGTGCCATTTGGCTTCTTATATTGTGTAAACAATTTGAGGGACAGCTTATAAGAGCCATTTTGTGCATTTAGAATTGCCTGCACATCTGGATTTATACTGTTCAAAAAATTCTTAATGTCACATCTTGGCTCTGATACAAACCGGTAATCCCTTAATTGGCCATTAAAACTGCTATGGATAGGTGGTG
Organism: Lepisma saccharinum; assembly: GCF_977018435.1. Taxonomy (NCBI): domain Eukaryota; kingdom Metazoa; phylum Arthropoda; class Insecta; order Zygentoma; family Lepismatidae; genus Lepisma; species Lepisma saccharinum. Next base: position 7,192,175 of record NC_139233.1, read on the forward strand.
CATAGCGTGGCTGTTTTGCTGCTCTAGCATGAACAGGTGTTTCATGCTTCCTTTTCAGACCAGATGTAGATGGTTGTGAGGGCAATGTTGATGACTGTTCATAACAAATACACTTATGCCATTTGTAATAAGCCTTGCTTAATATTTTATGGCATCTTGGACACATTTTTGTGGCCTTTCTGCATTTCTTAGGGTCACAAATATGCCGGTGCCTAGACCAATTGGAACTATATATTTTTTTTTTGCATTGATTGCAATATTTTTGTTTTGGCATTTTTGTTGTTTGTTTATATATGGACAATATGCCAAAACAATTATAACAGCAGCTAGTGGCTGAGCTGGTGCTTTTATACCCAAACAACAGCAATAACTAGGCTCTGGTGATCCCCAATATAAAATGGTTTTGCTCTTTTATGCTGTTGTACAACACACTTTACCAGGTTTCAAACCTCAGCTGTATATCAGCTAGCAGTGAATATTCTCAAAATCTCACGTGTGGAGATATTATTTTGCCACATGTATTTCAATCTTACATATTTTATCAGGACTCAAACCCAGAGCCTCTTGATTACAAGGCAATAATACCAACACTTTGCCATCAGGGGAGGCCCACACACTCTACCAGGTTTCAGACCTGGGGGCCTCTTGATTACAAGGCAACAAGACTAGCACTTCTCCATAGAGAGATCTTAAACCCAGAAGCCTTTGATTATAAAGCATTTAAGCCATGGGACTATGTCCACATGCAATACACATTGAATATCAGAACCCAGGAGTTATGAGCTGTATATCAGCTAAATACAATTCAAATTTGGACTTTGAAATGTGCAATGAATATTTCTGTAAGTCTCACTCAGGTATATATTATTAGAACAAGACAAAACCTGAATCCAATTCAGGCATATATGACAACATGCAAGAGGCCAACGTTCTTTTTACTAGGAATTTCCCTTGGAGTCAATAACATGATGGCATGTATGGGGAATTTTCCCTGAAAGGGCACAGTGTAGATTTTATCTTATGCTTGCATGCATGAGATAAAATCTCCCAGGCGTGCATGATTTATTGCCGGCCGGGACATGAAACATGATCAAAGATTAGAAAGAACATGAAACAATTTGCAGCCTGACCTTGTATTGTATTGATTTGTAAGTTGTAGAGGATGAGAGTGACTTTTTGCCTTAGTTTTTAAGTGTAGCCAAAACAATATCAAGGGGGGGCATATTTTTGACAAGTTTATGGACAACAAACAGAGATGTAGCTTTTACACACATGGGCAAATCTGTCTGAGGGGAGTTTTACACTAGAATTCAAAATTCTTTAGATTTAAATATGTACACACCTGGCCGATTGGGCTATATGCCCCCCCTTGACATTGTTTTAAGTGTGGGCAAATCGGGGCATATGAACTCTTCTTTTCTACACTAGGATTCAAAATTCTTGAGAATTAAGAGCATATCACACTTGAAGAAATGGGGAATAAGAGGATCTTGGCATAATTTTAAGTGTGGGCAAATCGGGGCATATGAACTCTTCTTTTCTACACTAGGATTCAAAATTCTTGAGGATTAAGAGCATATCACACTTGAAGAAATGGGGAATAAGAGGATCTTGGCATAATTTTAAGTGTGGGCAAATCGGGCTGTTTAATCAAATGACCTCTTCTTTTCTACACCTATAAGTGCGCCAATAATATTGTAAATCACACTACTGTGATGACCCCAGGGGCGTGTCGAATACTACTTTTTGAAAAAAATCAATTTTCTTTTTCCTCCTTAACTTTAATTATTTGGAGATAAAATGTATAAATTTCATCGTTGCTAAAAGCCCCGTCATTTCGTAAAAACACCGATTTCATCTCTCTACAACTATTAGTTCTCGAGGGGCAATCATGGGTAATTAAGTAATCAAGGAATCCCTAGTTCCATACCCGGTGGAAGCACATAGTGGTTCGGATATCACTTTAAGCTGTAGGTCCAGTCCTGATTAGCCTTTCTGTGCATAAAGTGGACTTAAAAATAAACTCAAACGAACTCGCCATTCATTTAATACATTCCAATTTTGCAGCACGTACAGCGGGATGCGCAAGTAGTATTGGTCGGCAAATTGGCCACGACCACTTGAAATTTGCTCTACGTGTTTTTTTAAGGATTAGATTTTTGCTAATACTGGAGTAGAGGTTGTCAACAGCTTGTTTGACTTGTTTGGAGCTCTGATTGCGCTAAACAAACAGTATAAACATGGTGATGGACAATTTGCTTGGTAATACTTATGCATCCCACTGTGCAATCTCTCTCAAAAACGTAATTCTTACGTTGAAAGTTTATTCGTTCTCTGTATCAAGGAACAATTGAAGTCAGCTGAACATGGCGAGTGCCACCTGTCGAAGAAGCACCGAACTAGTTCTTCCACATGCAATGAAGACGATAATTTATTAATTACTAAGCAACTTCTCGCATTAGTTATGGACATGCTGAACACATCAGCATAAAATTCAGCTATAAACAACCCGATTAAATCCCCCCTTCTCCGCTTCTGAATGTGGTCATTTTGCAATGTGTCACGTCTACATACCTTTCATATGTTTAATATGTGCCTGAAATAAACTTTCACTAATTATACGGCTAGTGCAAATGACTTCGTTTCGTTATAAAATATGAGATTTTTTTTTTTAAAGCGTAGCTCCTTGCTGTACAAGGTTTCTAATTGGCTATTTCGACTAAGCTTGAATAGCAAGGTGCTCTGAAGCGGCCACTTATGAGCAATGTTGCCATAATTGATTACGAAAAAGAAGCTAAGTTCAGATTGCACATTAAAATACGAAAGTTTAACAACTGTCTCGGTACCCTGGTGTGGATCATAACACGATCCCAGGCCAGCAATTCTGAAATGTAATCCTTCATAAAGGAGTTTGAACACTGACGGCGATATCTGTGCCCACAGATTATATGCGAACTAAATGTATGTAAGTGATTTAAACATTTGACACTAGCACCACTGTTCCCATGCCATTATTATGTTCACTATCACAGTATTCGACTGTCGTTGTGCATATTACAATGCGAGATTTTTAAAGAACCTCTGTTAAAGCACGCCTCAGAAAAGAGGCGCTCGATGTTTTGAACATGTTTGATGATAAGGTTCTTACTTTTTACTAGGCGGGTGAAATGCACGACGCTCTGCTGCTTCTCATCTCCTAAGAACCAGCAACTCGCGTTGTTTTTTTTGTACCTTTCGACGTTCTACGGTTCAGTGTTGCCAGTCTATTATTTTCTATTAATATGTGCTGGAACAATAGAAGTGGGAAAGACGGATTGTGATGTTCTTAGAAACAGCAAAAGGGACCCATTATTTTGAGTATTGATTAAAAGCTTTTAAGCTACCGCCGAGTTCTTCCTCTTCATTGAATAAATCATATTGTTAGCTTTTAACGAATATATCAACCTTACAAGTAGATTTCAAAAACACTGAAACGCGTCATTGATATGCACACAAATATGAAATGCAATTCGTAATATTTTTGTACCATTCCTTAGTTACTCATTTTTGCATCTTCTTTCGAATAGATTGTTGAAAAAATGCTTTACATTGCATATTTCAATAAAATAAAAATGGTCATTTATTGTATGTCCATAATAGACATAATGCAGATCTAGTGAGAATCATTAATATGTTACTGGCAACAACGTAGCAAGACCACTGTGCCCGGAGGAAAAGTAGAAAGAATGGAAAAATTAATTCAGGGTGATGAAGTAGAAACGTGACCTTGAACCGCCACAACTTGTGTAATGAGATATGCTCAGATATTTGTGTTAGTTATTTTTTATGCTCAATCGTAATTTTTAGGGAGGTCTATATTAGGAACTAGATTTTCGCTCGTAGAACCGCAGCTTGTGATTTAGGAGTTAAGAAAGTTTGCAAAAAAAGAAAAAGAAAAAAAGCAGAAATTGTTCTAAACTATCTGAGTTGGCAACAGTACTTATAAATCTGGTCACTGTAATTGATCTGCCTTCCGATAGATGTCTCGTTTAAAGATTGAACAGGAAAAACGCCAGGTGGTGCCAAATGTAGACAAATGCTAATTGCCGTGATAGGAAAGACATATTGCAGGAGTTCGGCCGTAAAAGTTATTCCAACACCATCTAGACTACGAAACGCGTTTGTGTCGTTGATAATTTATAGCTAACTCGAAATAAATACCATCGTGCAACGGCCTTGTCCAGCCCTCCGTCCGTGGCGACAGCCCATCCTTGGACTGCTATTGATTAGGGAAAAAATATAATTTATAACACTCCATCAGATGGCAGGTCGATCGATTAAAAAGAATCTCAGTAATTACTTAAATACTAATATCCAGTAATGGCTTTTGATGGTATTGATAAGACTACCCTAAGAATGATGTGTAACTATAGTCAACGTCTATTTCTCATATATTATACCTGCAGGCAGTAGCGGCTGCTGCCTATTCGCGCACTCGCACGTGCATACCCAAATAAATGTGATTGGTTTTTACGTATTTATTCATTGAAAGACATTTCTTCAAAACCGCAAATGTTCCCGGGCCATATCACCTTCCATTTACTTCCTTACGTCAGCTTTTCTATCTGCGTAACTCGCGTTGAATGGGCGGCATGAACACAATTGGGAAGTGCACACAGTTGCACATCGAAATGGCGCTGTGCTCGACGGTGGGTAGAGGAAGCAGAAAAGCTCTTACGGCTTGGATCAAGGGCTTTCGGACTCGCTTCGCACAAAAAATTGTGACATAGTAGGTACGGACATGCGCTGTTCCCTCTTCGTCATGTAGTGTTGCAATCTTTCCACTCCTTGCCGTGTGACGGAGTCGAGAACAAGAACAACCCATGCATCATTGCAAATTGAGGGATTTTTTTCTCAACAAGGGAAATTTTGATCTCTCTCACTTCATACGGTTCTGAGCAAAGCACTGAAATCCGAACGAGGGGAGGGCGGGAAATGAAGGGGAGAGGGCTTGGCATGTAGTGACGAGGGTATTCAACCATGCAAGACCAGATGCGACGAGTGTAATACGTTGATACAGGCGCTGGAAAATAGTTTTATAAAATGTCAGCGGTTTGAATTAAAAACATTCACAATGTCGTAGGAATTAGTGCATTTAGACGCTCCGACTTGTATTTGGAAGTTCAACGAAAATTTCAAATAATCAGAGTTTAATCTTGTATTTTTGTCACAGAACAGTCAATCTAATTCTTTATTCAGTGCATACGATAATCTGTAACTTGTACTATTATGTCGCTGATTTGAGAATTTTTGTAAAGGTGCTGGCAAGAACTAGTTCCATTTGATTAGGGTTTCGAAGATCCTCATGGCTATGACTAAAGTGAATAAGTACATTAAAAATGGTAATTAGCTTAAGTGTACGATTAAATGTTTATGTGGCATTAAACTTGGGTTTCTGATGGGACATATTTATATTGAAGAAAGATAATATACATTATTAAAACAAGGCAAATTACACAAAATACTGGCAATATTATTATCCTTTACAAACCATAGCAGTTTATCGGTATAGCGTTGCGAGTGATTTTGTCAGGTCGTCGAACGCTGAATTTTCTACAGGTCACGAAAGAGACCAAACAACACATCTTCTCTCTTGGCCGATTAAAAAAAATCACAAGGGTATTTCGATTTTGTAATAAACCTTATTTTTTAAAAATGTTAATGAAATATAACTCTGCTATCGTCTCATTATCAGGAAAAGGTGCGTCATAACTTGGATTGCAAATGCGATTAGCAGAAACGGGCAGGAATAATTGGGTGGGAATAACAACACTTCTTCTGGACGCGAGGCCAAGGTGCACACCCATAGGCCCAGACCACGAGCCGCCACTGCCTGCAGGTGATTACGATACGTCAAATCACTCATTTTTAGGACCGGGCGCGGATCCTATTTTTATAGAATCTCCTGTGCTAGTATTTTGAATGAAAAAATTAATCTGATTTATAAGGGTTTTAAAAATAACGTATTTACGAAACACGGTATTTTCAAATGCCGATATCTCGGGAATGTTAACAACATGAAACTAGTCTTATTTTGAAGGCCAAGAGGCAGAATAAACATAGGTATTTCGAATTTGGAACCCTTTTTGAGCAACTGTTCCATGTGTTAAAATGTTCAAAGTTGAATAGTTCTCAGTTCCACGTAATACACCCCTGTAACAGCAATGTTGCATGCCAACGAGGCTCTGGCGTCTGAACCTAAGGTCAGTATAGCCCTTTGTAGGGCTGTTTGTATTATCCTGTGTTGTGTCCTTATATGTGCTTATATGTGCTTTACAGCCTCAGCTTTTAACTCGGGTAAGGATATTTTATACCTCAGACATGTGTTTGTGTAAAGGGGCTAGGCCGCGTGTAATGTGAAGGGTGCAAAATAGCCTGAGCGCTGACACACCCAGAATTATCAATTCAATCAGTCAATCAAAGTAAAAAATTTCCCCATGAATTGTGTTCATTTTCAGCTTCGTAGGTTGTTCTACATTGTAATAACAATTTTCAGGATAGTGTTTTTTTTTCATGTAAAAGAGGAAATTTATTTTGCAAGTTACATTTATCGTCTGGGATAGTTTACAATTTGTGACTAGACCGAACTACCATCATTCTGAAACGTGGTATTGTTACTACAAATAAACTCCAAATAATTACAACACCACTTCACCTTTTAATCTCTCATTCTACAGGGTGTCCATAAGACAGGAACCATAGGAGAACAAGAAAACAAGTTAATGTTAGGAACTTATTATTGTACGACACGGTTAAAGAATGTGTTCCAAGTCCCCACCAGCAAAATAACTTGGATTCGCTCCTCCTTAGTCAGTGCCATTGTTTACCTGTAACAGAAAGAAGGGTAATGTGAACAATACCTATGGTTCCAGACTTGTGGGTCGCCCGGTACAACCTCTTTCTAGGGTAATTGACAACCTTCGAATTCCCCTGAAAATGTTTACAACCCCTTCAGATTTACCATTTTTTTTCCTTTTCTTGTTACCTTACTCCACAAAACTTGGGGTTGTCAGTTGTGATTACGAGTTTCCAAATATCTATGGTGGAGATGAATAAATGGAAGCTCAGTTGTGCAATTTTTAATCATTGAATCTTGATTGATTGATTTATTTTATTTTACTTTCTTGTTTGCCACTTTTGGCTAATTGGGAAGATAAGGATGGAGGGACAATCTTTGGAGAGACAACACGACCCCCACGGAGGGTTATATTGCCCGTAACTCCAGACGCCAGAGCCTCATTAGTAGGGACATTGAATTTTCGCGATGCGCGAAATCGCGAAATGTGAAAAAAAGATGCAATTTTGAACATTTTGCACGTAACTACACTCCCAATGATGAAATATCCATGAGTTTTATTCGCGAAGTAATGCGAAATGTGTGCTTTTCCACGAAATGAACGCTTTTTCGCGAAATAACCGTGAAATATCATCAAATTAGGTAGAAAACACGCAAAAACCGGCAATCGAGGTTGAGCGCGCAAACTGTCGATTTGTAACGAAACGTTTGCTTAAAGTTTCCTACCACTTGCAGCTGAAGAACGTTTTATCTTCGATCACATCAGGAAGACGCTGCAAATTTGGATTTCCCATGCACATAATCTCGGTTCGAAAACTTTGCTCCCTGTCAAGCTGCATTCCTTTCTTCCCCCGAATGTCTACTCAACTTCCATTTTCGTTGAACTTGCTAGCTGTAGCAGCGATAAGATTAGTCTGTTCCCGCACATCAAGGGAAACAATGGTGTCATTTGTGTTCAGTCATGAATGAATTTTGTTTATCATCATATGATTTTCAACATGTGTTTGTGTATGTGCAGTAGTGATTATTTTATTTGTTGGACAGCAAGGATATCCTTTAAATACATACAATGAATAAATCACTTGAGATATGCAATTTAGAAATGAAGTGATTTTGTGTTGATGTTTTCTTTCTGGTTGGACAGCTAAGTACTTGTGTATGTGTACAGTATATAAAAATGAAGTAGTTTATCAAATTATAACTCTTTTGTATGTTGTTTCCTCTCATAATGAAAAAGTGTGGGCCAATTTTTTTTTCCACCGCTGGTATATACCGCTGATCTAACATTTTATTTATCGCTCTCCTCAGTTTTTATTTACCATAAATTTGTATCCCTACTGATTAGACTGCAAAATGGTCATTAAAGTTTGACTGCCTCAGAAACTTTGTATCCCACCCCACCACCACCATATTCAAAACATTATTGCTTGTTCATTTGTGACTGCTCCTTCATCAATTTCATGTAATCATCATTTAATCCTCATCATAGCGATTAGACGAGAGTGTCAAATAGGACCAAGATTGTTTGTCATGCATTACTATTTGGTATTTGAAAATTGTATTGTCAGTTGACAAAACCAACGTTCCGGTGAGGATGTTCCTTGGCACATGAAATTAAAAATGTCAAATTCAGGACAAATAAGCTGCCTTAATTAAATTGGCCAATCGAGCATTACTTTTATGACAACTTGTTGCGTACACGTCAAATTCACTACCAGGAAGTTTTCCGTGTTTCCTCTCCAAATGTTACAATCAGCGGCGAATCCTTAAGAACTCCATAGTTGGTTCCTTACTTCAGGTACCCGAAAAAAGATGTACCGATATGGAAGCAGTATTCGATTTACAGTCCAGACATTGTCTTTTATCTGGCCATCACGAGCATCATCATTCATCAATAGAAGGACAAGCGTTCGTAAACAACTTCCTAAATGTTTTTTGCGCTAATTGTGAATGCATAACCCGTGCTCTTTTCTATTCCTTTCCTGCTACATGCGACAAGATGGCTACCACCAATTTCCCTCGCATGGAGGTCATTTGCTTGCGAGTGGAGCCATTGGCGATATTCAACCGTCTGCGACGCAATGCGATGCGATTCGCTTTTCAAGGTCCTGCGAGAGATTGAACACAGGTTTTTGATAGATTGGAAAATGTGTATATGGCGAACTCCTTTTCCCATGAATAATGCATTATAATCATGCGGCTCTAGTTTCTTGTATGGTTGTGTAACTCCGGCCTGAAATCTCCATATGTCCCAAATATAGTGTTACTACAGTCGAAGCCCACGTTCAAAGCTACCTGGCCACATTGATTTGGTGTCTGACGTCAGCAACGTCTAAGGTTGCACGTTTCCCCCCATGGTCTGTAATGAAGGCACTTCTTCGTAGGGATATTTATAGAAAGTTGGTAACTATGTATCTGCATTGCCCTTCCCTTTTCCGGCTTATGAATTGAAATGGAGGGCTATTTTTATGTCAGCGGTAGAGTGGGATGCACGAGTATTAGCAAGCAAATTGTCCATCACCATTTTTATTCAATCTGTTTTCCACAATGTGATGATCATGAATTGAAATAAAAATGTCCGCAACTGGAGGATATTTGCTTCTTTGAATCAACAGAATTTCATGTTTTAAAACAACACAACATTTAGAATAAAAAACGAAGATAACCAAGCAAATTGTCCATCATATTAATTCATTTTGTTTAACGCAATGGGAAAGATTCAAGAATTGAAACAAAGTAGTTTTCTCAGTGGGGGTGGAGGTTGAATTTAACCACCAAACCTCGCCCCCCCCCCAGCCCCTTCTTGATCACAAAAATTCCATTCCTTAAAAACACGTGGGATCAAGGGTGTACCGAAAGAGGAGGGAGCTAATGAGCGAAAAGAAAAACTGAAAACAAATGTTTTATGTAATTTACTGGAATTTACGAAACTAGTAAGATTTGTATTGAGTAAAAATTTTGTTTCGTCATGTTTCAATATGTTCCCCGTGTCAAAATGAGTCGTAAATGAGCAAGAGGAAGAGTTGATCGACCTACACACTGTGCGGTCCAAGACTCGAACCCATGCCTCTGCCACACAGTGCAATTTCTCTACCAACTGAGCTCCTGAATGAGCCCTGGTTTCGTCTTAGCTACACAAGTAAAACAGGAGTAGCGAAAAATTGGGCTGACTCGGTAGCTCTGTAACATCTCCTGTGCGTGTCAAATCCTGAGATTTGTCGGTGTTGTATACGGAGACAGTATGTTATTTCAGTCGTTCACCGTCAGCGTGTCGGCCGTTCGTCGGAGTCTTCATGCAACAGGTCCCGGCAAATTGCATTACAGGAAGTCCGTAACAGAAACCGGTTGTTTTCTAATGTTTCCACTTTTCACAATTACAGTTACAATTACAATTGAAATAAGCACATACCTTGTCGCAAGGATGCTGGAAAAGGTGTCCTCGCAAATACAAATATTTCTGGCACCTTATTCCTGACATCTAATCTTAGATTAGACATCGCTACTTTATCCTCAGTTGACATTAAGGGAAGACAGCATCCCGGCGCATAAAGCAAACCGAAAGCGTAAAATGATATTTAAAAGTAATAATAATGATGATCACTAACCTCCTGTGTTATAAGAGATGTTGAAAATGACCTCCTTGAACCTTCTTAGGTTCAAGAGATCCTGTCTCTCGTAATTCCCTGACCACTTTTCTGCAAGAATTCGTTTTCACGTAATTATCGTACATAAAAACTCTCTGTTCAAGAGTATATTTGTTTAACGTCATAAGTAATGAATGAATAACAATTAACACACAATAAACACTGGCCATGAGTAGCACATTACAATAACACAGTATAAACAACACGCGTACTGATAAACGCAAACAGAAGTGAACATGAACGTACAGTGACTACGTCTGGTAGCTGACAGTGTTGCTAACCATTTTTCGGCAATGTCCCTACAGACGTAGTCAAAATGTCCCTACAACTGACCAAATGTTCCTGCTACACGTAAAGCGACTAAAAAAAAAAAAACACCTCATGAGCATGCAAGACAGAAGATAAAATATACACATTTACTTACCAAATCTTTCTGCTCGGTGCTTCCACAATTAATGAAGGAGCGAATTTACTGTACAGGACCCCTCCCCGATTTTTGTAATATTTGGCATACTCACTAATTGAGGCCTCCTAATCACGAATTTGAAGTTAAAATTTATGGGTCACGTGTAGAAATTGCAAAATAAGTTAAATTGAGTGGTCCGCGATCGGCACGATTGCTCATTATTTACCGGAAGATTTTGTGTTTCCAATACTTAAAAAACGAAATATACATTCATGATATTACTACGACCCCAAATTTTAACTATGTTTGCTTATCCTAACCTAACCGTACCTGAATGGTTCGTGGGGCTATCCGTCAATGGTTTGTTGGGCTACCCGTGCATGTTTTTTTCGAGCCCAAATTTTAACTATGGTTGCCTTGCCTAACCTAACTTAACCTAACCTTACCGAGAATGGTCAGTGGGGCTATCCGTGAATGGTTTTGCGCTAATGGTGATTACGAACCGATAAAAAAATCTTATTTTCGTAGCACTTTAACGGCAAACGTTCATCATCGAAGACGCCATTTTCGTATCCTGCAATTTTATGATTGATGTACTGTTGCCAAATTTACCTGTAATCAAATTAGTTCTTCTACATCGTGATTGTCGCTGTCACATGTAAGGACGTTCTTTGGGCAATATACTGAAATCCATAAGTTTATTAATTAGCCCACAGCCATCCTCCTGCACACTCAACCTAACAATCTGTACAACATTAATTAACAACTTTTTACTGTTCTCTTCCGCCATTATTACACAATTCATGCTCTCCAAGTATGAAATCAACAGTGTGGCAACGCTGTAGAAAGCGTAACTAATTGCAAACGTCAATTGTTCATATCAACAAATATGGCTACCATACTTGTATACGGAGAATCATTGCGAGAATTGAAAAGCTTATTTTACAATTTCTACACGTTAATGAACAATTTTTTCACCTCACCCCAACATGTTAACTTGAGATAAATCATCACGACTAATTATTTCGTGAGTATAAGACGTAGCATAGAAATTACAGAAGGGTCCGGTATTGTAAATTCTTGCCTTAATGAATAATAGGGGTGTGCGGGACAGAATTTTTTGGGTCGGGACGGGATCGGGACGGTAATTTTTTTAAATCCCGACATTCGGGACTGAAAAATTTGCAATTTCCCGACCAAGTCGGAAAATTTTCGGGACGGGAAATGTTCGAAATTTTCCGAAGCACTGGAAATTTAAGTCATTTTCACTTTAAGTGATTGTTTTTGCATTTCTAGAATAAAAATTTACAATTTTCGATAAGTTCCAAAAACTTACAATGCAGAAAACGTCGAGAATTAACGACTTTTTAAAGTGACCATTCGGTATTTCCCGACTGCTCGGGATCCCGAAAAGTCGGGAAGTCATTTCCCGAAGTCGGGATTGGGACGGTAATTTTTTTTCCCGATCCCGGTCCTGACTTTTCGGGATCCCGCACACCCCTAATGAATAACGTTGAGTCGTTTACTATTGATTATGTTATTTGAAGTCATACATGGTGTTGCTGTGAAGAGATAGATGTTGGTTGGTGATATATGCTGCATTTCCTGCAGTCTTTAACAATTTTGGTCCCATTTTATTTCCCTTTGTTGTTTTTCTATCACTTAACATTGAAAATATTCTTTCCGTTTCCACGTTAGAATGTGGCAATGTTAGCACTATTTTCGCGAGAGTGGAAATGTTTTCAAAAAGGAACTTGCCTTGAAAGTTTTTGGTAACCGATAACATGTTCCAAAATTCTGATGGAGACTTGTCAGTTAGTTCTTTTTTTTCCTCCTCGCTAAAGTATCCAGATAAACTAATACATAAAATGTAATTTTCCAAGATTGAAAAAAGTACCTACGATTTCCCTCATTTGGCAAAATCTGTCCCTACGTCCCTACGCGGGCGAAATTTAGTGAAAAGTCCCTATGCGTAGGGACATGTCCCTACGGTTGGCATCACTGCCGATACGTGCAGTTTGAAGCGCCCTCTCGCGGCTGACAACTCCCCCAACCTCCGATAAGTTGCCGGCGCTGTCGCGACAACTGAGGATAAAGTAGCGATGTCTAATCTAAGATTAGATGTCAGAAATAAGGTGCCAGAAATATTTGTATTTGGGAGGGCACCTTTTCCAGCATCCTTGCGACAAGGTACGTGCTTATTTCAATTGTAATTGTAACTGTAATTGTGAAAAGTGGAAACATTAGAAAACAAGCGGTTTCTGTTACGGACTTCCTGTAATGCAATTTGCCGGGACCTGTTGCATGAAGACTCCGACGAACGGCCGTCACGCTGGCGGTGAACGACTGAAATAACCTCCCTGTATGTAATATGTTCGTGTGCGGGATGAAGGAAGTAAATCGCGTTTACACCAGGGTTGCTAACACATGTCGCCAACAAATGTCGGTAACATTTAGAAAAACGCTTATCAATTTATCATCATCATCATTTCATGTTAGGAACACATTTCCCGTGTTTGCAACAGAAATTTTGTTATCCAAAAAGAAGTCGGTAAAGATGAAAACATGTTCGCAACATTTGTTACCAACACATGTTACCAGAGCCTTTTCGATGTTAGCAATATTTCCTCCGCTTCCCCTCCCGCCACCATTACACAAGTGACAGCCAGCCAGCGCGTGCGAAGTGCGTTTTGTTTTGTAATTTATTAATCTTGGAAAATCTTTTGAATGAGATGGAGTGGTCAAAGGATCAAGTGCTGAACTTAGTTGAATTGTTCCGCGAGAAGCCTGTCCTTTTGGATCAAACTTATCCACAATTGAAAGAAAACAACAAACAGGTCACTAGATCTTCCCCGCAGTGAAGGTCTCACCCAGAATCTTCTTGGTCTTGTCTCTTGCGGCAAAATGACACTGGTCTCACTTATCGCACAACACTTCAGCAACCTTGTGACGTCACGGGAGAATGATTTTAAATTTTAGGCTAAATGCCTACGTTGTTAGGTTAGGCTAGCTATGTTTAGTTCTCTTAGCCTAAATAATATTTTTCCATTGTATTATGCTAATGGAACTTAACCTAACCTCGTAGGCATTCCTCGTCTGACGTCAGAACACAAGGTAGCAAAACTGTTGTGCGAAGAGGAATATCCAAATGACACAGTCGGCATCTTGCAGCCACAACTGAAGTCATGCAGCCAAAATGTTCACAAAAGTTATTAACAAACATAAAGTCAAACTAGTGTTCTGGTTACCAACAATTGTTGTTCGGTGTAAACGCGGATTAACACATACAGTTCACAACAATTTGGCACATTGCTGTTTTAAGTTCGCTCTTGTCCGATTCTGTCGCGTATCATGTTTCTGGTCCTTTTTCTCGCAATAGTCTTTTGTACAGTGGGATCCATGAATATTACCGTGCAAATTGTCCATCACCATGTTCGTGCACTTTATTTGACCCAATAAAAGCTTCAAGAATTAGAAGAAAACTCAAAACAAGCTGTTGACAACTTCTGAATCGCATACATAAAAATCCATCGCTTAAAAATACATAGGATGTAAAAGAAAAATTAATGAAAATAGCCATGGACAATTTGCAAGGTAATACTCATGGATCCCACTGTACAGTAGGATGCACAAGTATCGTTCGGCAAATTCTTCATTAATTTTCTCATGCATCCTTGGCTCAGTCGGTAACGCGTCTGACTAATCATGCTAAAGGTCCCGGGTTCGATCCCCGGCCGGTTCAAATCCGGGAACTTTTCTAACGTTGGAAGCGGCCCCGGCGCCCACCCAGTGTCGAATAACATGGGTACCTGGGGGAAACCCTGGGGGGTAAAGGCGGTTAGGGGCGTGATGCTGATCATATCACCCCCACTCACGACCGGATCAAGAAAGTGTGGGGCGTTACCCCCACACCCCCTATACGCCTTCATGGCGTGGTGCTATGCACAGGGGAGCACTTTACTTTTTTACTTTTTTTTTTTTACTTTATGCATCCTATGTGTTTTAAGGAATGGATTTTACGTATGACGGAGCAAAGGTTGCCAGGAGTATGTTTAGCGTTTTGTTTCAATTCCTGAAGCTCTCATTGCGTAAAGCAAACAGAATAAACATGGTGATGGATAATTTGCGTGATAATATTTATGCATCACACAGCACATTTAAGCCTATAAAGTAGTTCAATAGTTTGCAATAATACGCACGATTTGATTTTTTGAAAAACAGTGGACATATGAATTATAAACAAATGTAATTGTTTTCTTTTTGTTTATATTCGCTTCTATTTTTCGTTGCAGGTCAGGGGAAGGAGGAGGAGATGATGAACCATAGGCCTGTTAAACACGGGTAAGTGTTGCCAGAACCTTCAATTTTTTTTGTATAGCAGTCACAATCATAGTTGGGATTTTGCCACAGCAATCTGCCACTAGACTATCCTAGACCGCACAAAAATGAGAGTGATTGATTTTTATAGAAAATCGAGCATAAAAATCAATACATTTTTAGTAAGAATTAGGTGCAGAATTGGTTTCCTGGATAACCTCTCCTTTCTTCGGGAGACTTTAAGAAAAAATGCTGAAGTATTTAGCGATAAATATCCACACGATGTTACACATGAGCTAACTGTAGAACGTGTGCACTTTCAAGAATTTTTAAAAGATTTACACTTGACTGAAGCAAAGTATGAAAAAAACATTAAAATGGTGACCAAGGCAAAATTTATTGTGAATCGTCGTCTGAAGAAGACCCTGTTAGAGGGTGGAAACGTTGCGTTTTGAGGGTATATTTTTTATACAATAAATTTTGCCTTTGTCAGCATTTTATTGTTTTATTAACGTGGAAAGAAGGCTTAACAGTGTTACCAAAGTGAATTCGGCAGGTGACCATTTAAAACATATTTCTGAAAAACATTTAACAGTGCTTTTACCAAATCATGACATTGCTATGAGAAGTTTTGTGAGTTTTTTACCATTAAATGCCAGTGGAGAGTCGTCGTTTGATGCTCTCAAAAGAATTAAAACTCCCCTCAGAAATGAAGCGTCTGATAGCAGACTTTCTAGTTTGGCATCCTTTACAGCGAATGCTAGAGTTCTGCAAGAAATTGACTTTGAGTCTCTCATTCATCAGTTTGAAGCCATGAATGCCAAAAACAATTTTTAAGGGAGTTTTCTCTCGTAAAATCTAACAGTTTTGTTTCATCGAAGTTTAATGAATAATTTTCAACCAGATGTGTATTTCAAAATTTACAAGTGTTATTAATACAGAGTACAACCAACCTTAGAGCAGGCTGTACAAAACATGAATTTACAATTTTTGATTTTCTTTAGGCAGTTTAATCCTCAACAAATTAAACTAGGGCAAATTAAATTTATTATGTACAAATTTTACTTCAATCCCCAAATATATGCAGATATAAAGAAGTGAAACAAAATACAATACCTCCAAATTTACATTTTTCTTTTATGGCTAAACCATTGTTCCAAGCACATGGTCAGCCATTCTCAAAATATTGTTAATTATCACTGACTCACAAGGTTACAGACCCAAAACAAATTCGGCCATTCTGGGATTATTCCAAGATGGCGGACATACAACAACAACATGGGCAGGGCAACCGCCATTACTGCTGGTCACACCAACAAATCAGAGCTCTCCCAGCAGTCACATGACTTCAAAAGAGGAAGTCTATAGTCTGTGCAGTGGCTGGGAGGCTTGATCAGTTCTTTTGTGTTGCGTGGAGTGTGAGGGTGTGAGAAACAGTGTGTCCTGAAAATCCATGTGGTCAATGAGGCACATGGTAGACAAAGCCTAGTCTGTGCAGTGGCTGGAAAGCTTCACCAGTTCTTTTGTGTTACTTGGAATGTTTTTGTGTGTTGCATAAACCTTTTCGTGTGATATAGAGCAGAGTGATTCCCGCTTTCCTTACATATAGATGTAATTGTGTGATACAGGTGCATCAGGAGAAGGGCTAATGATTGTAAGTACCATAATTTTGAATATATTGAATAAATGTGTTACCTGAAAGATCCTGTCTTTTTCCATATTGAGAGATTAAATGCACCAAGGTTTGTAAGCTGCGACCTGCTATTGAGGCACTGATTGGCTCGGTTCTGGTTATGGTAACCAGAGGCGACCCCATCAGGTGTTGAGAGACTTAGGTTGGTCTAAAGAGCATGCAATTAGTGGAAGTGATGTACCATGATAACAAAACTGTTAATAATAATAATAATGTCCTCAGGACCCAAAGCAAAGGATAACCTAGGGGGTCTAAATTTTATGAATCCCGTCCTGTTCAGAACCAATAACAAAACTCAAACATTTTTTCTCATAACGTGTAGGATGAATGATTAAATTTTAAAATTCGTGGCGCCTCCGTATGAATGTGCTAGGGGGGGGGAGGACGTTGAAATGTTTTAATAGGAATAGATGGTCGAATGACGTCATCTTGAATAGGTCTCTTAATTTGAACGAAATTTTACGAGGCCGAGTATGTACCATTCCTATGTTTAAAACCCTTACCTTTATTTATGTGTCTTGATGACATTTTGGTGTGTTGCAGGAAAGTGCAGACGCTCCCAGTGTTCGCCCACCCCCTGAAGGACCTCCGCTGCTGCGACGGGGATGCAGTGACGCTGGAGTGCAAGGTGCAGGCGACGCCACCGCCAGAGATCAGATGGGAGAAGGGAGGAAGGGTGAGTGCTCGCAATCTACCCATGTTTCCTTAGGCCAAGTGCACACTGGGCTTTATCGGGTGATAGCACCTCTAAATCCCGCGCGATGAAAGAATCAACTTGAAATTTTGTTGTTTCTTTTTGCATGGGAAGGCAGGGAGATTCACACGAACACTCGAACCAATCAGATTAGTCCAGTTGCCATAGTGGCGGGAAATTCTTGAGGTATGCTGCGCTGACAAACTTACGTCTCAGAGCAACGGTTCGGAGCCAAATGCGTGCTTAAGCTTATAAGTGCGTCGGGCAAGAACCTGAGCGGAGACCGTCTTTATGGCAGTCACCCTCTGTTGACGCGTTTACTTGCGAGGGAACCGGGTCACACAGCCAATTACGCCCATCTCTTGGGCAAGAAGTGACAACGTTAAAATTCCCCCTTCCCAAAGCAACCATTACATTAGGGAAACAGGATTTTGTCAAAATGACCGTTCTGCACTGTGATTGCACACCGGTTAGTACGGCGGTTCCATTATAACTGTAGCCGCAGGTTAGGAAATGAATGGGGACTCCCATTCTATGCCTCTCCCTGAACTGAGCAGGTGCATGTAGACAGCAAAAGGTGTTTTTACGACTGGATAAAGAATCAGGCACGTGGCAACACTGCTTTCCGCACTTCGAAACTTCCAACTAAAAGCGCGGGCTTTTACGTGATTTTTTTTTGGTGAATTTAAAAGTCGTCTAAAAATGAAAGGAAACTGTCAGAGGAAAAAGAAGAAATACAGTTAGAGAAGTTAAGAAGGATGTATTACTATAAAGTCATTTACTAGTATTACTGTCATTTTTGTTGCAATAGGGTTTCATTTATGCTTGAATTAATTGATTTTACATCTTAGATAACAATCCAAAACAGCTTTTAGTCTTACATACATCAAAAGTAACATACCTAGTTATTATATGCTAGTACTGAATAAGTCAAATCTAGCTGATTAAAAAGACTAATAGAATTCGAAAAAAATAATAAAGAAAAAAACGTATACAGTATCGCTGCTGCTTTAAAATCGAATTTTTAATCTTCTATATATATATATATATATATATATATATATATATATATATATGTGTGTGTGTGTGTGTGTGTGTGTGTGTGTGTGTGTGTGTAAATGGATGTATGTATACAGGGTGTTTCCGGGTTGATGATACAAACTTTCAGGGATGATTGAGAAGGGCACATGTATCAATTTGAGATAAGGAACCCTGGCCCGGAAACGACTTAGTCGAAAGTTATCAGCGAAAATCGGTGTATGAAGATGTAATACTTTTATTACCTACACAAGTTTCACAAGCTGCTACATTCACAATAGTTGTTCAAAGTGGCGTCCTCCGGCTTCGCTTCAGGCATGACATCGTCGCACAAAGTTCTGGCGTACCCGTTGGAACAACCTTGGGGAGGATCTCCTGGCAAGAATTCTCGCTGCCTGTGACATTGAAGACCCCGTGGTTGTTCAAACGGGTACGCCAGTACTTTGTGCGACGATGTCATGCCTGCAGCGAAGCTGGGGGACGCCACTTTGAACAACTGTTGTGAATGTAGCAGCTTCTGAAACTTGTGCAGGTAATAAAAGTATTACATCTTCATACACCGATTTTCGCTGATAACTTTCGACTAAGTCGTTTCCGGGCCAGGGTTCCTTATCTCAAATTGATACATGTGCCCTTCTCAATCATCCCTGAAAGTTTGTATCATCAACCCGGAAACACCCTGTATACGTTTGTTCCGGCATAACTCTCGAACGCCTGGAGCGATTTCAACCAAACTTAGTACACATATGACTTACAATCTGGAATGAAATACTATGGGGGTAAGACATCCCTGGCGCCCCTAGGGATGCGGGGGTGGGAGGGGTGACATGTAAAAATAATCGATAACGACCGATATTAGTGTGGAATCCATAGTTTTCGGGGTCGCTAAGATGAATAGTGACACTCCCAATGCCGTTCAACTCCAAGTTCATTTTACACTATAGTTAGAATTCATTATTTTCCTGTCTAATAGAAGATCGGGATAAATAAATTCCCGGGCAACGCCGGCCAATCAGCTAGTAGTAATTAAAAAATTATTGTCGCATGTCAGACTAATCGAGACTGGATTAAACTTTGGACATGTGTATGGCCACTGGAAATGGAGAGGGAGATCACTTTTTTGCAATACGTAATAGTAAACTTGCTTTCATTTATTATTATTATTATTATTATTACTACTATTATTATTATTATTAGTATTGAAATGATTTGATTTTTATTTGGCGTCGCTTTTCTGCTATATTTGGCTAATCGCGACGATGAGGAATGAAATCAATGAAGGGGAAGTCACAAAGAACATTCACGTCCAGGCAGGGATTCGAACCCGGAGCTATTGAGATGAGAATTTGGGTGGGGATGGGGGGGTTGTAACCTGAATACAAGGGGACACAAGTGTCACTACCAAGTGACTAGATTCTGTTTATGCAAGATGATTAATTTCCTTTCTTTTCAACAGTTGGTGCATCTGGGAGGCGACTTCCACGCCGATTTCGACGGTGAAGTTGCCCGTCTGTCCATCCGAGAGGTCTACCCAGAAGACGAAGGGGAGTACAGCTGTGTGGCATACAACGATTTGGGTCGGGCGGCCACTTCCGCCTGTCTCATTGTTGACGGTGAGTGCAGCCGTTCATTGTTTGGTTTTGGTGAACAATGAAGTACCTGAGCATTCCGTAACGGGAACATTCGCCAAGGACACATGCCCACGACGGGACTCGATCCGGGAAGCCTCAGTGGCGACATCGTGCGTCGCTGGTGGGCAGGTTTTTTTGTCAACGCTTAGCCTCGGATTTTGACTCTTATACAAGCTTGGCAAAAATCGTGTCAGAGAGGAGTTTGATTTATTTTCGGTGATGGTGCTAGGAGGAGACCGGAAGCCGGGGGAGGGGGGGAACTTCCACCTCCCCGGTTGCCTGCTGTGCTTAGGACTGTGCGATATTTCGATATATCGATATCGAAAATGTAGATATTCGATATCGAAAATATCGATGTCGATATTCGATGTCGAAAATATCGACGTATGGTGGTGTAGCATTCCTTACGTACAAGTTAAGTCAATAATAAGGATGTTATGGAGACAGAACTTGGGAGATGAATGATGATAGATTGCCTCTGATTAAGATGGAAAGCAAATACGTGGAACAGCCAATAAAAAGAACAAGGTTCCTATTTTATGGAACTTGCTGGTTACCCTTGTGTGCCCAAGTATAAGGAGATGGTATCGATGTGATACGCGACAATACTTGGCAAAAGCTCTGTCTCAAGCTGTAAATGATTGTCTCGTTCTTGGTCTCGCCTCGATGTACACCATATACACAACACAAAATACTTTGAAATAACATTTTTCTGTTTGATGCACAGTTTCGAGAGCTCCAGAAGAGGGCAGGGACGAAACTTTAAATTGAAAGATATAAATGTGTCGGTATTGTCGCGATCGTCGATACCTGTATTATTGACATCGATATTTTATATATTCGGATATTCGAAAATCGGTATCGAACAGTCCTAGCTGCGTTCCCCTTATCGCCCCGCCCCACCCTACAACCATTGGAAGCACTGGCGTACGCAGGATTTTTATTTCTGAAGAGGCTGGAATTGAAAAGGTTGATAGTACAGTCACGGACACTGCTGGGTTGTAACGATTCCATTGAAAGTCAATGCACTCATTGCAACCCGGCAGTGTCCGTGACTGTACATAGCTGATTTCTAGAGGGCGCTATGCACAATAAGATATTTCGTATATCAAAAACATTCCTCTCTCAAAAATGGCAATCAAGGGTCATTTTAAGACTAATTTCCATTTCGATTTTCCAAGTTCTTTACTGCTTTTATCTGAAAATGTTGATTTTCTCAATCTCTGAGGTGGCTCTAGCCCCTGCGTATGCCAGTGATTGTGGAGGCTGCGCTGAGAACTTGTAGTTTAAAGTAGGATTTGAATCACCGAAAGTGAACCCACTGGGAAATTAAACCGGGAACTCTTGATTATGGGGAGGCAGCTATAATCATTGCAATATTGGGAGGTTTGTTGCTATGCTCAAGTCCGGCGAAAACAGGTTTTTTACAAGAAGAAAAAAAAGCATTAAAAAAAATATCTGTAATATCTCTTTCCTTGGATAATGTTTCGTAATTTTTTTTTATCAAACATGAACACCCATTGTTGTACGATGACACTTGAATCGGTAAAATTTCATTTTAAAGCAAACTATTCCGCTTCTCAAGGTTTCTGACTTAAATTGAAAATAAAATGTTCGAATATGTTCGTAAAAAGGAAAAATATTAATGCATGTGTTTTAAAATTTAAATTTTTAAGATTTAAAAATGCTGACCAGGCCTCACAAACAAAAACCACAATCGCATACTATTAAAAATCAGTGATATCAAACTCCCTATCTGTTAGTATGGGACGTTGACTAGAGCCACCTACCGGAAAGTTCTAGCACCACTCTGTTGTTTTACTGTTCTAATGAGAACCCTGTGGGCAATCAACTTTAATCCCATTCATCAAGCAAACTAATATTACTTCTCTAACCATCTTTATTAGTGTAAATTGCCACTATATATATTCGGATTTAATATTCGCGTAGAAACTAATCCTACCCATTATAAGCTTACTTAAAGTAGCCTAATACTGAATATTAGTGTAAGTAATAATCATGATTTAGTTAATCGATTGTTCTGCCATCTGTGGGAGTTTTTTCAACTCGATTTCTTTGTACCGTCAAGTAGTCTAGTTTTATATCCATATTAATTCTTACATGTCTCAAATGATTGGTTTATTGATGTCACTGTTCAACGATCTTTCACGTAATGCAATGAAAAATACACATTAAACTTGTGCAACAATATTCAAAAAGAATTGCAAGAGCTGAGAGAAATTATTGGTAACCCTCAACCGTGCACATAATTTGAGCAGCGAGATTTAATTGGTAGCCACACGTTATTACAAAGCGTGCCAACTGCAGTCTTTGGACAATTCATTAGCCGACAATCACTGGATTGTTCAACAGTAATTGGAGGTCAGCCTACGTCATTTGCTCAAGTGATAACCTTGAATTGGAGTTAAAGCGAACACATCCAAGTACACACGGATATTTTGCATGTTAAAGTGTTTATTTCTATTATTATTATTGTTGTATGACAAAGACCTTTATTTTCTTTTAACATCAGTAATATTTTTAAATAAATATTTCCTGCAGTACTATTGATAAAACAGCAGAAATAGTGACTAGAAATGTATTTTACCAAAGTTGAAAAATGGCGACGTAAGTAATATACAAAATAGCCAAAGTACGAAAATAAAACTTCAGCATGGTATTATTGGGAATTTGAAGTTTAATTTTTGAACAAAATGAAAATCATAGAGTTGAAACTTTCCAAGTCATATATGTCCTTTCTGATGTTTTTGTATGTTGAGTAACTGATGTCCTCCATTTACACTTTGGTATTTTCCTTTCAGTTCCTGAAGAGAAAGAAAACCTCCTTAGTCGGCAACTCTGCAGACCGCCAGGCCTCCTTTCTGCTGGTTCCACTCCAAGGTCAACCCCGAGGTCAACTCCGTCTCGAAGCAAATCTCCCTCACTGACGCGTAAGTTATCTTATCACTAAGCTCTAAGTTGTTGCAGTTTGCAACACTGACACACAAGAGCTCAATTTTTCCCATTGCTCTATGGGGTCTGTAATGTCGCGAAATGTGCGTCAAACAAGTTAGATGTGCAGGAACATGCGCACACAACTCAAGAATGAAACTAAGGGGAGAAGTTTGGTAACGTTATCAGGATCATATGATGCGTAAACGAGAATGTTTTGTACCCATATAAGGCAAGTACGCGAATATTGCTGTTTTTAAGCTGTCGATCTATCATATTGAAAACATTTTCCTGCATTTATTTGCGTTAGAGAAACTCCACGTTTTTGGTTAGAAATAAGTCTAAATACATACGGTGAATATATGCAAAGTACCTTTGTAGAGTTCCTCTGGGGTTCACTCATACTCTAATGAATGTGTACAATGAATGTGAGCAATCTTCGGTAGTAAGGGGAGGAAGCTAAATGCAGCCGGATCTTGGTGCTAATCACATCACTTCCAGTAGCTATGGTCGGGATCGGAAATGTGTGGAGCCCTAGCTCAACCATGGAACAGTGCAATTTACAGGGGACAACTTTGCCTTTTTTTCATACATACATAATCAGGCTGGTACTAACTTCTGAAAAGCGGGCTCCATGGACCATTAAAACATAAATCTGCAATTTCAGTTGATAGATTTACAAGGAATAACTTCAGAACATACGCTCGTAGTAGGAAATTTATAGCAATGATCAACGGTAAATATCAAAGAGTTTACAATTGCTGTGTCTCATAGATTACTTTAAATCAGAGACGTCTCCTGAACGCATGCGGTGCATGCTGCGCTTGCGTCAATTGTGGGAAAAAGGACAGCTTGCTCTGCGACGACATGAATGAGCATTTCTACATTCTAATTTCTTCATATAGGAGAAGTATTTATTTTACACGAGAGCACTCAACTACGATTATATGACATTTCTTGGATCTGAAGTGAAAGAAAGTAATAATTCTTTTCCCACAATTGACGCATGCGTCACTTTAGATCAAAGAAATGTAATATAATCTTAGTGGCCCGCTCTCGTGTAAAATAAATACTTCTCCTATATGAAGAAATTAGAATGTAGAAATGCTCATTCATGGCGTCGCAGAGCAAGCTGTCCTTTTTCCCACAATTGACGCATGCGTTCAGGAGACGCCTCTGCTTTAAATATATAAATGGTTAGGTTTTTGTTTAATATCTTGCTTCTTCCGAAAGAGTATTCACCTTGGATTATAGTTGATGATTAGATATCTTACTTTCCTATTGTACAATATATTGCTCCATTATTTACTAAGAATCTTCGAACCTAATTTCATAAAAAAATAATTACTTCGTGATTGAATTACTCTTCAATTTATAAACTCGAAAACCATATTGCTCGTTCACTACCTGTAATTGACCCACCTGAATGTTACCTTTTTGATAAAAACAACTGGGAGCTGTTGGATGAATTTGATGGAAGAGCTTATTTTAATAATGGTAGTACTTAGCAACACTGAGACTAGCAAATACATAATTTTCGTTTAAATGCCGATGTTTTCAGGCTTGCTCTTTTAGTAATTGGAAATTTTATGAAGCATGATAGTTACTATACAGTACCTAATGATAAGGCACGAAGCGATTTCTTCTTCAAATTTGATAATAGCAAATGCATGCCAGATTAATGTTGTAATAGGGCTATTGAAATTAGATTTAGACTTTTAAGTAATCTGGATGACTACAATCTAGAAGTTTTTTTCATTAGAAATAGTTTTCTTTTCTCAAAGAAACCTTTTAGAACCCTTTTGTTTACTTCCGTGTTTTTCATTTTGATATACATAGAATTAGATGCACGCAGATAAAACAGGGAGTTTTGGCAACGATTCATCCATGTGTTTCTCAAATACAGTTCAAAATGCAAGTGGCGAAAAAAATGTCTATTGCTTTGGCAAATTGCTGAAATTAACTGATTCCTGCATTGTAAAAAACTTTGATTGTACAAAATAACAATTCTAAGCTGCCGTGAGAGACCGTTAAATGCGATGAGAGTTTATTTTGCAGTGCGCAAATGTGATTCGAACGTGCTTTGCTTTGAAAGCGTCAATTGGACAGAGTTGTCAACAAAATAGGGGTAATCAAAACGCCAAAAGAACGGGTTTTCGCAACGAGAACCTGTTTCTGATCTACTCTTCGTTAATTCACTCTGTCCCAAACCGCGGCGCTAGTGTCGCATCTAGTTTTCTGGGCGCTCAACGTCCATACTTTTGTCCAGTTATTTCGTGATTCAGTCAGCATTGATAATGCTAATCGATGTTTCGAAGTAACACAGATATTTTAATATTTGTTTTTCCCAGCTCAGGTCATACATTTTCTTTTACGCAAGTTTCAAAACTTCACTTTGACCTTCACATTTATTTCCTGTGATAAGAGTTGCTTCATGTTTACTTCAATACGAGACTTACGCGTATTTCCGTAGAAAGATTTAGCAGTGCAGGTTCAAGGAAAGGTCAATAATTAATAGGGCCGATTCTGAAAGTCTGCTGCACAGATATCTGTATTATTTTACAGATGTGTCTGTATTGTCTGTTTCTTTTGGGAAAGAGATGGTAATTGAGGTAAACATGTTCCAAACCTCTGAACTGTTTTATCCGCCTGCCAGAGTTGAATTATCTATTTTTTCTCTATCCTAGATGCTATTTTCTTTCCAGGTGATATGGGATATTACCGATCAGAGCATGCTCAAGGTAGTTATATAGCTGTGTCACTTCCTGTGATGTGTGCACTGATTTTCAGTGTCTTGCATTAATTCCTTACGTTAACTTTTTAACACCCAATAGAGTTTATAATACAATGCTAACTTCACACTTTGATAGTTGAGTTTTTTTTAATAATATTCTTGCAAGGATTTTATCGTTTTTTTCTGTTCTGCATGAAATTTTGAACTTTTTAAAAATATTTTGTAATATATTACAATGTTGATAACTAGAGCCCGGATTTTAGGCAAAATACCTATTCGTTTCCGACGCTGGTAGACAAAAACTGAACACAAAAGTACACCGATCCGAAGGTTCTTAACATTCTGAACAATACTTTGTTGCCTTTTTTTTTTGCCTATTTCACCTTACGCTGCCTTTTTCAAACTTTTTCCCCCCTTTTTTGCCTCTTTTGTCATTCCGACAAGGCATTTTTTTAAATTATATTTCTCTTCTATTTGATTTCGTTTTTCAATAACCCTTGTTATTCAAGTTATTATTTGTAAATACATTTTTAAAGCTTTAAGAAGCATTGTTGGGCTAATTTTAAAAATTACTTAAGAAAGATCATTAAAAAATTTAATAATTTAAGAGAGGAAATTACAGAAACTTTATCTAAAACTTTCACGGGTTAGCTATAACTTCTCATATCTTTATATACCTCTAATAAATTAATAATTGCCTAGAGGGAGATAATATGCTAATAAGTAATGATGGAATATAAGAAATTAGCGCTAATAGAAAAGCAAGAATGAATTTAAGTCCTTCTCTCCAATTTTTAATGCCTCTTCAATTTTCACTGCCTCTTTCTGAAACTTAACTGCCTTTTTTTCGACATACACTGCCTTCTTTTTTAATTTTTCGTTGCTTTTTGCCTGCCATTTTAAATACTTTTTAGTACCTGAATATCCGGGCTCTATTGATAACATAATTTTCGAAACCAATAATTTTTCTGGATTTGAGGAATTCTGTGAGAAATCGACGAATTTGTTAGTCAACAATTTCTGTGGATTGAGCTAAAACATTTATTTTCCCACCTTCCCTGGCATGCCACAGGTGTCGAAGATATCAGGCAAATTTTCTATAACTATTTCCTTCTCTCTCTCTCTTCTTTTTCTTATTTTCTTTTTTATATATATTCTGCGTGCTTATCAAGGAGAAGGTTAGTACGTATGCTGATGCAGAAGTTGACTACTGCTTCAGTGAAGTTTTTATTTATGTTTCGGAAATATCGCATTCAGGTCCGGATTTACTAAAGGGTTTAGGGAAAGGGGCTACAAAACCAGGCCTCCATCTGCAAAGGGGACAAGAAAATGTAAAAAGAAAATATATTTTAAATCTGACTTTACCTTAAATGTATAACTCCTTGCCATATGTATTCCGGACCTGTTCGCACCACATAAAACGAAGTGGGCGAATATAATGATGGACAGCTTGCTTGTTATATTTTGTATAGGACTGTACGTAAACGTCCGGCGGAAAAAAGTATTGGTAGCCAAATTGTACAATGCGCTTTCTTGCTTTACATGGCGATGTTAAGGCTTTCATTAATTTTCTTAGACTTGGCCAATAAGTATGATTTTTCGTTCCAAAGTAATACAGTTTAGATCACTGGCGTACTCAAGGGGAAGCTGATGAGGCTACAGCCTCGAAATTTGAGAATACCAATATCAAATGAAAGCCGTAAATAAATTTAAAAGGAAAAACATAGCGGTAAATGCACCTCCCCGAAAATGGCCTCAGATTACCATTTTTGTCATTGAACAACTTTTAAAACGAAGGTTTAAAATTGTAAAAACGAAATATTTTATTGTGTGTCCTGGCCCACTATGTAATATCCAACTTTACAATTGCAGTCCCACCCGAAAAAAGATCCTGCATCTCTAGTGTTCGAGAAAGACGTGTTCATGCGCTCTTACGCGCACATGCACATTAATGTAATCAAATACATTATGCTATAACATACACTAAATAGCATACATTTAACGATACGAAGTCTTAATATTGTACTTTTGTTGGCGCTTTTCGTTCTATTACCGAAATTCACACCCATTGGCGGCAATTAGGTGGGGCGAGGGCCCTCTTGCCCCCTCACCCCCCCCCCCCACTATGACATCTTAAATCCTGAGTTTTGACTTTTCACATCGTATGGAATAAATCCAGTCAACATGCACCAAGAAAAGTAAATGCATTAGTTGAAACAAAATACATGAAGTCTGTAGTTCCTTATCGAGGAAGATTCATCAAAAAACGCATCAGTTGATGCATTAAAGGACATCTCGACATAGAAAAAAATACACTCTTACATCATATGATGAACTTTGTCGTTACATTTACAAATGATACAAAAAATGCATCACACTGTAAACTTGACTCTTGCAAAGGCCAAGAAAACACACTTTAGTGCATCAATCGTTGAATTTCTGGTGCATCAAATTTGCTGTTTCATTTTCCGCCTGCCTTACGTGCATATTTCACCAATTATATACATGTAAAGTCTTGGTGGCGAATTAGTTCTAGTACTTGTGAAACACCTTGTCTCATGCTTTATTTCTCGCCTTAGGACGACGAGAGCAGGAGATCACGAAAGCCCTGAAGCCGATCCGGCTGAAACTGGCTCCCCCTAAGTTCTACGCAGTCCCGCACAACAAGGTGGCGGAGGAGGGTGACACGGTGAGGTTCCAGTGCGCCATCGCCGGCCACCCCACCCCCTGGGTCACGTGGGACAAGGACGGGCTGCTCCTCACCCCGACGACCCGGATAAAGATATCCGAGAAGGACGATATCCGAATAGTGGAGATATCCGAGGTCACGGTGGAAGATGCCGGTCTATACAGGGTCACCATAGAGAATGAAGTGGGCAGAGTGGAAGCCAGCGCTCGTCTTGACGTCATCGGTGAGTTTGATGTAAATTCTAAGCGAATTGAGCCACAATTGCACCTTTTTTGCTATTAAGGAACACGAAATAGTTGTTTGCGATATATGTACAAATAAAATACACTCGTACTATGCCTCCTGTAAAAAACACTATTAAGGCTCTGCTCGACCTTTGTCCTTACGTCAGGGCAGATGTTTTTGAATTTTCCTCTCCCTTTGAAAAACGCTAGGATATTCCGAAATCTGAAAAATTACATATACTTAAGCCGGCTTTGGACGAAAGCATTTCCTTGAACATTTTTGCTAGTATAAATGCTACGTAAATGCTTCCAAAAATCGTATAACAGATAGTACAGTCAACATCCAAGATAATGGTAGGCAAATTATCCACAGCTATTTTCATTACTTTTTTGTTTTACATCCTGTGTTTTTTTAAGGAAATAAACTATGTTGTTCGAAGCAGGCATTGTTCTTTGCTTATTGAAGTCATTATTTCAATTCGTTGTTATCATATCGTGTAATTCAGACGGAATGAAAATGGTGGTGGACAATTCGCCTACTGTTTCTTTCGCCGTTGGGTGTACTTTACACGAAAGCATTGTATGGAACATTTCGGTTAGCTGTTTCAATTACAGCACGAAAGGCACGTCGAGTTACACCGTCAATGCTGTGTGCAATTGAAAAAGCTAAACTATTCTTCCATACGTGTATAGTAAACGTTGTAAAGTATGTATTTAATCAGTGCCATTCTTCTCTACCTAAAACCATTTAATACGAAGCGATATTCTTCTCGGTTGAATAGTTATCGTCGTTTAAAAGTGTGAAGTGATACGTTGTTCACATCTCACGCGGCCGCCATTACAACTGCACTCGTGACCTAGAGGTCGCTTCTGATTGGTTACGCTACAAAAAATGCTACGGACCGAGCCTATCCTTGAGAAATGCCATAATATTTCTCAATTTACACGGTAGCTTATTGGTCATGGCACAAATGTTAACAAAAAATGCTAACGAAAATGCTTTCGTCTGAAGCGGACCTTGGAATAGCTTCTAGTCTAGAGCATTCACATGAATTTTCATGTGGTTTGCTTTCGTTCTTGTCCTGGATATTATCAAAAGCTCAATAGACTTACGTAGCCACACAACTATTGATAATATCTCTATATAATAGACATGAAAATACATATGAATACTCTAGAAGGAATTCTAAGTACGCAATTTCTCAGATTTTTAATATGACAGCTGTTTTTCTAAAGGAGAGGAAAATTGAGAAACAGCTGCCCTGACGTAAGGACAAAGGTTCAGCCGATCCTTAATGCAGACGTAACAAACGTGCATTTTGAAATCACTTTACAATAAAAATAATTTAAGCCGTATATTTCTATTAAAAACACAAATTGCTGTTTCTTTTCACAATAAATCTGGATTAAATAAGCAGAAAACACTTGGCGGAGATTCTCAAACATAAATAATCTATTGTCTCCTTGTAAAGACTTTTGCATGTAGAACATCCCCTCTACTTCCACTGAAACAATTAAAGCATACTAGAAGTAGCAATGAATATGGATTTAATTCGTAGTTAGTAAGATACATTCAAACGCGATAAACTTGAAAAATAACGATACAAGTCTACTTCATTTCCTGAAAATGTTGTAACAAGAAGAAATATTCAATAGAAAAATCTCAAAATATAAGAAAAAGCTACATTGCCGTTCAAAAAACTATTTTACAAAGGCTGTCGCAGAGAAGGTGAGACTAATTCCTGTATAGGAAAACAGCGATCTCCATTGGCTAGCAAATGTACTAGGGTGAAAATTTGTTTCATTAGCTGCCGATTGAGACCAAAATGAGCGCAATAGGTCAAAAAGTCGTGACTGCGTAGCAGTTAAAAGACAAGCATGTGCATGGACCCCTCCAAGAATCATTAAAATGAAACTAAAACATTACAAACAACAAAATTTTTATTCAGAATCAGCCATATCGAGTAGACGTACATCTTTTTCAAAATAGGCACCATTGACAGCTAAGCAAGTGTTCATATGCTCCTGCCACTTTGTGAATGTCTTTGAAAATTCGTCGTCAGATAGCAAACTGAAGAAAACTTGCGATCACTTCTTTGTTCGTCATGAAATGGCGACCACGTAAAGCGGCCTTTAAAAGTGGAAATAGCCAAAAGTCGAAGGGTGCAAGGCCCGGGCTGTATGCTGGATGCGGGAAAATGTCTACCATATAATAAAAATAGCCTGCGAGGTATGCAACCGTATTCACTAGCGTCTCTTTAATCATGGACGGTCTTTGTCTAGGATGCGCCTGATTCGCGCCCATCTTCAAACAACTTGTGCCATCGGTACTCTGTGGCTCTACTCAGTCTGTCTTGATCGGCATATGCCTGTTGAAACATTGCATATGTTTGCGCAGCACTTTTCCCTAAACGCTAACAAAATTTTATGGCATGTTGCTGTTCATCTTGAATACTCATCGCGAAAAACAATGTTATTCACAAAAACCTGGAGGGGTAAACGAAACACGTTCCACGTAAATCAACACAGCTGCTCACTAACGTGGTTTCGCAACATGTGACAACTTGCTACGGAAACAGAATGAGTCATCCTACACGACATAACTAGTGCCGAAACCATAGGCAGTGTTGCCAAGCCAGGAAAAAATCTGTCTCACCTTCTCTGCGACAGCCTATGTACAATGCTCAAAATGACGTAACATTTTCCAAAAAAAAGACATCCGTCGAAAATGCATAGCAATGCCCAAAGAAATTGCTTTTATTCAACCAATTATTTCATGCTATACATTTTTATAAGTATATTCGAGCAATTGAGAAAGATGCAATATCATCAATTGCCTTTCACGTCCATTCATAATAAATTTCATGTTGCGTTTTTCAGGTCGTGGAGGTCAACGCGCGCGTGGCGTGAGGGCGTGGAGTGCATCGCCTAGGTCCTCCCCCGCCTTCAGCCGAAGGTTGGTTGGGACAACAGTCAGGGTTGGCGCCAGAGCCACCCTAGCCTGTGATATTAGAGGTTCCCCGGCGCCAGGAACGAAGTGGTACAGGTGAGTTTGTCAGCCAGCACTCTGTGACTCTGTGTCTTCTTGTAAAATAAAACTGTTTTCTATGACCTGGCAGTCTTGGAAAGAGTCAGAGTAGCCAACCTTGAGAGTAAGTTAAAATAATGGCCATGGAAGAGTTGGGATATTGTCAAAATGTTCCACGACCTGGAAGTCATAGAATCTAATACGTTCTTCTTGTACTTGGTCGCAGTAAATATGTATGTTCGGACATTATTAAGCATAATTTCGGGTAATCATAAAAAAGGTAACATTTACTGAATTTGATAATGTTAATCAAAACGGGGATATGCCGGGGATTCCCTTCCACAAAAATAAATTATCCTGGGCAAACGAAAATTTTCATGCGTGGAATTTTTTATCCTCCTCAAAGAAAATGGAATTAATAGCATATAGTATACAATTTCCGAACTATGTAACGAACAGAATTGAAAAATTATTCCTGTCCATTAACAGTCCAGTCATCAAAGATTTCTCTGCCGTAAAGTATGCAGCCTTATGGATTAAAGGACACCATTCTGCAACTCAGAGCCAACAGAGAGTTCATCTCATTCTAGCAGACTGTTTTCCACTTAAGTTTTCAGGGCAGTTCGGTGAACAATCCTGAATATCGAAAGTAGACGAATTCTTAATGAAACCTACCTTACTGTCCTTCGAAGTAGTCCCCGTTGAGAACGGCTGTACAGTACATGTCCTGGAAACATTTAGAAAATTCTTATTTCGGGATAGTGTTCAAGACCCTCGTCACGTTCCGTTGGATGTCCGGAATATCCTCAAATCTCTGACCTTTCAAAGCGATTTTGAGGCGTGGGAAGAGAACGAAATATGGAGGATTCAGATCTGGCGAGTATGGTGGATGGTCAATTTGCACCACCCCCTTCTTAGCCAGAAACTGTCGGACGATAGTGACTGTGTGAGGACGAGTTTTGTCGTGTACGAGAAACCATGAACCATGAACGAGGGTCTTGAACACTATCCCGAAAGAAGACTTTTAAAAAGGTTTCCAGGACATGTACAGCCGTTCTCAACGGTGCATAGCCATGGAAGAGGAACACTTCGAAGGACAGTAAGGTAGGTTTCATTAAGAATTCGTCTACTTTCGATATTCAGGATCCTTCACCGAACTTTATTGTCAGAGTATTTCACATGTATTAAGTTTTTACAAGAAACTTGTAGGAAAGTTAGATGGACGTTAAGTTCGAACTTGGAAATAACAAATTCGGTCAAGTTTTCGATGTTACTAGTTTGTGACCTTTGGTATTCTTAGATCTTAGAATATAAATAGAACAGTTTCTAAATTACGTGTAAATGTTACGACAAGATTTAATGATCTCGGTTAGAAGGAATGTTTTAAGCTACTTACAACCGCAAGGAAATAGTTTAATTTACTGACTGGGAACACACAAATTTGCATTGTACATAAAAACTCACCTCCCGAAATGAAATCCCAAATACGCCACTGAGTGTACATCCGTCCCTCCCCCAAAGCCAAAAGTTTAATTCCTACAGTGTTTGGCTACCAGAAACTACTTTTCGTTATATTTTGCAAACTTTCTTTCCTCACTTCTTTTATGAAGCAATTCGCGATTAAAATTAACAGATATGCCATCAGGTGGGATTTTCAGGAACTACTCTATGGAGGAGACGTTGTGAGAAGTCATTTAAAGCATGGGGAATAAGCGAAAGAGTAAGATCTACTGTTCAGTTTTTTTTGTGCTCTAAATAGTTTTATGGGTCAGAACAAATGGAAAATTTCCATGTGTTTCCTCCCCGTGGAATCAACAAAATTAAATTTGTAAATAAATCAGGCAAAACGAAAATGATTGACAGAAGATTGGCATGAGGGATGACACTGTAATTCGGAAAGGAAATTACGAAGAATGCATGGGTCTGCTCACTTTATTTTTCGAGACATAAATATATATTACCATGAAAGTAAAGTTTTAAATTGTACTTTATAAATAAATTATTTTTTTTCCGAAAACTCATGAAGCGTCTTACCCAATGCATCCATCATCCATGTATTATGTATGTGTGAAATCTGGAACAGGTGCAAGTCGATTAAGAGAGTAGATGAAAGTAGTTTGAGAATGAATTAGTGTCAAATGTAACAAAAAAAAATAAAACTGACATGCTAATGTTGCTGTTTCTTTCAGTGCTGTGTCTTTTTCCAGTATGGTTAGCCTGGTCATGAAATCGTGAATATCATTATTAAACCAGGCTTCCTCTTTCGAGAAAGAACTGCAACGATATGTTCGCAATTTTCTCCTGCCCCAGCTTTTCAATGCTTTATTTTCAAATAATTTTCGAGAACCCCAGTTACAACATGAGGTGCAGATGATACACATCTTCGAAGAACCAGTGCGTATACATTAGTTTCGTCTGCGTTTTCAGTGTTATTCTTTGCCTATCATAATTAAATGCTTCGTTCTCAGCACAGCTTCACCTTCGTTCGAGTTCCTAGAATTCACATCGTATTCGCAATGTTTAAAAATATCGCGTAATTGAAACGTTTCTACCATACCAGCCATGACAAGACGCTACTATTTCGTACATACTGCTGAACGTAAACAAAGATTTATCCTACATAGAGCGGCCATATTGGAAGCGACACTAGCGCCACGTGGGTAATTTTAATCGCGAATTCTGGCGAGACAAAGGCTCTGTCCGAAAGGTACAAAGTACAGACTTGAAGTATGATCTTGGCGGAAATGACGTCACCTAGTACAGTTCGAAAGCACCAAGAACAGAAGTGCACAGCTCACAGTAGAGAGGGTTGGCGACTAGGTCACGTGGTTTCCGCACTCGTTGTTCATTTGTTTAAAATCACGGAGGTAGAAAGCCGGCAACATAGGTAGATATAAGTTATTGGCCAGCAAGTTGTTGGTTATAGTTCTTCTAATGTGTGGAAATGTATGTGTACGAACATTTGAAAATACTATGTGATTTCTATGGTGAAAAACAAGTGTTTAAAACTAGAGGAAAACAACGAGTACTCAGTTTTATCTACTGATTGTATTTGGCGCTGCAGTCGAAGTGCAATTCGAATTACGTGTACTTCCAGTCCACGACTTGAAGACCGCACTCCAAGACCATACTTGGAGGATGCTCGCTTCAAGTACGGTATTGCACCTTTTGGACACGGCCTAATATCTGCAAGTTTCTTAGCAACAATAAACTTAATGTAAGAAACCTTTCTTCCAGGGACGGCGAACTGATCGTAAGGTCCTCCAGGGTCATACCAACCTGGAACGGTCGCACGGCGCGGCTGGAGATCGTAGAAGTGGAACCGGAGGACGCTGGAGTCTACACGTGCGTCGCCCTCAACGACGCCGGGCGCTGCAGCTGCTCGGCCAAGCTGGAGGTCTTGGACACGGACGACCCCAACCGGTCGGACAGGGAGCCGCCGGAATATGTGGACGGCCTCAAGGACATCGTGGCCAGGGACGGCCAGTCCATGGAGATGCAAGTGAGACTGAAAGGTAAGATTTAGCAACACTGTTAACTTTGTTCAGTCACTCAAATTTCGTGTTCATTTTCATTTTTTTTATTGTGTCAGTTCCAATTTACATTGTGACATCACCCAAGCATCAGCCTCACTTCCAAGTAGAACAGCCTGGACTGCATTGTTGCAGACTAACGAGGCACTGGCGTCTGCATTCGCAGCCAGCGTATGTGTTGTGTTGTCCATGTGTGTTTGTGATTGTCGCTTCATCTATTTTCCCGAATCCCGCCGTGGGTTTTCTTTGCGAGTGTTTCTTCATCAATTTCATAATATGATCACTCATCCTGATCTTTACGATTAGCCAAAAGTGGCGAATAGCGAAGTAAAGTAAACCAAATCATTCAATTCATACTTTTAATCTTATCACAATTCATCTCCACCGTCGCGTTTAACCGAAAGTGGCAGGAAGGAATGCGACGTTATATAGGGTGAGGCAGTCAAACGGGATGATTAAAAAAAATAGAAAGAGCAAATATTCGGGTTTTTTTATATGAATGTACTGTACATGAGTTGAAATTACTAGTGTACCTGAAAAATGTTCATTTTTTGAATATGGGGTCAGGAAGATGGCGTCCTTGATGTTGCACACATTGCTGTAAAGGCGTATTACAAAAACTCTGATAGTTTTGTTGGAGATCAACACGCTTTCCGTCGAGAGTTTGTTACCCTCGCGTGTTCCTTGCTTCTAGCAAGATGGTGCAACTAGCCATACTGCCAAAGCGTGTATGCTTAGACTCGCATTTCCTGGTCGTCTCATCAGCAGATTCGGCGATATCCGTGGCCTGCCCGTTCACCCGACCTGACGGCTCCTGACTTTTCTTTGGGGTTACCTCAAATCCAAAGTATTCAAGGACAACCCTCCATGAACCAGGGATGATTTGAAGGAGTGAATTCGGCAAGAGATCCACAACATTTCGTTGGAGATGCTACGCAACGTCATGGGAGGATTTACTCTGAAACTCCGAGAGCTTGTGCAACACCAAGAACGCCATCTTACCGAC
Source organism: Lepisma saccharinum (assembly GCF_977018435.1). Classification (NCBI taxonomy): domain Eukaryota; kingdom Metazoa; phylum Arthropoda; class Insecta; order Zygentoma; family Lepismatidae; genus Lepisma; species Lepisma saccharinum. Next base: position 7,228,599 of record NC_139233.1, read on the forward strand.
ACCATATTCAAAAAATGAACATTTTTCAGGTACACTAGTAATTTCCACTCATGTACAGTACATTCATGTTCAAAAAATAAATAATATTTACTCTCTATTTTTTGTGAATTTTTTAAATCTTCTAGTTTCAGGGAATTACCTTTTCTGTACCCTTCAGCTTAGCTTTTTGCCTCTTGTATAGTCAACGGCAAAGATACTGGTTAGCAAATTGTCCACCGCTATTTTCATTACTTTTTTATTCTACATCCTGTGTTGTTTTAAGGAATGAAGCTATGTTGTTGCGAAGCAGGCATTGTTCTCTGCTTATTGACGTCATTATTTCAATTCATTGTCATCACATTGTGTTATTCAGACCGAATAAAAATGGTGGTGGACAATTCGCTTACTGTTTCTTTCGCCATTGGGTATACTATGGGGATTAAACTTCATCCAGCGCCAAAATCAGGGGAGATGTACCAACTACGTTCAGAAGCTCTTATGGACAATTCCCAGTCTCCAATGCTATAGATTCACCACCTTATTTGAAATCCTGGTATGGATACTCACGGGTTGGGTTGGGGGGGGGGGCATTGCTTTAACAGCGGCGATAAAGGCTGTATTTAAAGCCCGCACGACCAAAGAACCAACTTGGAATTCTATTTTGTCTTTTGCGTCGCAACGCAGGGGGGGTCACCTGAACCATTGGACCAATCAGGTTGATCCCGTTGCCCTGGTGACGGGAAATTCTTGTGGTATACTGCATTGCCAAAGTTATGCATCAGAACAACAGCTCGGGGTCCAAGGTGCGTCTAAGCTTAACGGCCGGTTAGGAAGTGCAATTGTATCCCTTCTGTGCCTCTCCCTGAACTGCGAGCGAAGGGTGCATGCAGAAAAGTGTCATTTACGACTGGACAAAAACCAGGCGTGTGGCAACATCGCTTTTCGCACTTCGAGACTTCCACATCTGGAGACGAAAAGTCTGGGTAGGTTCTTTCATCCTGCGAGCTTGGTGCTAGTATAAATATGCACACGGAGCCAGGAATCCTAACTTTTCTGTGTACCCTCGTATTTATTTTTGGGAAATTTTCTTCATTGTGTATTAACATTTCTTATAAAGTTTTGTTTGCTTTCTCCTCAGGAACACCGCCCTTCGAGATCGTGTGGGTGAGGAACAACCAGGAAATTCCCGACTGCGACGACTTCCGGTACGTCGACTACGGGGACGGAAGGTTCGGCCTGCGCATCCGTGACGTGTTTCCGGAAGACGCCGACGTCTACTTCTGCGAGGCCTACAACGAGTACGGGGACGCCACCACGTGGGGACGCCTGCAAGTAAAAGGTTGGTGTTGCAATTTTGGTAAATGATTTAAAATTTATTTTCTACACCCTGGTCATTATTGTCAGGTTGGTAGAACATTCGTTCTTCTCCACGATATGAATGGTACCGAGGCAATGGAAACCTCGGTATCGTTCAATGGTTGAGAAGACATTTGAAAATCGAGTCGGCATGTCTACTGCCGTAGAGGCTTGCTCGCTTGAGACTCAGTGAATCAGAGTGAAAGCATTTCGTTTGTTCAGTTGTCTCATACTTTTTTTTATAGTGCAACACCAGCGCTTAAATGTCTTAATCATTAATTGATAGAATTCACCCTCTAGGCCTTATACTCATAATAACTTTTCTCCACATTTTGACTGAAGCTCGGTCAGTTAATACTTTATATAAAGGCTAGAGGAGAGTTACGAAAGGCCCTTACGAAGATTTCATCTCTTTCAGCAGTCAATCGACTTCCAACACAGCGTTTTATCTGTCTAATAAAGTTATCCAGATACGAAACATCGAGTATCAGATTTCTGAAGGCCTATGATGTCTTTGTATGCAGGACTAAATAACTTCATACAGGAAGTCCTTTGTATCTCACCGACAGATTGCTTCCGGCAGGAAACCCGGAGTTATCATACACAAGATCACAAAGTTCTGATCTTCTAACAATTAAAACTCACAAAACTGAATTTTTTAGTAACTCTTTTACTGTATCAGTGGTTAGGGACTGGAATGCACTTTCACATGAAATGAGAAAATCAAATTCCATAGATATCTTCAAAAGAAGATTAAGAGAAAGTTTTATGGAGTGATGCTATATACTCTTATTCATGGTTAGATTTTTTTTTTGTTTTTGTCAAGTAATTAATACATGTTTAATAAATATTTGTAGTGGCCTGTTATGTACAGGGAGGTTATTTCAGTCGTGTACCGCGAGCGTGTCGGCCGCTTAGCGGCGCCTTCATGCAACAGGTCCCGGCAAATTGCGTTACAGGAAGTCCGTAACAGAAACCGCTTGTTTTGTAAAGTTTCCACTTTTCACAATTACAGTTACAATTACAATTGAAATAAGCACGTACCTTGTCGCAAGGATGCTGGAAAAGGTGTCCTCCCAAATACAAATATTTCTGGCACCTTATTTCTGACATCTAATCTTAGATTAGACATCGCTACTTGATCCTCAGTTGACAGAAAGGGAAGACAGCATCCCGGAGCATAAAGCAAACCGAAAGCGTAAAATGATATTTAAAAGTAATAATAATGATCACTAACCTCCTGTGTTATAAGAGATGTTGAAAATGATCTCCTTCAACAGCAACACAACACGTTTCTTAGGTTCAAGAGATCCTGTCTCTCGTAATTACCTGACCACTTTTCTGCAAGAGTTCGTTTTCACGTAATTATCGTACATAAAATCTCTTTGTTCAAGACTATATTTGTTTAGCGGAATAACTAATGAATGAATAACAATTAACACACAATAAAGCACTGGCACACCAACTAAATAACACAGTATAAACAACACTAATACTGATAAACGCAAACAGAAGTGAACATGAGCTTAGACACTACTTCTGGTAGTCGACAGTGTTGCTAACCATTTTCCGGCAATGTCACTAAAGACGTAGTCAAAATCTCCCTACAACTGACCAAATGTCCCTACGCCAAGTAAAGCGACTAAAAAAAAACAACACCTCAGAAGATAAAATATACACAATTTACTTACCAAATCTTTCTGCTCGGTGCTTCCACAATTAATGAAAGAGCGAATTTACAATACAGAACCCCTTCCCGATTTTTGTAATATTTCGCATACTCACTAATTGAGGCCTCCTAATCACGAATTTGAAGTTAAAATTTGGGGTTCACGTGTAGAAATTGCAAAATAAGTTAAATTGAGTGGTCCGCGATCGGCACGATTGCTCATTATTTACTGAAAGATTTTGTGTTTCCAATACTTAAGAAACGAAATATACATTCCTGATATTACTACGACCCCAAATTTTAACTATGTTTGCCTATCCTAACCTAACCTAACCTTACCGTGAATTGTTCGTGGGGCTATCCGTCAATGGTTTGTGCGGCTACCCGTGCATGTTTTTTCGACCCCAAATTTTAATTATGTTTGCCTTGCCTAACCTAACTTAACCTAACCTTATCGATAATGGTCAGTGTAGCTATCCGTGAATGGTTTTGCGCTAATTGTGATTACGAACCGATAAAAAAAATCGTAGCAATTTAACGGCAAACGTTCATCATCGAAGACGCAATTTTCGTATTCTGCAATTTTACGATCGATGCACTGTTGCCAAACGTACCTGTAATCAAGTCAATCCACATTACACATGTTCTTCTACATCGTGATTTTCACTGTCACTGTCAGGTAATATACCGAAATCCATAAGTTTATTAATTAGCCTACGGCCATCCTCCTGCACACTCCACCTAAAAATCTGTACAACATTAACAACTTCTTTACTGTGCTCTTCCGCCATTCTTACACGATCCATGCTCTCCAAGTATGAAATCAACAGTGTGGCAACGCTGTAGACAGCGTAACTAATTGCGAACGTCAATTGTTCATATCAACAGATATGGCTACCATACTTGTATACGGAGAATCATTGCGAGAATTGAAAAGCTTATTTTACAACTTCTACACGTTAATGAACAATTTTTTCACATCACCCCAACATGTTAACTTGAGATAAATCATCACGACTAATTATTTCGTGAGTATAAGACGTAGCATAGAAATTACAGAAGGGCCCGGGATTGTAAATTCTTGCCTTAATGAATAATAGGGGTGTGCGGGACAGATTTTTTTGGGTCGGGACGGGATAGGGACGGAAATTTTTTTAAATCCCGACATTCGGGACGAAAAATTTGCAATTTCCGCACATTTTCGGGACGAGAAATGTTCGAAATTTCCCGAAGCTCTGGAAATGTCGAATTCTACACGTCATTTTCACTTTAAGTGATTGTTTTTGCATTTCTAGAATAAAAACTTACAATTTCCGATAAGTTCCAAAAACTTACAATGCAGAAAACGTCGAGAATTTTTAAAGTGACCATTCGGTTTTTCCCGACTGCTCGAAAAGTCGGGAAGCAATTTCCCGAAGTTGGAATCGGGACGGGAAATATTTTTCCCGATCCCGGTCCCAACTTTTCGGGATCCCACACACCCCTAATGAATAACGTTGAGTCATTTACTGTTGATTATGTTATTTGAAGTCATACATGCCGCTGCTGTGAAGAGATAGATGTTGGTTGGTGATGCTGTATATCCTGCAGCCTTGAACAATTCTGGTCCCATTTTATTTCTCTTTTTTGTTTTTGTATCACTTAACATTGAAAATATTCTTTCCGTTTCCGCGTTAGAATGTGGCAATGTTAGCACTATTTTCGCGAGAGTGGAAATGTTTTCAAAAAAGAACTTTCCTTGAAAGTTCTTGGTAACCGATAACATGTTCCAAAATTCTGATGGAGATTTGTTAGTTAGTTTTTTCCCCCTCCTCGCTAAAGTATCCAGATAAACTAACCCATTCATTCCAAACCGAACGCGAAGAAAGTGTAACTAACTGGCTAGTAAGCTTTGCACCTTTGCACAATAAAATGTTATTTTCCAAGATTGAAAAAGTCCCTACGTTTTCCCTCATTTGGCAAATCTGTCCCTATGCGGGCGAAATATAGTGAAAAATCCCTATGCGTAGGGACATGTCCCTACGGTTGGCACCACTGGCGATATGTGTCGCATTCGCGCCCTCTCGCGGCTAAGAACTCCCCCGAAAAGCCGACGGCGCTCTCGCGACAACTGAGGATAAGTAGCGATGTCTAATCTAAGATTAGATGTCAGAAATAAGGTGCAAGAAATATTTGTATTTGGGAGGACAACTTTTCCAGCATCCTTGCGACAAGGTACGTGCTTATTTCAATTGTAATTGTAACTGTAATTGTGAAAAGTGGAAACATTACAAAACAAGCTGTTTCTGTTACGGACTTCCTGTAACGCAATTTGCCGGGACCTGTTGTATGAAGGCGCCGCTAAGCGGCCGACACGCTCGCGGTAAACGACTGAAATAACCTCCATGTATATAAACCTATGTATGAGTGTGTGTGTGAACTTTTTGTATGTGGTTGAGTGTAAGAAAAGGCATGAGCCTTAATCTCCGCCACAAATAAATAAATGAATAACTGATTATAAAATTTCAGTTATTTTACAATCAGTTGTGTTTACACCCTCATAAGTATATGTTCATTGGATATCATTGGATTTCGTCGATATTTATCAGGAGTTTCAAGTTCAGTGTGGGCCTCCCATGTCGTAATTTGAACGCCGTTACCTTTTAATAAAGGGGTCAGGGTTTGATCTCCGGCAGAGGCACATTGCATAGTGATTTGGACTCCACTCTAAACTGTAGATCCAATTCATACCTTTAATATTATTTTCTAACAATTTGTAGGACTTATTTTATTATAAAAATACACTCGGTTCTTTTGAAACTGCAATGAAGTCTCAAAATGCTAATTCAAACATAATTAACACAAATACGAAAAAGGGGGAGGGGACTAACAACGCAAAAAAAAATATCCGTTTACTTTCTGTAACAGTAGTTGTTTAATAACGGCAAATAGTAATTGTGGAAAGTTGTTTTAATTTCCACGTGTAATTTATTTAGTGAAATGGATCCAGCTAATATTGCCTGTAGTAATATAGCCCTGTCTTGTATGACATTTGTTAGAAATTGGGTATTCGGTGCGAATAATGATTTTTGGAATTGTTTAATTTCACTATTTAAATAATATAAATATCATCACAATGATAAGAAAACCTGTGCTTAAGTTATAACTAATATTTCGATACGATAATGTTGAAATTTCATCTTCATATACCTAATCGTTTCTGTGAAAAACGAACATGATTCTACGACAATTAAGCTAACATTGTTCAAATAGGCAATTGAACTCCCTTTAAGGTGCCCTCAAATAATGTAGTCTACGCACGCCTGTGCTGTATATTTTATGAATGCTCCTTTACCCATCTCATGTAATCACCATTCATCCTCCATGATTAGCTAAAAGTGACAGAAAAGGGAAATAAAAATAAAGCAAATGAATCTATAGTTAATGCAATTCAATGTTTTTGATTTTTTGAAGCATAATTAGCAAATCATACAACTTCAAGAAACTCGAAATTCAACTCCGATACGAATTATCCCTTGGGAAATGCAAGGCGTATATTTCAAGGTAATTTACTCATCCTTAAAATGAGTGACCGTAGCGAACGTCACGCTGGCTGTCGCTTTGTAGATGTTTAAATTAACCCTGAATTCTTTCACATATGACTCACACTTGAGTCAAGTGATTGCTCTTTAGTGACATTTTTACGAGGCGGTGGAAGAAGGCTTTATTGGATTCATAAGTGAGCCGAACGAATGTCCCAGTGGTTGCATCCAGAACGCCAATCTCGGAACAAGGTTGCGTTGATTTTTCTGTGTAAAGAGATGAGATGAAGAAGTGCGGGGTGCTGAAGAGAACAGTTGAGCTGCTGTACGCAGAATGCTCACTGAGGAATGTTTTCGCTTATCGAGCAGACAAGTAATTAACTTGACTGTTTTGTGCATAAATAAACGTCTACAGTGAGATGTATAAGTATTAACAGCAAATTGTTCCATCGCCAACTTCATCCATATTTCTTGAACACCCTAAATTGTACTGATTCATGTACCTTGCATTGTGTAAAACAAAGGGAATGAACATTGTGATGGACAATTTGCCTTGTAATATTTATACTTCCTATTGACTGACTAACTCACTCTCTAGCCTCAGTTCAACACACATGTTATATCCAAGACAATCTCAAACACATTGAACGCTGGTGTCAAGACTAGAATCTCAAATAAAATCCGGAAAAATCTGTTGTCATTAGGTTTACCCTAAAATTCAATAGCTGTATGCAACAGGTTATTCCGTTCGTACAACAGCTCAAAGATCTTGGTGTCATTTTTGATAGCAAACTGACTTTCAACCATCACATAGACTACATAACTTCGAAAGCGATTAAAACACTTGGACTAATCCAAAGATTTACAGACATAACACACGTTTCTGACCTCAAATATTTGGTCAATTGCATATCAAAGCAATCTAAATAAAACGGACAAAGTAATAAGTTTCTTCGTCAGAATAGTCAAAAACAGATGTCCAGCCCTTGCAAACTTTTCCAAACACGAAATTCTATCCACTCAACAAATTCATGACCTTTCTCTTCGCCGTCAACTCTCAGATTTAACACTTCTTTTCAGAATCATGAATGGACAACTTTTCACCAGCGAACTCTTGCCACTTCTTAATATCAGAATCCGACGTCCTAATAGTAAATGCAACAACTTCTTTTACATTAAATCTTCAAGGCTATCTTTAGAACAAAGATCACTTCTCTACAGGCTACAAACAATTTACAACTCATTAAAAGACGCTCCGGGCTTCCATTTATCAAAGCAGACTTACAGAACGGCGTGCATAAAGCAGCTGAAGTGTAAATAATAATCTTTTTTGCCCTAGTTGTTATTATTTTTGTTATATATGTATGTGTGTGTGTGTCTTATTATTTTGTTTATTTCTTTTCCGGTTGATATCCTGCTGTAAAATGGATTTTTCTGTATTCAGGATTTTTCAAATAAATAAACCCGAAGGTTTATGGCTGCAGCACCACAAGCCTTCCATCTGTCCCTATCCTGGGCAAGATCAATCCACTCTTTTCCATCCCTACCGATTTACTTTAGATCCATATCAACGTTATCCCTCCATCTTTGTCTTGGCCTTCCTACAGGTCTCTTACCATCAGGTTTCCCAACAAGAATCTTTTAAATTATTCTTTCCTCTCCCATTCGTGACACATGGCCTGCCCACCTAAGTCTTCTTGATTTAATATGATTTAATTTTTGTAAAAAATTTGGACATGAATACAAATTATGCAGTTCTATATTATGTATCATTCTGTATCATTTATACCTCCTACTCTACACATTACTGTACTTACAATACAATTCATAATATGTGAAAAATATTGTTATCTTCTGTTATTTTAATTTCTTCTGCAGTCAAATAGCAAATACGAAAATACCGTGTTAGATAACAATAGTGTGTGCAGGAATATTTTGAATGAAGAATACAATATTTTTGAGAAGTCAATGCTATATTTTGCAGTTTTATCAAGTATTTAAGAGCCCATCGTTGCTGTTGTTAAGAAAAGCTGGGCTCATTCGTTTTTCATTCAATCATTTCTTGATCAGAAGTGCATTCAGTACAGCACAACAGTTGCTCAACTTATAAGCGTTCTGGAAGCTTCTGTTGCGTTGGTCCGGTTTATAGTCTTAACTCTTAACTTGGAAAGATACGATTTGGTAAACATTAGTGCAAAGGAAGTTAAGTAAAAATTGCAGGAGGTTTAAGCTATAGAAGCGGAGAGTAAACTGAAATTAACTGAAATTCAACCCAGAACAGACGTCTCAAAGATCGAACCGATACCCCTGTATATGAAGGTCTGGATTCGAGCCCCAGTTTGACTTTGGGTATTGCTATGCGTTTATCCCTTTATCACTTATACCTATTTATCCTAATTAGCAAATTCAATTAGTAGGTGGGGTGTAAGGGGTGATTTTCTTATACACCTGGACTGCATTTTGCAGACTAGCGAGGCTCTGGCGCATATATCTGCAGTCAGAATGATCCCCTGAGGAGATCTTGTTGTGTTGTCCCTGCATATTTGGCAGAAAAGCGAAGCAAAAGAAAGTAAAGCAATCAATCAGTCAAACAATTAGGTAGACAAGTGATACTTGAAACTACTAAGTATAAATACATCCTGTTTGTTCTTTATCTTTGTGTTCATTAATATAGGGATTTGGGTGAAAAAGAAAGGTTAACAGCAATGTGCTTCTTCACAGAGTGTTCATCGGAGCCCCCTCGCATCACAAAGAAGCCGACGTCGGTGCTGGTGACTTCCGGCCAAAGTGCCATGTTCTGCGTCAGAGTTGCGGGAACACCTCGCCCCCACGTGCGATGGACTGTGGCAGGGCAGCCGGTGCAACCAACATCCTCTCGCTTCCAGGTAAGATATCAATGTTTTTCTACCCCCAATGTACTTTTGTGCTTATTTTTAGACCACTGTTGTATCCGAATATGTTGCATTGTATCAAAATGGATTTTATATAGGTGGACCCGTCGGATACTTTTTACGTTCGGGAATTTTCATATGACATAGCATGGAGGACCTCATAGATGTGAATACAGAGCTACGGTGTTGGAGCTTTTATCCATATTAAAGGCTTTCCGAGGATTATCCAACGTACGTTAACACATTTCCAGGGAATTAATAGCATCAGACAGTTAAAATTACATTATTCCTCAGACTGTCGCTCAATTACACGTGAAAGCTCCAGATATTCTTCAAGAATATACTAGGATCACAAAATCCTATCTAGTACAGTGGGATCCATGAGTATTACCGTGCAAATTGTCCATGACTATTTTCATTAATTTTTCTCTATCCTATGTGCTTTTAAGCGATGGATTTTTATGTATGCTGGTGCAGAAGTTGTCAACAGCTTGTTTTGAGTTTTCTTTTAATTCTTGAAGCTGTTATTGGGTCAAATAAAGTGCACGAACATGGTGATGGATAATTTGCAAGGTAATACTCATGGATCCCACAGTACAATCTGGCTGTTACAGACGTTGACTACAGAGCCACCTACCGAATTGTTCCAAACCAACGGGTAGTTGCATATTATGGAAACGCACCAGACATTTTATATACTCTTCTTACCCTTGTTATTTAGTGTATAATTAGCTATTTCGATGTAGAAACTAGTAATAGCAATTTAATATAAGATCAAGAAGACTAGAGCGTATAGCTAATGGAACGAGATGACATGGACCTTTACCAAGCCTTGTCCCGCCTCTGTACCATTGCTACACGATTGGTTTCTTTATAATTCTGCTAGTCTATTCCTCAGACGAATTCATATAGTTAGTTGGGTTGGGTTTCTTCACCAAAGTTACAATTATTAAAAATACAGTTTCTCACTTTGAGAAGTAAGTACAGCAAATTGATCTCTGGAAATCATTTTTCAGTTCCTATTGGATACAAGCTATCGACTACATCTGTCCAATTAAATCTATTAATTTTATATACAAGCACACGAAATTTTATCTCTGTATGTTTAGTACTTTACGAATCACCGTATAACTTTGATCTCGCTGCCCCAGATTTTCTGGTGGTAGAGATTCGGCGAAGGCAGAACAGAAATAAAATTCTCGTGATTTTAGTCACATGTTCGTGCAGTTAGCGACACTGTGAAATCCATCGACTCTGTCCCCCTCTCTCTCTCATTCAGGCCATATCGTTTTCCTTCAGGATTTGCGTCTGAAAGCCTGGAGAACAAACACAGACGCATACCTACGAAATGAAAAGGCTTTTGTGTACGCAACGTGGCCTTGGGAAACCCTTCGTAATGACTTCCTTTCTCTGCGATGGAGACATTTGTTTCTATAGAGAGGCGACAATAAGTAGATTTCAGCCAAGGAGGACAAAAAACACGGCTAGAGTGCGCCAGAGACTAAACACGAATTGCAAATTAAAAGTGGATCCTTGCAGCCTTCATGAATATTCACATGCTTTTGGACTTGCAAATTCATTTAGGTGCTAGAACTGCCGAACTCTTATGGTGCTTAGAAATGCATATTTTAGATATTAGTGCATAGCTTTTCGTGCTGGATATCTTGGATTTGCTACCAGGAATTCTTCTTTTTCACTATTTCGTCAATACATTCGTGTCATCGTGATATCGTCTAATGAAAGCTGTGAATTTATTTATGAAAAATGGATTAATTTCGACGTGTAGACTTCTGGACCCAAGGTCCATTGACTTGTGTTTTCCGCCTGATATTTGAACCGCAGGATCCAAAAAAATTAAAAGAAAGTGTTGGTTTTAAGTCCACTTTGTGCACAGATAGGCTAATATGGACTGTACCTACAGTTTGTCAATCCAAAGTGCCTCCACCGGGTATCGATTCCGGGACCCGTTGATTACAAGGCGGCGGTGTTACAAATAAATAAACTGAGAAATGTCATGAACATAGCTGGATCCGGAGCTGGTCTTTCTCAAGTTCTTTCCAGCACTAACCGTGGGTAATTACATGCTTTTGCTTACTTATATTTTTTTCTATGCACCATTACATTCATGTAGTCTATGTAAGCTATGTTGCGATGCTCCTCAATATGTGTTTTTGCTCTTAAAAACAAAAAGCTTTGCATGTTTTACAATACTGGAAATAGACACTCCCAAGAAATTTCATCTTGATGACGTCAGAGAAACCCTGCCGGAGTTGTAAATATGGGGGTTGGACAAATGGCCTCTTATGACTGACTAGACCTTCAAGAGCGGGAGAAAGTGACGGTCGACGAATCTTGGTCTGGACACACAGCCAGTAAGGGGAATCTTCCTGGTTCAACAACAAAAAAATCGATCTGACAATTCGATTATCGAAGGCGGAGATGGAACTTCCGGTTTGGCCAAGTTTCCAATGTAAACAAGTAGAATACAGATTGTCTTCGAGTTAATGTTGTTATAAAAGATCGAATACAAATTGCATCACTTAAATTTCTTAAGTGTTGTAACAAGGTACCTCGAAAAAATTGGGAAGTTTCCGGATCTTTTAGATGCAAATACAGTGCGTCCATTTCGATTTTCAGCCGAGAGATCGGGAGAAGCGTGGCGGGCGGCGCTGGCGGAGATGCCGACATTTGCGGCCTGTAATGCCCACTTATTTTTATGGACATATGCAGACATTTATATAAATATTGCAAAACGAGCACTAACCTGTGTTATAATTTATTGTCTGTAATTCATCCAAGTTCTGCCCTTATATACACAAAAAATACGCTTTAGAAACGATGTTAAGAGCCACAGATAATAAAACATTTTAATCATAGTTTTCACCAGTAATGTCCTGCTTAAGTTTATATCCTTGAAAGAGTTTTGTGCCGATGGAGATCGTTTGGAGGTTTCGAATGTGCAACACTGGATCAAGATTACGCTGTAGACGAAACCGTTACAAGTCAATGGTGTTCGTGAGCTTCCTTGCAATCCGAAATCACCGAGCTCGAGTTTTTTGTTCCTTTCGCGACAGAGCTGTGAATATAGTGGCGAGCAGATGTAAACCAAGAGCGTGTTAATTTCGTACTGTGCGCAAGAGTGTTATTATTGGTTACTTGCCGTTACTTATTTGTGTTATTGCAATGTGTATGTGTGTTGTGTCAGTGAGAGTATTGGAATGCCAGCCGCAAGGTTCACTTTACGAGGGGGGCTGATAAGTTCTCGGCCCGACCCAGAAGGACTTTAGCTACAGGCACGAAAGTTTCAGGCTATTCAACGTTTTCTCCCCGAAAGTCTACACACTTGGCACTTGGTGGATATCAGTTTGAACAACTCTTATAACACAGGTTAGTGCTCGTTTTGCAATATTTATATAAATGTCTGCATATGTCCATAAAAATAATAATAATGATTACCACGGTTGTAATTGTTATGATACACTAATAATATAACCTAATTAAATACATTTTATACGAAATTTATTATCATTGTTGTTCAATCCACAAGCCGAGTGAATATCCAGCACAACTATTTCCCATGAATTCTTTCACATTTTATAGCTCCTATACTATACTGAAATGCACAGTTATTGTATTTTCAATTTTGTTATTAACTTTTGCAAGTGTCGTTCAAGAAAGGCCTTTAGAAGTTAGAAAAAAATACTCATAAAGTTCACATTGTGAAACGTCATCTAAAATTATAATTTTTCGAATTCTGAAAACTGTAGAAGCATTTTTTTTAAAATGGTAGAATATGAAAAAAATACGTATAACCTGGTTCCTGTATTTTTCACTCACTTTTTTCGATCCAATGCGCTTTTTACATTGATTACTCTGTTCGAATACTAACCATGTGAACTTTATTTCAGTTATTAATAATAAAAACAACATAATTTTTGCTTCTTTGTAACTTGAAATGAACGGTGCCAATTTCCAGATGAAGGGGGGGGGGTCGACGGACCCGTTCGAAACCCCCTTCCGAGTCCCTACCCCCCCCTTAACTACAACCAAAGGCAAATGCTATATAAACTTATAAATGATTATAAACTTTTAAATTTAGTCAACACAATTAGTTAGACAATTATAATTTTAGAAACACGTAAAATATTTTTTATTTGATTTGATGAAGTGCCGACTGCAGGGCGTATTCCTCCGTGTTTGTGTCCCATCTTTTCGCTGCATCTACTGATTGTTCCGTCTCGGGTCTGTTTGAAAACGATGCATAGATATCTGAGAACAATTATTTGTTCCCTATCTCATGTTGAAACCAAAAACCACAAAAATATTGTCGCCTTTTCTTAAGACACTGCCTTTATATCATTGAACTCCATGATATTCTTTCCAAACCGGAAGTGCAGTCCCCGCCCGCGTGAAGGAAGCAGAGAAATGTAAACATCCGGTGAATAATTATCCGAACCTCCCCGATGGCGCCTTGTAATCAAGGGGTTCCGGGTTCGATACTCGGTGAAGGCAATTAGTGGTTCGGATTTCACTTTAAACTGTAGGTCCAGTCCCAATTAGCCTTACTGTGCATAAAGTGGATTTAAAATATCAATTCAATCAATCAACCATAATTCTCTGTTACTTTGTTCGGGGGTGTTGTCCACATGCGTTTGTGATTGTCCCTTCATCTTTCACCTCTTTCATCTTATCACAATTCTTCGCGATTAGTCAAAATTGGCAGGAAAGCGAAGTAAAGTAAACTTGATCTGCAATCTGGGTAAACTTTTCAGCTTTGAAAATGAGTGTAAAATGGTTGATTATGATAATGTTTGGTTTTACGAAATTGAAAAAACTTGAGCTTCTTTGTGTAGGAAGGAAAGGGGGGTGTACACAATTCTAAAGAGATACTGAGCTTCAGTTTCGAATTTTTCAAGTGGAATTTTCAGAAACTATACGTATAATTCCACTATAAAATATCAGTTACATTTTTATCGAAACCATACGATTAAGTTTGCAAATTGAAATTTTTGAACAATGTTCAGAGACATTTTAACTGAAAAAGAGTAACGAAATCCGGGCAGAATATCGATATACTGTAAGAATCGTTATCAAGTCGTCCAAGTATTCAACGTTCAAAATTGACCAACAAAATATAATATATCTCTACCTAATTCTGACAATCAAGGGATGTGGTCATACGACATTCTTCTACATAATTACGATGAAATGTCGGAGAAATAAGTGACTGTTCTTTTATTCTAAAGGAATTCTCTGATGCCTTAAAGTCGTTAGGTTTGATTTTCTGCACCTACCAATAATGGACAAAATCAAAGGCGACCGACGCATCTCGGACACCAAGGATGGTAAAGATACCATAAAATTTTATATTCTAACTTCTATGAAAACACAAGAAGTAACTAACTATTTAATAACAAAAGTTCACTTTTCAAGTCATTATTGGTCAAAATATTCTCCCTTTTTTTATCTCTCTGATGCGATTGTCACAAAAGATGTAATTGTGGATTTTTACTACTTCCAACACAAATAAAAGCTTTTCATGTTCCGTCATGCCATGTAATTTTAACAAATAAGTTGCAGATATTTATATCATCCTACACAGCCAACTTGGAATAATGAAATACAGAGCATTCCGACATTCGCTACGAGACTCGACGGCAAGCTGCCCGGCATCAGCGCTTGTCTTTCCCGGTGAACGGGTCAGCGACAGTCGCTAGAGTCGGCTATTAAAATTACAGTTTTCATATTGTGTACTAACCTTGACTACAGAAGGTGTTGAAAATTATGTCCCTCTGCTGCAACACATTCCTGGCATCTCCTAAGGAAATTAGCATTTACACGTGCAAGTTCGTCTACTGTAATTCTCCCGATTTCTCGTACAATACTCTCTTTTAACTCACGGATGGTGTGTTGATTTTGTCTTTATAACTCCATTAAGCCTTGTTTCCATGATTATGAAAAACTAAATATGCTGACCAAGGCAGTAATTTATTTTATTAAAAACATAAACTAACGTAACGTTTCAACCTTCTAGCAAGGTCTTCTTCAGACTCTGTATCAAGTACAAAGTACTTGTACTTGTACTTGATACAGAGTCTGAAGAAGACCTTGCTAGAAGGTTGAAACGTTACGTTAGTTTATGTTTTTAATAAAATAAATTACTGCCTTGGTCAGCATATTTAGTTTTTCATGATTTTGTCTTTGTATATTTTATTTTTTAGATTTTTATACTTTTTCCCCGTGACGTTATTATTTTACCATATAAGAATTTTAGCGGCTCTAAATGCTGTGGTTTTTGAAACACCCGTTTCTTGTGAGAGGCGGTAGATAGATTTCCGAGAAAACTGTTCTAACCTTTGTCCTATCTCATCGATTTTTCCTCGGTAAGTAGGCGTGGGTTTCTCTTTCCACTTTTATTCAGAACTGACCCTGTTACTCTAAACTTTTTAACGAGGTTTAATATAGTGGTCCTATGTGGAACGGGAACACCAGGAAATTTCGTTGCAAAACGTCGTCGCACTTCTCCACAATTCCTCTTTCCGAAGTAACACTCGACAAGATAAATCCTTTGTTGTAATGTAAACGTTTGTGGAGCCATATTAAGCCACAATCTTCAACACACGGACACGACACAACACAACTTCCGAGGAAGGATTATACTGGCGTCAGTCTGCAACGTCAACAGAAAGGGAAAGAGAGCGAAGGCAGGGAGAGCGAGAAAACCAGACTGCAGCGTGCGACTGTCGCGGACCCGTTCACCGGGAAAGACAATCGCTGATGCCGGGCCGCTTGCCGCCGAGTCTTGTAGCGAATGTCAGGGAATGCTCTGTAGAATGAAACAACAGACTGATATATTCCCATCGGCCTATGTCATATTAATTATTAACCACCAGATTTCTTCAGTTTTTCTAAGAGTTTTTCTAACTTTGTCAGGGAATGTTCGGAAAAATATAGTTAAACCTATCTACAGATATTAGAATTGAAAATAAATATGGTTTCGGATTCTCGGTTTCGCCTCTAATTTACATAATTATGCAAGTTATTCAGACATATAAAGCACATATCTACCTGAAGTCACATATTTTGTTTATCGTAATTCCAAAGTTAATCAGTCGCCAGTTACAGTTGTAAACGTGTGCCGCCTGCTTTCATATGTTCGAAAAATCCGCATGTCCAGAGTTCACAGCATCGAAATGAGGCATCAAGCACAAAAAGTTAATAAAAAAAGTTTGATTGACTGGATTGGTGTTTTAAGTCTACTTTGTGTACAGTGAGGCTAATCGGGACTGGACCTACAGTTTAAAGTGGGATCCAAACCACTATGTGCCTCCACCGGTTATCCATCCCAGAACCCCTTGATTACAAGGCGATGACGCTACAACTGCGCCATCGGGGAGGCTAAAAAAAGTTTGCTTTGACGTTGTGAGAATTTGTGCGGTGACATATCGTAGGCCTGTACATTGCTTATACTATACATTTCATGACTCGAGACGATATCCCGGCAAGGGGCACATGCACAGTCGTTCGAATTCCAGTTTAAACTTAGATCTTGTCCTCATTAGCCTATCCGATCGTAAACTGGACGTAAAATGAACTTTGACAAACTTTTCAATCGAGACCGAGACGAGAATGAGAACAAACATTTACAACAGGTTTCAAGAACATTTTCTTTAAAATAACCATAAAATTATAAATAAATATATAGCCTAAATAAAAGTATTTATGCGAATTTTGCATTATAAAACAAACTCTCGCACACTATATTATATGTGTAAACACACATATATATCCCCATACGCGCATGTCTTGTCGAGCTCGAAATTTGTACCCCCAAATGAAAACGTTCCTGCGCCACTGGTCATATGGCACATATTAAGTTTCTGCAAATAGACTATATCCGCCAAACAAGTTGGGGGAGGGAGGGATCTCTCTACAAGGGGCTTCTGAACGCAACCATCGAGAGGCGTGTAAGTGAAGTGCCTCGTTTGTGTAGCGCTAATGACTCTTCGAGCACTCGACAAATGCGCCACTCGGTGAAGCCGCTACTTGAAGGGAAGCAGCGTATCCTACTACTACACAATCTAGGTTAAGCTCACGAAACGTGTCACAGACAGTGAGTGACCCCCATGTGAAGGGACCCTAAAGATGAATGCAACCTAGATCAACTTCCAACAAATACTTTTTAAGTACTGTGTAAAATCCTACACCAAAAATTGATGCATTCATACTCATTTTCACTCCGCCCTCCCCTACTGTTTTACCAAGAAAACCTTTGTCGTAAAGGGACGAGCCCCTCAATATCCTCCGCTTTCCGATAGCCGAGACCAGGCAACATTTTGTAGCAAGTGTGATGTTGCAACGTTTGCAGCGTCCATTTTACAACATTGTTATGCGCGATGTGCGATCGTGTGTAGGGTTGCCAGATATCTAAAATAAAAAAAAACAACTGGACATACAGATTATATAGACATGGATATAGTTAAATTGATTTTTTATAACATTTTTAAACATTACAAAATCAATTGCTGTTTAAAACATTGTTAATCCCTAATTTTTAACATTTTGACAAAATATATTAATATTTGATTGAACTCTTGGCGTCCTTTAAGAAGACATTTTTTTTCCAATGCATTACTATAAAATTCAGAACATGACTTATTCTTATTCACTAGAACTTGCAATATGCTTTCCACTGTCGTTAAGTCCAGCCGATTTCGTTCTTTGGTCCACTGAACAGTTGGTTATAAATTGTTATTAATTTCTTGTTGTATAAAATGATTTTGAAATTTGAATTCGTTATTTCTTTAGCTAAATACGGGACAAATGAGCGTCCCGAGAACATTTTCCGGGATAACGTGACATGTCTTTTAAAAAAGGGGACAATCCCATATATACGGGACGTCTGGCAACCCTAATCGTGTGAATATGGCATTCAAGCAGGAAACGTTGCACAAAGGAGTGGCGACACGGATGTGTAAGCTTACGACCACTGTTCATCCCTACACATCCGTGGAAGTGAACCAGTTGATAGAATTGGCACAAATCACGTTGAACCAAGTTATAAACCAGATGTCAAACTCTCCAGTCCATGTTATCTGTGCGAATGAGACGTTGACTAGAGCCACCTACCGAAACGTTCCGAACTACTTCGTTGCTGCGTAGCGTGTTTTTGGAGGAACATCCATAGCATTTAACCAAATTAATTTCTCATCCAGAATGCTAATATTTCCTCCTCAATCGTGTTATTCTGTGTAACTGCAATAAATTTCCAATTCGATAGAAACTGCTATTGTCAATTACAATTAAAATCGCAACCGAATGTAAATATTAAACAATTATTACTACTCAGTAGCTCGAAGGATTAGTTTTTGAGGTGGGCTTTAATTGGCCTCGAGGGGAACATTTTTCAAAACATTTCTTAATCATCAACCGTAATAGGCTAAAAGTAAAACTATCCTCTGTGTCTTGCATATACGCATAGTATACCATGAGGGCACATTCCCGAGACTATTTCCGCTGTTCTTTTTTTTACTCAGTATAGTCTTCGTGATGACTGGGCCAGAAAGAAATTGTCGAATTACGGGTTCGAATCTCGACATGGTCATAGATGTTCCTTTGAGAGTACCCGTCGCAGTGGAGCTACTAAGCCAGATGTAGAAGATTCGAATCCTGAGCAAGGTATGTGTTTCACCGTCTATGTAATCAGTTAATCATTCTGTTCGTAAAATAACAGAAATTGAGTGTCCTTCAGCAGTTCGTTTTAATAATCAATAATCATCATCCATCACAATTAGACAAACATGCCCTAAAAGCGACCTAAAATAAATTTAATAAAACTTGATGATTCTGAAAATTTCTCGAACGTTTGTTAGGTGTAATTTTGACAAATACTTTCAGATCATTGCAGTCATCTTGCTTCATAGAGGCTGCGATATGTTTCAGGGGGGAAATTATTTCTACTTGAAAAATGTATCGCTTCCTACAGGAAATATTAGGTTCCAGGTTCGGTCCCTGAAATAAAATGCCAGGTACATTACTGAATACATTCTAAATTTCATATAAGTCTCGAACTGTACGAAACCAAGTCAGTACGTCTCGATTCTCTAGACGAAATGAAAGAGGTTGTCTCTTTCTTGACAAGTTTAGAACTGTCTGGTCTCTTAATTTCGGTCCATATTCCACCGTTCCTGGTTCAGATTCCGCCATGAAGGAGAACCTAGCAGTCAGGCACGTATCCAGAGGGGGGGCTCGAGCCCCCCCCGAAAGTTTTAGGTTTACACTAGATAAAATGAGGTTTTTGGTTTCTTGTGGTGTGAAATAAAATAATGTGACAATAATTTAAGGAAAGAAATAGTTATCGAGGCAAGACGGACAATGTTCCGTAACCCTGTTATTGATAAAAGCATGTATCCAAGATGGGGCACAGGGTGCTCGACCCTTTCCCCAGAAAATGTTTCAGTTTACGTTAGATAAAATTAGGTTTTTGGCTTCTTAAATAATGTGAAAATAATGTAAGGAGAGAGATAATTATCGAGGCAAGACGGAGCATGTTTTATACCCCTGTTATTATTAATAGCACGTAGCCAAGGTGGGGATGAGGTGGCTCGAGCCCCCCCCCCCTCAGGAAATGTTTAAATTTACACTAGATAAAATTAGATTTTTGGCATCTTGAATAATGTGAAGATAATAAATTTATAAATCGGAGAGAAATAATTATCGAGACAAGACGGAGAGTGTTCTATAACCCTATTATTGTCAATAGCCCGTATCCAAGGTGGGAATCAGAAGGCTTGAGCCCCCCTTCAGGATTTTTTCTGTTTACACTAGATAAAATTAGGATTTTGGCTTCTTGAATAATGTCATGATAATTTGGGAGAAATAATTATCGAGACAAGATGGAGAATGTTCTATAACCCTGTTATTGTTAATAGCACGTATCCAAGGTGGGGTTGATGTGGCTCGAGCCCCCCAGGATTTTTATTTTATTTTACACTAGATAAAATTAGGTTTTTGGCTTTTTGAATAATATGACGATGATTTAAGGAGATAGACAAGTATCGAGGCAAGACGGAGAATGTTCTATAACCCTGTTGTTGATAATATTGCACGTACACTTTCCTTGCGCTTTCGGTGTTGTTTCTGCGCACTTGAGGACTATGTAGAGACTTGTCAGCATTTGGAAGCTGCTCAACAAAGGTAGAGCCACACGTAGGGCGATTTGTTGTAATGTATAATCTCTGGAAGGCGGGAGAGGGTACGTTCTTGAATGAGAGAAGGAGTCAACTACTGGCAATATTAACGAATCGTTTTATCTGCGGAACGTTATACAATATAATGAGGATATAAATAGGCGGATTCAATTTTTCAATTGATCTGTACAAAGAATCGGTTAATGAGATTTCAGAGGTAAGTGTGACAATTCATACAGTCGATTGGTGATCAGATCAGTCAGCGTCCTCGGATTGCTTTATAAGATATAGTGATTCGAAAATGAAGACATTGACGACAGCAGAACTTCCGGGCCTCAGTGTGGTGCTAGTTCAGTTCGAAGGCCGAAGAGATCAATGCCTCTCTCTCTCTCTCTTCTCTCAAGTGAATATTTCATCAGTACCGGATATTAAAACAGAAATAAACTGCATAGATCAACTGAAAATCAAAGTTTTGAGTGATGATTTGTTTTTGCCAGAACTAAATTTCGTATATGCAGTCTGAGAATTTCATGATATAAAAAAATACTTTTGTTTAAGCCTACTGGGTTCGAAACACATTCAAACACTTAGCTATCATAAAGAGACAGACGAAAATTTTATGAATGTCGAGAAGAGAAAGCAGGAAGATGTTGCATATGTACACATTTTAGGCGGAAATTGCAGGCTCTACCAGGATCCAAATCAGGGTTCTACCAACTGAGCCACCTAGTCATCCTTTACTTCAACCGATTTTTCGTTAAAATGTCTACATAGTACATGTCCTGTGTATATCAAATCGTAAGGTGTTGCCTGTATAGTGAACAAGCACAGAAAATATAGGAGAGAAAAGAAAACTGAGGAGCATTATCACCGGTTGAGGATAATTTTTTCTGTAGTCAACAAGAGCTACTACTTCGAGGTGACAATGACGGTGGCCTAATAAGGGAGATTTCACACCGTGTCGCCTGAAGATTAGGTTTGTGCGGCCTTTTGTGTCGCTACGGTGTGAAACGTTGCTGTTGATTGACCCATTCCAATCAACATGTATCGCGTGTCCCTTCGGTCTGAAACCTTCCTAAGTCTTGAAAATCCAAGTCACAAGGATGGAAAATAAGGGCCTTGTTAAGGTTAGGTGTGAAGGCAGGCAGACGACGCAACCCTAAAGGATCATATTCAAACCTGCAGGAAGAACGCATCTCCAATGCGATGATAAAAACTTCTGGTGAGTTCATTATAAAAAAAAATGTCCGAGATAAAGAGAGGCGTGCCCGGGATTTTCGGAAGGGAGAGGGGTTACGCATACTATTTTTGGTGGTCAGTCCTGACTTTGCCATTTTTTCCTGTCTTTGACGTTCCTTTTTTTTTTAAAAAAAAAAGGAATACTGGGTCAAATGGAGTTATTACCTCACCAACCCTCCCTTGGGCACGTCACTAGAGATAAATGAGTAAGCATTTGATCATACTGGGAGACGAAACATTAGATGTGTTGGGAACGGAAGGGTTTTTCACTGTGCATTAATTGTTTCGTGATCCACTTGTATTCGAGAAGACTTCCTTTGTTTCGTGCCGATATATAACAAGACAGCGGAAACTGTGACAGGCATTTTTGAACACTTGTGAGTGCTAAGGCCTGAATCTGAACAATTTGGTGGGTTTCGGCTTTTATAAGAGCTGAAAAAATGGGAGGACAAGACACGTTAGTGGTGTTCAGGCTCGAATCAGAGAGTAATATTCGAAAGCTGTCTGCGTCCAGTTCGCAACCCACAATTTGAATCTCGCGTTGTCGAGTGGATTGTCCATCCCGTGCATGTGTAACAGCTTCGTAAAAACACTCAAAGATACCATAGATGTTTTTATGCCTGATGAGAAGAAATGGACAAACACACATACTGAGATGGTTCCGGCACACATTATTAATGCATGGGAACAGAGGAGTCGAGTGGTAAAAAATGTTCCGATTTCACGTTCTAATTAAAATGATAGCCTTACAGTGGCAACGATTTAAGGGATAATTGCTCCCCATTTTTTATTTTTCTGCCTCAACATTATGGCCTCTTAATGTTAAGCCTTGGCTACCAAGAGAAAGTAAACTTTCCTTGCAACGCCCTCCGCACCCCCCCCCCCCCCGTTTTGGAACCCAATTTCCACCACTGGTCTTAAACATACAATTGTGAGGTTCTTACTATACCCCTTAAAAAAATGGTGTTGAGCCCCCCCCGAAAGGAATTCCTGGATACGTGCCTGCTAGCAGTGTTTTTTCTCGTACTTAACTTCATAACCAAATCTACCGAGCGTATTCCTCACTTCGATTCGTTCTAAGGGGGGAAAAAAATCAAGCTGCACTCCTTGCGATTCTCTGCAGAAATGTGGTGAAAAATAATTAGATCAAAGTTGACAAAAAGATGCCTGTGCGAGTTATGACGGAGAAGAGAAAAAGTGTTTGCTCCGCTAATTGTTAGATGTCTCCGAGGGGAATTAAATTTCCTGAGGACGAAAGCAAAGGCGCATATTTGTCTCTTCCTTCAATGGAATTAGCTCCGGAGTTTCCATGGCAACCTTTCAGTCGCCGGTCGTGAATGATTCTTGTCAAGATGTGATTCGTCGATGTGTGTGTATTGTCAACGCTCTGACCTCACTTCCTCCGCACGGTGGCAGTGTTGGCAACTCATGGATTTTCTCGATGAAACTGCACAGATTTGAGTGTTGTATTGTATTCTTCAGTAACTGAACGTGTCGTTTTCGGCTCTGTGTTTGTCGCGACGGTGAGGATGAGTGATGAAATTAAGAGGAAGCAAGCACAAATAAGTATTCATGATTTATTGAACCTCGGACGATTGATTGATTTATTGATTGAATTAAAAGTTTTGGGAGCATCGGCACTTAAGGCCATTTTGCAGCCTTCTAAGTATACGGGGGAAATATCCCCTTATCCACAATTCTGACTGAAAAAGTTAATATAAGGAGTGTAAAAAGCCCCTTGGGAAAAATTAAAAGTGCAAGGTTGTAAAAAGACCTGTACCGTACATTAAAAAGTCAGAAGTTATTAAAAGCTTCCTCGCAGACGGTGGAAGAGACCAGCTCTTCGTAAAAAGCTAAAAACATTTGATAAAACACTGTTCTCATCGCCCAACAGGGATGACAAACAGCTGGGAATATTAAAAGTATGTCTGAGGATAGCAAAGTAGCACATTCAATAAGAATATGCCGAACACTTAAAATAATATTACAGATAAGACACATCGGAGGGTCCAGCCCTTGCAACAAGTAACCATGCGTTGGACGACTGTGTCCAATACGTAGTCTGCAAAGAATAACTTCTTCTCGACGAGAGGCACGGGACGAGGAAAGCCATGCAGGCGTGGTGGGCTTAATAAAGTGAAGCTTGTTCCTCTCGGACGAGGTTTCGGAAGTGACTTTTTTGACGAAACTGACGTCTTCTTGGCACGCATAGTGCTCTGGACTTGCGATCTTGCTACCGACGGTACAGTGGGATACAAAAATATGGGGATGGACAGTATGCTTCGTAATATTCTGCTCAAGGTTCAAGTCGTGTCCTGGGCATGGGTGTTATTTTGCGAGTTCCTTTATCAAGTTCGTCCAACCATCAAAGAGCGACACAAAATATGAAAAAATACAAAAATATTTATTGTCTGAAGTGTATCTATTTTTGCTCCCTGTTTGTACAGATTTTTTCTATTGCCTCGTGGCTCAACAGCCCTTTAAGTACCAGAACATGCAAAGTGGCTCTTGCATTTGTTTTACTTATTTCTACATCGCTTTTCTGTTTTTTTCAGTCTGGGCGCGACGATGGTGACAAGCGATGGTTAGATCATACTGACGAATGAGAATTCCCAAATAATACACATGCCAGGTCGGGACTTGAACACGCATCTTCAATAACAAGGCCGTGAGACTTCCAAAGCTGCTTGTCATTGGTTCACGCTTGGTCAGCGCATCCAGACACACAGATTTCTAGACCGGAGCAAGCAACTTGATGCTTTATCAATTGATGCCGAAATTTGGTAGTTTCCACATCACAAAGATTGAAACGCCACCAAAAACTCTAGGAGAACTTGTAATTTTCAGTTTGTGGAATTAAGTTCATAATGCTTTTTGTCTTACGATAACTATACATTCAGACGCAGAGGCGAAGTTGGGAGGTTTTGAGATCTATATTTGTCTGTTCATACCTTGCCTTCCCTTTGGCTTAGCTTTCCTTGTTTAATGAAAGAGCACGTCAGATATACGAAAATACAAATAAATACGTCTCCACCGCTAATATCCAGTAACGACCTTATATAGATTTGGAACTTTAATGTAGCTATATATTTTACACCAAGGAACATGGATAGTGTAGTTTGCTTGAATAATGTTGAACGTTAGGCTGACAGTGACAGCAGAGTTGTTAATTTGGAACGATTTGGTAGGTGGCGCTAGTGAACGTCTCATACGCACAGATTGCATGTACGCGACAGAGATGTGATCCTTTAGTAGTCTATTCCTTGTGGCAACGCTTCTTCCGGTTGGAAACACTTCAGGCGCTTGCTCCCACACATTTTTCCACCGGTGTCAGTGGAGTGAAGTCTTTCTAGTGATAGAGAACTGTTTTCGCAGCTGCCTTTTTGAGGCCTATATTTGTCTCCAATGATCAGCGTAAGTTGAAGTAGAGATGTTCTCCGTAGCAATTCTGCCACGTCATTGTTTTGTTCTTGTCTTTCTATGCGAATGATTAAGCATTGGGTAGTGTTTTTGTGCACCAATTAGTGTTTTCTATTTCGCAGGGTTTTTTTCATGTAGAGGGGGCAGGGGTGAACGCTCTCCCCCCTCCCTTTACTACTCCCCAGCAAGCACGAAAATTCCAGCCTAAATATGCATTTTTTGTATTGTATTTAGTGATATATTAAGTGCAACTGTCCCCCAGTAAATATTCCCCCCCTCCTACCACCTCACTCATTTTTCTGGGGTCGTCACTAGTGTGGAATAATTACAGCACACAATTGCCAGCGTTCGATTTTAAGGCAGGGGGTGGGTAGTATTTCCCTTTTGAAAGCAAAAGTCTACTGAGGGCTGGAAATCCATTTCAAATTGCAGTCTGAAACCCTAAGATGTCCCAACCAGGAACTGAACTTGGGACCTTTCATTTGCAAACAACATTAACCTGAACACTATCGGGAAGGTAATTATTTACATTTTGATTTTTTTTAGTATTATGACGCACGCGATACGTCAGGAATAAATTCAAATTACTTTCATTGTGATAACAGCACAAATAACAGCACAAACTAACTACAATGCATTTGAGGCACATTTGGAAACAAATAGATAATTCATTGTTATAGTTCGTCTCTCAAGTCATAACTCGTGCATGTAGCACCACTTTGGCGAATGAATTTACATTGTGTTGTATTTTTAATACGTAGTGCTTATTTTACCTTCCTGTCTTAATCGTGACGATGAGATTGAATGTTGAATTGATGAACTGAATCAGAGGACACATACTCGTAGAATCGCCACATCGGATTTGAACTAAGAGTTGCTTCGATTTTTGTGTTCGGTGGGGGTGAGGGATTAAGGATATATTTTGATGGGATCCATACAAAGAACGTTCTTCATTGCACTGCTATTTGACTTTGTCACGAAATATAAATGTTGCACTTCGACAGGATGGGTCAGCTTCATTTTTGGATGGGCCAAGGCCCACCCTGGCTCTCCCATGCTACCCGTTCTAGTTTCGGCCAAGTTGTGTTATTTCCACCGTCAAACATTCGAGTGTGATGTTTTGACATTTCCTAAAATGCGTTTCAAGTCAACCTGATACTCGAATTTGAAGAATGATTTTAATAAATTGATTTTGTATATTATTTCCTGGGTGGCTCTAAAGGCGTAGAAATATATTTTTATTTACTTTTATGTACACAGGTTGTGTAGTTTTAAATTAATATTCATTAAATACCCCAGTCCGAATACACTGGCAAACTGTTGGCCTTTAATTGCACTATCAAAAGCTCGAATGTAATAACTTTTTTGAACTTAACTCGAAGAAATCAAATCTTAAATACGCTGAGGGCAGAGGCGCAACCACGAATTTTTGTCTGGGGGGGCAAGAACCAGGATATACGTACCAATAATAATAATAACAGTAATAATAATAATGCTAAAAATAATAATGTCAATAATAATAATGTTATTATTATATTATTATTGATTTGCTTTATTATACTTCGCTTCTTGTGCCACTTTTGGCTAATTTGCGAAGATGGGGATGAGTGATGATATGAAATTCATGAATGGACACTCACAAACATCCATACTCGAGCCGGGATTCGAACCCGGGACCAACATTATTATTATTAGTATTAGTAGTAGCGGTTGTAGTGGTAGTATCAAAGACGTTATTGCCCTCGTAAATTTGTAAAATGGGTAGAAGTTGGTGCTATAGCATTTGTGTTCGAAGAAACGATTTGTATTATCTTTTCAACATTCAATTTCACATTAATAATGGAACAAGCACACAAACTATTTTTGAAAGACAGAAAATGCTTGAGAAATGCATTCTAAATGTCATTCTTTTTTACATTATCATGTATAACTTTCATGCACGATATATGTTTCACACATATGCAACATTGAGCGACGTGGACTTTAAATTGTGTAGATATTCAGTTTCTTTAATACATATAATATACAACATATATTATTTAAATACATTACACATCCAATTCATCCATCTGACAATAAAGCAACAGCAAAAAGTACATAAATTGCATCTCAAATGTGCACGCTCCCTTTCCTCAAAACAATTATTCATGCATTTAAATCCAAATGAATTAAGACTAGCCTAGTTCCTCTGTCTGGAAATTTACAATGCATTACAGAGAAGAATGAAAAATTGCGAGCGAAGCGAGCTAGAAAATTTTTGGATCCACTTTTTTTTTAATCAATATTGATTTATTAGGGCGCAAATATTTTCACGGGACGCCAATGCATTGTGTCTTTTACAACTTTTGTGCCTCCCCGGTTGTGTAGTAGTGACAACATCGTCGCCTTGTGATCAATGGATCCCGGGTTTGATACCTGGTGGAGGCACATGGCACAGTTGTTCGGATCCCACTTTAAACTGTAGGTCCAGTCCCGATTAGCCTCTCTGTGTATAAAGTGGGCTTAAAACCACAAATCAATCAATCAATTTTACAACTTTTTTTTTTTTAATTTAGATCGTTCGGCGCCCAAGGCAGACTCCCGCCGCCCCTAGCTACGGTTATGAACTTGATAAGACTAAGAAAAGCAGGTATTGCGAGCTAAGCGAGCAAGAAAATTTTACGAAAAGTATTTTTATTTGCATAAAATTTGAAGTTGTGGGCAGTAATTGCCCCCTGCAGGTGCACTTGGCTGTTTGCCCCCCCCCCCCTAGAACTCATTTCATTCCAATGTTTAGTTGGCAATTCTCCCCCGGCCCACCCCTGTGGTTGCGCCACTACCTGAGGGCCATGTATATTTACGGTGTATTGAGTTCGTCTTGGCCTGTGTGTGTTCTCAGCACGTTCTGAAACCTAATGAATCGCTTGAACTTGCTTTGCGCTATTGTGAACTGTAACAATCGGAATTGTTCTCAACGAAACACTTCGGAACGGAATTTTAATCGCTGTAACGGCTTTGCTAGAATGTTATTAATGTAATTTTTTAAAGCTAACTTCTGTTCTCGACACACTTTGTCTCGCTGCCCTAAAGTTCCTATCGTTTTCTGCGTCGCAAAGTGGGCAGTGCGTAGCTACTGAGGGGGAAAACAACATGAAATTAAAAGCCTTATAGCTTTCCTGGCGACGAATGAACAGATTCTTTCGAGATATCGACCAGGTGAGTTGTGAAAAGGTTTCCGAGCTTTTGAGAGCTAACGTTAGTATCATCAGGATAGAAGTGCTAAAACATCCTTCGTGTTGGAAGAAAAAAAAGGGCAGCCTTTAAAAGATTACGTCACACGCCTTTTTGTTTTATCTGTCAATCTATAATCTATAATGACTTACCAACACTGCCTGCGGGACAGGCACCAAAGAGGAAAAAATGAGCAACGCATAAGATATGGGACGTTAATATATTATTATTTTCAGAGACTAATTTTTCCATATTAAGAATATTTAATTCACAAGCGGATTAAAGGGGCGAAAATTTATAATTTTTCACAAAATCTTGGGATAGAGATCATGCAGGATTCCTATGAAGTTCCTGGCTTCCTGTTATATCTGGTGTGCCGCAAGGAAGCGTTCTTGGCCCTCTGTTATTTGTATCATATCTGGATGATCTCACAGACCTCTTTAATTCCCCCATCTCAAGCACAATTCTAATGTTCGCTGATGATTGCAAGATTATGAGAGAAATAAAACAGCCATCAGACATGCAACTTCTCCAAAATGACATAAATAGATTCTCCGAATGGTGTAAGCGATGGAAACTGTCCACAAACCCTTCGAAATGCTCTTGCATAACAATTTCATTGAAGCAAAACATTCTTGAAGGTAATTATACATTCACCGAGATCAGTCTAGCAAAAGAAGCACAACACCGAGATCTAGGTATCCTCATAGATTCTAAACTAACTTTCGATAATCACATATCAACCATCACAAAAAAGGCAATGCTTAGGCCAGGCTTACTTTACAGATTCACCGAAATCCATAACCCGAAAGCACTTTCCATTTACTTCAAAACATTTGTGTCCCCCATTCTAGAATACTGTTCACCCATCCGGAACATGGCTGCCCATTCTCATACCTCCAAGATCCTGAGTGTTCTCAGCTTTTTTCCTCTCTATCATTCGATATAGAGTGCCGGCCCTGAGACACCTACCTAAGAGAGATCTGCTTATAAACAAACATAAATACTCCAGAATCACGTAGATACGTTGCAGATATGAAATTACTACATAAGATAATTAATGGAAACCTAAGATGCAGCATCCCACTCCACGAACTCTCCCTCAGAGTGCCCAGACACAAAACACGGAGCAAGGAAACTTTCCACATTGCAACTCCAAGACTCTCACTCATTCAACGTTCACTATTTCAAAGGCTACCAAATCAGTTCAATGTAATCTCAAACCAAACCGATATATTCAGTTCATATCCATCTTTTATCACCAACATAGAAAAAATTGTATATAAGTAATGCTTTTGTGAAACACATCTGTTTACCTTGGAACTGTCTCGACTTGTTTATGTTTATGTTTATATTTTGTTTATTTTATTTTATCTTGTTTTGTGTGTTCATTTTAACACTAGTGTACTGTTTTACTGTTGTTTCTTTCCGGTTTAAAATGGCTTCTGCTGTACTGGAAATTTCAATAAATAATGTCCCAAAAGAAAATGACTATAGGTGTGTTTCACCTACGTCACAAACTGTTGCATTGTGGTAACATTTCCCGCAAACATGGCGGCTGTGTGCATCCTGACGTCACATGAAAAACCCACCTATAGCCGCGACGGCTTAGCATCCGGCGCGGAGACAGCCTTTCCGGTAGTGACCCTCTGTTGCCGCGTTTACCTACGAAAGAACTCGCGGTCAATCAAAATATTAGGCCTATTGCTTGGGCAACAAGCGGTAACTTTAAAATTCCCCCTCCCCAAAGCAGCCAGCAGGGAAACATGATTTTGTCAAAATAACCATTCTGCGCCGTGAATGGACACCGGTTGGTATGGCGGCCTGAGAATAGGGATGGTCCTAAGACAAGTTTGCGAGCCGAGAATGTGACCAGACCAGGGGTTGCTTAGGACCTGCGATCCGGGTGCGTACTCGGTGGGTCGAAACCGCGGTGTATCCCTTGAGTAGCGCCAAAACCTTATTTCTCATTATACAAGGTTCGGCCATAAAAAAAAACGAACTTTTTTTTAGGAAAGAAAACAAGAAATTACCTTCAAATGACTTTATCACCTTCAAAATAATCACCAGAGGAGGCAATACACTTTGACCAGCGTTTGTACAGGTGTTGGAAACACTGTTGATAGTCATACGCGTAACATTTAATTTAATGTCCGCGACGTCGTCAAATCTTCGCCCTTTCATAGCCATCTTAAGTTTGGGAAAAAGGAAAAAATCAGCAGGCGATAAGTCTGGAGAATATGGAGGGTGATTGATCACTGTCACTAAATGCTTAGCAAGGTATTGTTGTACAGACAATGCGGTATGAGGTCGAGCATTATCGTGTAACGGAAACCATTGGCCAGAATCACAGAGGTCCTTCCTAATCAGCTTCATCCTGTTTCTGAGTCGACCAACCACTTCCTTGTAATACCACTGATTGATTGTTTGGTTTTCAGGGACAAATTCATGGTAGATCAGTCCTTGGGAATATAATAATGCGATCAGCAGCACCTTTGTCTTCCGTGCTTTTTTCTTTACGGGCGAGAACTGTCCTTTCCACTGCGCACTCTTTTTGTTTCGGGGTCATATTGTAAACACCAGGGTTAATCTCACCATACACTGCCCGTATCATCTGTAACATTTCGGTAAACGATTTAACCAATTTGTAACAAAACTTTATGCTGTATTTTGTACACCGCCTGCACACGACCTGCATCTGACGCACGCTTGCCCCGATACAGACTGCCTGTAACAGGTTGAAACATGCACTGACGAAAAGTTTAGATATAGCTCTTTGCAGTGTTGCCAGAATACGGTACCTTTTTATTTGGTTTGGTTCTTTTTTTTACATTTCGGTTTCTTTATGGGCTGACCTTGTACAAGCGTAGCTTTTAGTTTTAAAGAGTTGTAGACAAGAATTAAAGTTGCTGCTGAGTAACATAATAAGTATAAGTATAGTGTTTCAAAATCAAGTAGAAATTTAAGTCAAGAGAGAACTGTTATTTTGATATCATTATGAAGGTATTAAATAAATACAACCCTACAATAAACGTGTTTATTAACAGTAGCACTTAATATATTTAAGAAATACGTCTATTATTTTTCTCGTTAAAACCGAAAAACCGTTGAAAAAGTCGCTAGGAATTCAGGCGGGGTAGAATAATAGAGGACTGTGTCTTCAACAATACCTCTCCACATTTTTCAATTGATTTGAAGGTGCTAGGTTCCCAAATGTTTCATCAGTCCTCCCCCTCACACACACACTTTTTTCTACTTGCCAACCTCTATCTTCTCTGCTGTGTTTGACAGGATATTAGCAAGCACACACGCATGCTTCGTATCACAGTATCACCACCTTAAACTCTCTAAGTTCTATTTTCTGTATTTTCCAGTTGGAAGAGGATGGTGACGTCCACATTCTCCATATCACCAAGGCGGAACCAGGCGACGGTGGCGCCGTGGTGTGCACAGCTTCAAACGACGAGGGCTCCACGTCATGCTCGTCGGAGCTCACTGTACTGACACCTACCGCCATGAACGGGAACCACGAAGGCGTCCTCGAGGAACAGCCAGTGCGACCGGGCCCTGAGGTCTGGAGAAGCCTGAATGGTGACGTCAGCAAAGATAGTCCATCGCCGGCCACAATCCTTCGGGGACCCCATGACGTCACGGTGTTGAGAGGGGACATTGTGACGCTCAGGGCGCATTACACAGGGACGCCGCCGCCCATCGTTCAGTGGATGAAAGCGGTGAGTACATTTTTACACCAGTAAATTTGTTGGAGTGGTAGAGGCTCCATTTTAAAATTTTCGCCATGCAAGGATTTTTTAACTTACATATTCCAATGGCGTGCCCAAGGGGTTGGGGGTTGATGGGGGTCATAACTCACCCCTCGGGTCAGGCCCGTAGCTAGAATTGATATTCAGGGGGGCTCACGGGTTATCAGGGGGAGCTTTGTAAACAAAGTCCATTTTTTAAAAAAAATAACAGTAAAAAATGAAGTTAAATTATTTTGGGGGGTCATTAAGTTATATACAATTTTTAAATATCATACAAATACTACATTTTCTACATTTTTTAAAACATCTCTTGAAGTGTTAATTGGCTGCTACTGACACCGTCCCTTATTAAACACTCCATATTACTTTATATGATACAGATATTTATATCACACAAAAGAAAAATGCACAATATTTAATCACAGTGCCTACAGTATATTCCACCCCCGGTCGAAGCAATGAAACTTCCCTTTGTTCCCAAAACTTGGGAGCTGTTGACTTTTGATGTAGATGCGAAGGGAATTTGCATGATGACATCGAAGTCTCAGATTTCTGTCTAAACGGGAGGACAGTGAAGGTACAGATAAAGAAGCTCCGCTATGAAAGAACTTACAAAGTCTAGATAATCTTCTAAATACTTGCAGGTACTTAGACTTCAGCTCATAAACAAGATGAGCGAATGTAATAGCTGCTGCATGTTCTGTGGATTTATCCTTAAAGTTGTGAGCTGTCTACATTTTCATTCTTCACTGGAAACAAATTAGTTTTACCTATGGCAATGCCAGTGGGGCTGACTACACTTCCAGGGGGAGCTGAGCCCCCCCGGGCCCTGCCTGGCTACGGGCTTGCCTCAGGTACAGAATTTATAGGGGAAAAAAAGATTGTCAAAAGCAGGAAAAGATAGCAAAATAAGGACTGACTGCTAAAAAAAAAAAGAAGCATAGCCTATGTAACCCCTTCCCCTTTCGAGAATCCTGGGCACGCCACTATGCACTTCTGTGTGCCCCTGTACACTCAGCTTTTAACCTAGACGAGATTTTAGTCCTCAGAGACAGTATTGAATGAATTAGTTTAAAAATTGGCTAAGGAAGATCTTAGAGAGGCATATTTTCTTTTCTTGTTACGAGCCTGTCCTCAATTTTGTTACGGGCAAGAATAGCCTACGTGCTGCATCTTATGTGCTGATGTACTCATACTATAAAAATAAATCAATCAATAGTGTGTAATACACCCATATCACACAGCTCCATGAATAATACATTTTTTCTGAATTATTGATGAGAAGCGCCCCTCCCCCCCCCATTGATTCCGTACACCAATGTCACGTGCAACAGCGGAGGGAATTATACTTGAGTTTGATTCACACTAATAGATGGCAGCACTAAGATCTAACCAGTTGCTGCAGTGGATATATTCTATTCTCGCTACCATGAGAATCACAGACATCTATAGTAATAGACTGATACCATTCGTTGACATTTGGTCAGCTTGAAGCTTCGAAAACCAGACTTGGTGATCCTATAGCCTATGTGCATTACCAAGTTGAAGCCGGGAAAAGTAGCATTTTCAACTTGATGCCACATGGATGCTAGGAATATCAAAAGGAGGGGGGGAGCAACATGTTTTCTAGCTAGTTGCCAGACTATTCGAGTTATGGCGAGTCGATGACGTGATTAGACTCCAGTGCTGCCACCTGGTGGAGTGAATGAAATTTTGTTACTCTGCAACTGTGTGTACTTTATCGCCTGTAATTTACGTTGTCAGCCATAACAAGGGTTTACTGTTGCACCAGGCAGAAGCCACATCAAATCAGTGTTCGTTCACACTGTGTCAATTGGACCGTGCCGATGGTGACCTATTTATTCGTCTCAAAGGAATTCGGTTCCTCTTGTAACTTGCTATCTCTAGTAGTCGATTCTCGACTCGATCAGAATCAGGTAAATATTTGTTTTGGTTTCAGACTATCGCATGTTTTATTTGTATTCTTGTTTCCAAATTCGAAAAAAATAATGAAAATAGCCATGGACAATTTGCCGAGCAATACTTGCACATCCGACAGTACTTGATAATTCTGCAATTCCATGGTGGAATTTATACATGCGAAACTGTCCAAAAATTAACGAACACTATCAGATAAGATAGCCTGAATGCTCTTTTACTTTTCTGAAGATCCCCTGTGCATAGCAGCACGCCATGAAGGCGTATAGGCGGTGTGGGGGTAACGCCCCACACTTTCTTGATCCGGTCGTGAGTGGGATGATGTGATCAGCATCACGCCCCTGACCGCCTTTACCCCCCAGGGTTTCCCCCAGTCAGACGTAGTAGTCAGACGCGTTACCGACTGAGCCACCGCGGCCACTTTTCTGAAGAGGAATAATATATTTTAAATCGGTTATATTCAAGTAATTTTTCACGTATGCTTAACTTAGGTTAAATTATTCTTGGAAAGTCTTGGAATCTGTTAAACAGAACGGTTGTTCTGTGCAAATTTGTGATGACCACCAGCTTACGTCATACAAGAATTGCCGAACAGCGAAAGTGTCCAATGTTCTCACTTCTTTGTATTCACTTTGGCTGCAATACAAAGTTTCATGTAGGACATAGTGACTGTAGTTGTATAGAAACAAGTTACTTAAGAATACAGGGTGTCGCAAAACTCTTTCAACAACGCTTGGCTGCTGGTAGATATCATAAAAACAAGTAACTTTTCCCTATAAAGTTTACCTCGAAAGCGCTTAGTTTCAGCGCTATAAGCGCTTAAAGTCTATCCTGTAAGTATGCAACCCAACATAGCAAACGCTTGCTCTGACATATCTACCAGGGGTGCGTGGCAAGGTTGCCACTAGCGTTCCTCGTTAAGGGAAACGACTTGGAAACAACAACTTGAGAGTCTTGCCTGAGCAAAATCCAAAACATTAATGATACTTGCGATGTTGTAAGAAGCATTCACAGTATTTATAAACTGACCAAATCAAATAATGGGCAAACTGAAATTCAAGATTACTCATTTTAAAATATCTCCATAATTGATTGATTGATTGGGTTTATTTTAATTTGCTTTTCTGACACTTTTGGCTAATCGCGAAGATGAGGATGATATGATGAAATAACAAATGACACCAATGTCTAGACCAGGATTTAAACCCGAGACACCTGGCGCCGTAGCGAGCTGTGCTAACCACATCACCACGGAGTGTTTCGTGTATCATGCAATATCAACAATTGCAAGGGACACGTGAGATAGTGTAAATCCACGAACGAACAAATGTAAGCATGATGTGTTTGCTGCCTCGTTTCGAACACGCAGACTGTAATGTTATTACAATTTATTTAATAGAAATAAAGTGAACTAGCGGTATTGCAAATCGAGTTCGTTATAAAAAGCAGGCTGAAAAGAAACAAAAATCTCCGGCAGATGAATATTCTTGAGCCACTTCGGTGACTGAGTACGTTTAGTGATCAACACATGATCTCTCTCTACCGAATGTACCGGACACGAGTTCCGACCTGGACAAAAATGTCACTGAATCTTATGTCCTCGTATTTACTTTTGCCCGAAAGTGTAGGAAAATTACGTACAATGAGAATAATATAAATTCACACGATTATTCCGGAAATTCATCTAGATGTCAGAATCTCGCTCGTTTGCTACAAAATGTTGTTTCCAGGGTGAACTAAAAGTTGACATTTTGGTGCCTTCCGAAAATATTACTCTTACATTTCAATGTTGATATCAAGTTGCTACAATGAATGATAAATATGTACAATTTATGACGTGTACTCAATGGTTTCCTTTTGATTATTTTTGTCACGTTCCATGATAATGCAAAGCGAAGAACCAAAATGAGAAAACTAATTCGCACACATGAAAAGAGTGTAAATTACAAGGATTTCTCTTGATGTACCAATATCAAACGATATCGTGAAGTGCAGAACAAACTAGTACAGGCAGTAAGTATGCACCGAACTCAATGTAATTCCTTTCAATGAAATATTAATTTCTTCCTACAACTTCTTTAATAGAGCATTCAAGATTAACCAGTTTGAGTGGAGAGAAAGCGAGAGAGAGAGAGACAGAGAGAGGGGGGGAAGGAGAAAGTTTTTAATTCACATTTTCCTAGTATTGCAAATAATCGTTGGAATTTTCTTGATACCAATTTTTAAAACACATAATTTTTCTTACATGCATATCAGTTGTCGGTAAAATTTATACGTTGCCACTGTTCGAATCCCAGCTTGGGCATGTATGTTTGTGAGTGTCCATTCATCAATTTAATCATATCATCGCTCATCACCATCTTCTTAAATTAGCCAAAAGTGGCACAAACGGCTAAGTAAAAATAAAGCAAATCAATCAAGCAATGAATCAATCAATCATTAAATTAAAAGAGCCTCGCAATTATTTCCTTATGAGACAAACACGATTAGCAATAACGCTATTACAGGTAGGAAAAATTTTCAAATAAATTGTAATAACCCGGGTTCGAGTCCTGGTCGAGCCTGC
Organism: Lepisma saccharinum; assembly: GCF_977018435.1. Classification (NCBI taxonomy): domain Eukaryota; kingdom Metazoa; phylum Arthropoda; class Insecta; order Zygentoma; family Lepismatidae; genus Lepisma; species Lepisma saccharinum. The sequence continues at coordinate 7,265,338 of NC_139233.1, forward strand.
ATTTTTTGCTGAAAATTTCTACATTACAGTCTGCGTATTCGAAACGAGGCAGCAAACACATCATGCTTACATTTGTTCGTTCGTGGATTTACCCTATCTCACGTGTCCCTTGCAATTGTTGATATTGCATGATACACGAAACACTCCGTGGTGATGTGGTTAGCACAGCTCGCTACGGCGCCAGGTGTCTCGGGTTTAAATCCTGGTCTAGACATTGGTGTCATTTGTTATTTCATCATATCATCCTCATCTTCGCGATTAGCCAAAGGTGTCAGAAAAGCAAATTAAAATAAACCCAATCAATCAATCAATTATGGAGATATTTTAGAATGAGTAATCTTGAATTTCAGTTTGCCCATTATTTGTTTTGATCAGTTTTAAAATACTGTGAATCCTTCTTACAACATCGCAAGTATCATTAATATTTTGGATTTTGCTCAGGCAAGACTCCCAAGTTGTTGTTTTTAAATCGTCTCTCTTAACGAGGAACGCTAGTGGCAACCCTGCCACGCGCCCCTGCTAGTTATGTCACAGCAAGCGTTTGCTGTGTTGGGTTGCATACGTACAGGATAGACTTTAAGCGCTTATAGCGCTGAAACTAAGCGCTTTCGAGGTAAACTTTATAGGGAAAAGTTACTTGTTTTTATGATATCTACCAGCTCCCAAGCGTTGTTGAAAGAGTTTTGCGACACCCTGTATATTTGAACTTTATGTGTAGAAATTTATATGAAAAGTATTTCTGTATGTTTTCAAATTGTATACTGGGCATAAACAGGCTAATATCAAGCTGCAAGTTCAATAAAATTTCTTGATGATGATAATGTACGCTGTGAAAAATGTTGATCGCTATTGAGCACTGAACCGGACGCTCGTTCAAAATTTCCTTATCTGATCGATCGTGGCTGCGTTGATGAGAGTCCTCACCGGCAGAGAATTGTTCTAAATGAGGACGCTCCAATATCCGGTAAAATTAATCTCTTGAACCGTCATTGAGGGGAAAAACAAGCGTTGTGCGCCATGATGCCTGGATTAGGGAAACTGAAGCAACGGTTCAGAAATTACAGAAATCAATAATCGTTTCCTCAACTGTTCAACGTTCCTTTTGTCTGTTTTGTGTGTTCCTTCCTGTGTTGTTTGAGTTCATGGAGTCTGAAATGTATAAAATAGGAGCTTGATAGGTATGATAGGGGAATTGATATTTGAACCACGACAAGTGGTAGTGAAATGGAATTGAATCGTGCAAAAGTAGATGAAAAACTGCCATGACAGAAGTGGCGGTGGTCAAGTCTGCTGCTACACGGCAGACTCTGCGCAGAGAAAGGACGTTTGTTTGATAAGACCAAAAAAATAGTTTCTTGTAATTAAATATTCGTGTAGGAGACAAACAAATGATTGTTAGTAAAGGCTAGCAATTTTTGTTTGCGGTTATCAAAATGAAGGTAAAGATAAGGTAAAGTTCCCCGTGCCTATGAAGGCACATTTATGGGATGTGGGGGTAGGGCCCCACACATTCTCGATCTCGGCCACGTTGAAGGTGATGTGATCATCACGACGCTTTGGCAGAATTTTTACCCCCCCCCCCTCCAACGGGTTGCCCCCAGGTACCCATTTATTTCAGGCTGGGTGAACCCCAGAGCCGCATTATGCGGGGATCTTCCACCCCGGGAATAGAACCCGGATCTCCCGTGTGCAGTCAGCCGCTCTACCGACTACACCACTGCGCACTTCGAAATTGTATTTGTTTTGGTACTAGGTGAGGAGTACTATTTCTTAACTGTAGAACTCCACTTGACCCCTCCCCCAATCCCCAGCCCGAGATATCAGGAAAACTATACACGTATAATTCGAATTGTGAAATCTTAGCGTGAAAACATGAGGGGGTGTCACGGAAGGCAGCAAAATTAAATGGTCTCTGTGCATCGTGAAAAAGTACAAGACGACGAAGAACTGTTTATCAACAAAGTGATAGATGTTTGTGGAAAGGAAGCAACTCGGATGCAGTGGACTCACGTCTGTGAACTTGACAACAATCCCAAGGTATTTTCAATTCAATTTCGATTTTTTGTTTGTAAAGAAAAGTATTGATGACTAAAGGGCAAGGTATGAAATTTTACTAACCCCCTCCCCCAGTGTTCGGAGTGGCAATATCTACTATTAACAGGTGGGGAATGCTTTAGCCAATTTGGGGACATGTGGGGGTGGGAATGTATGTATGAACATGAAGAAAATGAGGTAGGTGGGGATGCCTATGCAAATTATTTCAGTGGTATTCTTTGAGATTTTTTTTAACTAGAGGGATAACATCCCCAACGTCCCCTCGCTTTGAGCACTGCTGCCCACCCCCCCTGAGAGAAAATCCTGCGGGCGTACTTGAGTTGAGAAGAAGGCTTTGTCTACGTAGAAGATATGCCTTGTTGATTTGCACAGACACATCACTGGTCGCTAAAACCACAAACAAGGACATAACAGTGTGTGAAACGTAAACCAGCGAAGATAATATGGTATCGATGCACACTAATTCGTCACAGGGAGCTATGACAGCTGTTAAGGTGCAAGATAATGAATGATAACCGCAACTACCACACTATTCTCACATACGGCAGCAGTGAAATGTGTTTCAAGGTTAACCCAATAATAAGCCAGAATCCTCAAGTCCCTGTTGAGAATATGCAATCTGCGTGCGTGGGATACGTTGACTAGAGCCATCTACCGAATCATTCCGAACTCACTCTGTTGTTACACAGAGTTAGGGTCAGATTTAGGCCTGGGTCCATGCGCGCCGACTACGTGGGTGCTCCGGGGCTCGAGCACCCACATAAATAATCTTGTGGGTGCGCCGCACCCACAGGATTTTTAGTTTGATAAAAACAAAATAAAGTAAATATTTCTCACTTGCCATTATCAAAAAAATAATAAGCAATTAAAACATTCAGATGGATGTTAAAATTTGTAACCTCTAAAACATAATTGTTTCAAATGTGTTTGTGCAAAGGCAACCAAGCAACACATTCCCCCCTTCCTTGCCTGTCTCTGACCAAGTCAAAGGCAGTCCCCACAATAACAATGGAAGTATATTGACATTACCAAAATTGCAAACAAATTCATAAGTGCAAGTGACGTAAGAAGGAATGTGTTTTATATTGAAAGTTAACATGTCATGATTATCATTATTATTATTTTGTACATAAAGTTAGTCATTTTGTAGTTTCTGTTCACAAACAAAATCCTTGCATAGTTCTTTCTGCAATGCAATTAAAATTATTTGCATTTATGAATATTTTTTTCATTTTAATTTGTATGAATGTGGTATTTTCTTTTAGTAACGTGTTGATAATATCATTGCCTCTTGCAATCATTGTGCATGTAAGTTGTTTAAATTATACAATACTTGATATTTACAGATCTAACCGCCATTCATGTGCACCCACAGAAATTTTGGAAAGTCGGCGCCCTTGCTTGGGTCTAGAGAGAGACGAATTTGAGGCTGCAACATTGTTGATCCGTGGACTTTCTTTCGCTTATTTTATCTTCGTAACATTCCTGCGTCTAGCCCAGTCATTACATTCTAAAAAAGAAATGAATTTTGCAGATCGAGCAATGTAACAGGCTCGTAGTGATGGTAGTCTAGGAGGCTAATCCTAGGACGCCACACAGACGGCGAAATTCAAACCTTGCAACCCCCCCCCCCAAAAAAAAAACAACAGAATAATCGACGGAGAAATTTACAACTTGGCAGAGGTATATTCTGGTAATGCCCCGCACGTTTTTAAATATGTTCTTTAGACCAGGGGTGCCCACAGGGGTGATTCTTGACGTTCCTGTGTCATGAGAATTTTTTGGGGGACAAAATTTTATAGTTTAGATACCAATTCTATGTATCTGGATGAAAAAAAGGGGGTGTAAGTTTCGTGTGATTGAATTATTAATGATTTTTCGTTATAGTTATTATGTACAGTTTTTCTACCTACCTGTGGGTGATCGCAGCGATCAAGTTGAAATGAAACACCACAGTCGCTAGAGTCGGCTATTAAAATTAGATTTCATATTGTGTACTAACCTTGACTACAGAAGGTGTTGAAAATTATGTCCCTCTGTTGCAACACATTCCTGGCATCTCCTAAGGAAATTAGCATTTACAAGTGAAAGTTCGTGTACTGTAATTCTCCAGATTTCTCGTACAATGGACGGCGCCAGAAATTTTCGACTGGGTGGGCAGAAGCGCCATATTGTTAGATTAGGGTGGGCAGTATAAATATAAGACCATATATACGTAGTATATATGTGTATGTAAGACGTAATGTATCCCCCTCTCTCAGGGGCGGCGCCAGAAATTTTCGACCGGGTGGGCAGAAGCTCCAAAGTGATAGATTAGGGTGGGCAGTATAAATGTAAGACCATGTATGTGTACGTAAGACGTATGTATCCCCCCTCTCTCTTACACTCCCGATTTTCCTCTTACTTCTTTTCCCTTTTCTTGTTTTCCTCTTTATTCTTTTCTAATCTATTCTCGCATCTTGTTCCATTTCCTCTCGCTTTGTCTCTCATGGACACAATTATTTCAAGGAAGTGTTTACACATGCGCAGCCATACACCAGCCATACATTCTAATCACATTCTCTCATGCATGTTAATACAGTGAAATAAATGTGAATTAGGTTTAAGCTTGTGTTGCAAATACAAGGCACATACTTGATTTTATGTATTCGGCGGCAATGATAGAAAGTGCGATGGTAGACAATCGTGAAGTTTCTCGTAATTTAAATGCATGTTCCTGAGCATAGTATTTTTATCGTATAAGTTTTGACTGAAAGAGTTTTCTTACTCCTTGGGGGTTACTTTTCTTAGCTTACAAGGTTTGTACAACTGACAAATCTATCTGAATGTTTGTAGTAGCAGCGATTGGGTGCCAACATTTGAGGGGCAAGGACAATATACGCAGGGGTGCCCATCCCTCCCAAGGCCAATGGCGCATCCCCACAAAAATCATGCCCCCCCCCCCAAATCATATCATTTGAGCCCTGAAACTATATCGTAATCCCTAAGCAGTATACCAACACTAAGCACTATATTTTAAGAAGTGATGTTACTCATGAATATGGAGAATATCGCTCATGTCTTGTAATGCAGCTATAGCATAAAAATTCACATCCACCTCAGTAAAGCGCCAAACACGCATTGTTGCAACAAACACATTATTGCGAGCGAAGCAAGCAAGAACATTTTTACATCCATTTCTTTGCAGGCTTTCAAGAATATTAATTTAACGGGGTGTCAATACTTTCTTAGGATCCCGGGATATTTAGTATTTTCCAACTTCTGTTTTGGCACGTTCGTGGTCGAAAACGTGTGGATACCATATCGCTAAATACAGTCTCCAAAATTTAATGTTCAAACTCTCTCTTCACTACAGAAATCCCTTGACAATCTAAGATTTAACACTTTATCAAGAGCTTCCTATCTCCCCCTTTAAATTTCTTACTCAATCCTACCACAAAAATGTCCATGCCAAGTTTAGACTTACTGTTGATATTGAAGAGAGGATATTGCCTCCTCCAAAAAATTAATTCTCAGTCTCCACACCAGAATTTCTGCAACTGTCTAAGACAATAGTAATACACAAGAATTGGATACCTCAATGTCCCTCTAACTAAAATACCCGCCATAATCTAAGACTTGGAGTTGAATACTGTCCCCGCCAACGTTTAATTCGGAATTCCCCCCAGAACCCACGTGTTAATTAAGGCCTAACATAAAAGAGTTGGATATTTATCCCCCCCTCGCACCTTCAATAATGACCTTAAACGTTTACTTTTCTTCATCTAATGGATTAAATATGGTGAATTTAAGGTGTAAAATTTTTACCTGTATTTTGGAAAAATATATAAATGTTCAATTTTACGTTATTTGAAGGGAAAAAATCCCCCAAAGAATCTCGATGGCGCAGCCTGCGCGATAATCCCCCCCCTCCCGTGGGCACCCCTGAATATACGTTTTCTTCGTAGAAAAGGCTTAACATAAAGAGGCCATAGTGCGGGGGCAAAAAGTGGCAAAATGTGGCGGGAGGAACTGCATCCCCCACTTCCCGCTCCTCCTAATCGCCGCCACTGAATGTTTGGATTAAAATGAACGTCTTATTAGGAATGATTTAAAACACACACGGAAAACAAATTATTTGTTCATTGTCCATTAAGTATCTCTAGCCTAATGAAAGGCTATTTTGACAAAATATCACTCGTTATAAGTAATAAACAAGTAAGATTGAGAAATCTGTTCAGAATTTAAGAGATTATTAGCTAAGTTGCTCTTCGTTTTCTGAAGAACTGTCATATTACTAATGCGAGAGAAGCAATACACGTATGGTTACATGAACATATTTTTTGAGGTAACAAAATGATTTAGGACACAAGGAATTCATCGAAGTTGATCATCGTACCAGTAATACTTCATCTATTTTTCATTGGGTTGTATGGCGTGACCATTTCGAACACACTAGAATGTCAACCTCTATCCTGTGCAGCATACCCTGGAAACTTTATTCTTTCAGGGTAACGAGTCCCTGGCGCCTGGAACCACTGTCAAAGTAATAATTTATGAGGATTTGTATTTTGAGTGTCAGCGTGCGTTTGTTTTCGTACCTTCGTTACTTTCATCTAATCACCGTTGAACCTTATAACGTCGTCATTATTAAAATTAGCAGAAAAATGACTTACAATAAAACAAATCAACCAGAACTTACTCTTCCAAAAATGCAGTTTCATTAGTTTATACCTCTTAGAAAGTTGAGGTGGTAGTTTGAATCGCACAGCGTTTCGTTAGTGGATCAAGGCAGCTAATTCCGTGAACAATGACGTTGTTTTCCGAAAGTTTCAAATATTTGTCTCAGGCAATCACTCTCTTAAAATAGACGCATCTTCTGTGGTGATAAAATGCCACGTTTGGTGCGAGTTCTTTCTGTATATTTTTCCCCCAATGGCATAACGCTGTCGCATTATAATGAAGAGGTCCTGTTTCGACTCCCCGTCCTCTGGTGGAAGCACAATGCACACCGGGTCGGACTACACGTTAAACTGTAGGTTTAGTCCCGATTAGCCTATCTGAGCATAAAAGTGGGCTTAGAAACAAACTAAGAAAATCGTCTTCTGGGTACTTCGTGACATTACTTTTTTTTCTTCTTTACTTCAGCTGCATCTACAGATTCTGTTTACATTTTCGGCTGATTCATGTGACAAAATGTATGTGTGGAACGAGGATTTCTAAATAGGATAAGCCACTCATTAGCAATTGAATAATTCTGTAGCTTTTTCCATATATAACTGATTTATTAAAATTTATTCACTTCGGTATTGTAGTGATTGTTGTGATTCCTTCTTATTAGTAGAACGAATATAAAGTTGATATTTCGTATATCATATTGATATTTGAAGGTGACAGGTATATAAAAATTGTAATGAAAAAAAAAGGGACACTTCTGGACACTTACAATACAGGACCCCTCCCCGTTTTTTGTAATATTTCGCATACTCACTAATTGAGGTCTGCTAATCACGAATTTGAAGTTAAAATTTGAGGGTCACGTGTAGAAATTGCAAAGTAAGTGAAATTGAGTGGTCCGCGATCGGCACAATGGTTGGTTATTATTTACTGAAAGATTTTGTGTTTCAAATACTTAAAAAAACGAAATATACATTCTTGATATTACTACGACCCCAAATTTTAACTGTTTGCCTATCCTATCCTAACCTAACCTTACCTGAATGGCGTATCAATCGTGGGGCTATTCGTCAATAGTTTGTGGGGCTACCCGTGCGTGGTTTTTCGACCCCAAATTTTAACTGTTTGCCTTGCCTAACCTAACCTAACTTAACCTAACCTTACCTAGAATAGTCAGTGGGGCTATCCGTGAATAGTTTTGCATTAATTGTGATTACGAACAGATAAAAAAATCTTATTTTCGTAGCACTTTAACGGCAAACGTTCATCATCGAAGACACCATTTTTGTAACCTGCAATTTTACGATCGATGCACTATTGCCAAACTTACCTGTAATCAAATCAGTCCACACTCCACATGTTCTTCTACATCGTGATTGTCGCTGTCACATGTAAGCACCTTCTTTGGGCAATATAAGTTTATTAATTAGCCCACGGCCATCCTCCTGCACACTCCACCTAACAATCTGTACAACATTAACAACATTTTTACTGTTCTCTTCCGTCATTCTTACACGATCCATGCTCTCCAAGTATGAAATCAACAGTGTGGCAACGCTGTAGACAGCATAACTAATTGCGAACGTCGTCAATTGTTCATATCAACAAATATGGCTACCATACTTGTATACGGAGAATCATTGCGAGAATTGAAAAGCTTATTTTACAACTTCTACACGTTAATGAACAACTTTTTCACCTCACCCCAACAACTTGAGATAAAGCATCACGACTAATTATTTCATGAGTATAAGACGTAGCATAGAAATTACAGAATGGTCCGGTATTGTAAATTCTTGTCTTAATGAATAACAGGGGTGTGCGGGACAGAATGTTTGGGTCGGGACGGGAATTTTGTAAATCCCGACATTCGGGACGAAAAAATTTGCTTTTCACTTTAAGTGATTGTTTTTGCATTTCTAGAATAAAAACTTACAATCTCCGATAAGTTCCAGAAACTTACAATGCAGAAAACTTCTATAATTAACGACTTCTTAAAGTGACCATTCGGTATTTCCCGACTGATTGGGATCCCGAGAAGTCGGGAAGTCATTTCCCGAAGTCGGGATCGGGACGGGAAATTTTTTTCCCGATCCCGATCCTGAATTTTCCTTATCCTGCACACCCCTAATGAATAACGTTGAGTCGATTACTGTTGATTATGTTATTTGAAGTCACACATGCCGCTGCTGTGAAGAGATAGATGTTGGTTGGTGATGCTGTATTTCCTGCAGTCTTTAACAATTCTGGTCCCATTTTATTTCTCTTTTTTGCTTTTGTATCACTTAACATTGAAAATATTCTTTCCGTTTCCGCGTTAGAATTTGGCAATGTTAGCACTATTTTCGCGAGAGTGGAAACTTTTTCAAAAAAGAACTTTCCTTGAAAGTTCTTGGTAACCGATAACATGTTTCAAAATTCTGATGGAAATTTGTTGGTTAGTTCTTTTTTCTCCTCCTCGCTAAAGTATCCAGATAAACTAATCCATTCATTCCAAACCGAGCACGAAAAAAGTGCAACTGACTGGCGAGTAAGCTTTGCACCTTTGCACAATAAAATGTTGTTTTCCAAGATTGAAAAAAGTCCCTACGTTTCCCTTATTTGGTAAAATCTGTCCCTACTCGGGGCGAAATATAGTGAAAAGTCCCTATGCGTAGGGAGATGTCCCTATGGTTGGCATCACTGCCAACAGGAAGCACCCTCTTGTGGCTGACAACTCCTCCAGCCCCCAATAAGCTGCCGGCGCTGTCGTGACAACTGAGGATAAAGTAGCGATGTCTAATCTAAGATTAGATGTCGGAAATAAGGTGCCAGAAATATTTGTATTTGGGAGGACACCTTTTCCAGCATTGCGACAAGGTACGTGCTTATTTCAATTGTAATTGTAACTGTAATTGTGAAAAGTGGAAACATTACAAAGCAAGCGGTTTCTGTTACGGACTTCCTGCAAGTCAATTTGCCGGGAACTGTTGCATGAAGGGGGCGCTCGGCGGCCGACGGACTGACGGTAAACTACTGAAATAACCTCCCTGTATAAGTAATGTGCATAGTCATATACCCTTAAATATATGTTACAAACTATAATAAATTTCATGTAGGCTATTTCAGATATCAGTATAATTAACAGACGTCACAGTAGACAATGTAATCAACAAGCGACAATAAATGCACTGAACCTACAGTTGAAAAGTAAAACACAGTGCAATGTGCCTCCGCCAGGTATCTAACCCAGTACCCCTCGATTACAGCAGTAGCCCTTTGGACGGGGTATAATTATAATAATTATTATACCACTATAAACAGCATGCACAATGAATAGTTTTTAAAAAATGTTTGCGTTTCGTGACTGACCTCCCCCCCCCCCTTTTCACCCTAGCCTCATCATTTTTTAATATAACTTTTCTATTTTCGGTTTCTTCTAGTGCAAGTTTCTGCAAAAATATTCCTCTTTGTTCACGTTGTTTCCACTTCTATGGTGCAGTAAATTCTTATATTCTAATTAAATTGCCCCTCCCGGTTGACTTTTCACAGTTCTCCCTTTAATTTGTACTTCCAAGCAAGCTCCTGCTACCAAAAAAAAGCAAGACTTTCAATTCTGGCTTGAGAAATATATCGCGCAATAATCCGAAAATTGCAGGCGCGTAATTCTGGAATTTCTCCCATTAGTCAGCTTCCTTCGTGAAATAATGAGGTAATATTTTAAGGGATTCTCACCCAGAAGATTTAGAGGGTGACTTCTTGCCCCAATTTCATTAAGGAAGGTCCGGGATTTCCCTCTCCAGGGGATGACAGAAGGTGGAAAAACCGTCTCCATGGCGACGAGTTGATTTCCACCTCGTTAGACATGGATCAACCAATCCTTGGAGAGGGATTGAGCGCGGCCTTGACCTGGCAAGAACGTGTAGTCAGCAGCAGAGTTGCCAGCTCGTGGTGAAGGACTGTTACTAGAAGTTTTTGTTTTGGAGCACACTGAAAGGTCACATATCAGTTCACTGCCTTCTAAAAGCACGTTTACTTCCAGATTTCTCACATTCCAACTGAACTAAAGTCTGCCCTTCAATGATCTGCGCAACATAAATAGGACGACAATAGCATGAAATCTGACCAGCAGCCCAACACATACACGTAAACGTTTAACCGCAAATAACTTTTTCGTACGGAAAGTAAATATGTGAATAGTTCAGGCAGGTTTAGGATGGCTGCTCTTAGCATTTGTTCGTGTGATATGGAAGGGTGGTGAAACTATGTGGTCATTTCGAGGTCTCCCTTTTTGGACAACACTACATAAACCTTGCGTTCTGACGTCACCGGTGAATGCCGGCTCCCATGGCGGAGTCGTTAGCACATAGCGATACGGCGCCAGGGGTCCCGAGTTTGAATCCCGACCTGGACATGGATGTTTGCGAGTGCTCATTCATGAATTTCATCATATCATCCCCATTTTCGCAAATTAGCCAAAAGTGGCGCGAAGTAAAATAAAGCAAATCAATCAGTCACCGGGAAATGCTTTTATTGTTAGGCTATATGCCTACGTTGTTTAGGCTAGCAAGGTTTACTTCTCTTAGCAGAAATAATAAATTTGCAGTGTATTTATGCTAATAGAACCAAACCTAACTGGCCTAACAAGGTAGGCATTACTCGACTGACGTCAGAACGCAAAGTTGCTCTAGTGTGCGATAAGGAAGACCCGTCATTTTGAGTGCGAGGAGAGCAGTGCTGAACGACGAGTATTTATCAGAACAGATTTGGTAGCAGGATAAGTCACTTGAATCTAGAAACGTAATGCATAGATCGCCAGTGCCACCAAACGGAAAGTTCGAATAAGGTGGCCGCAGAACCTTCCTTTGTATGGTAATGATTGCGGGTGGTAAGACTTCTCGTTATTCCTATTCCCTTCGGTGCTAATAGCCTTTGTACCGAATTTCATGAATATTAGATTTAGCCACATTTCTTAGCGAGCTCTTCGCTAAAGTCTCAGCGTGTTCGTGAATATATTCATTGTTCTTGCATTGGATTCCTTGAAGTTTCAGTGTAAGATCATATCTTTAATTTCTTTTTTTAGTAGCTATAGTCTGTGTTAGCACTGTATACATTTTAAATCAGTGATGTACCTTATTGGCACTTTCATGTGAAAAACCACCAATAATACCACTGTTTGGAATTCTTAGAGTAACGGTAACTTGTCACTTTCTGAACAAAGTAACTTTAATTCAAGTACTTTTTCAGACAACGAGTAATGGAATTATCAGTAATGTTACAGTTGCTTTTCAATAGCTATGAATAAACGTATTGTTTACTAAAGAAATCAAATTTGATTATTTTATCTGTTTACCAGTATGAGAAAATATTTTACGAGACGTAACTCTTTCAAGTATGAGAGTTTACTAAGAATTAACTTACATAAATTCGTAATGGAATAACCTTATTTATAAATATATTTGCAACTTTGGGGAAACCTGGTGAAGTAATTTTAAACCTTTACTTTTTTCTTCCCCCAGGGTAAAGAAGTGATAACGGATGAGAGAATTACGATCCAGACAGATGAGCGGATGTCTTCCCTGACAATAAGAGACATCACGGCGGACGACAGCGGAAAGTATGTTGTCAACATCGATAATCCATTCGGTGCTGATTGTCACTTCGCCTCTGTCGCTGTCGAAGGTGAGTATTTATTATTATTATTAATTTTCACATGTAAACAGGAATTCTACTACCGGTACGTGTCTGAAATGTACGAAGTTCTTCATACAATTTGTACAAACGAGTAGAGATTGACTTGTCTCGAAATCCATTGAAATATTGGAACGAAGGCAGGCCTCGCAATCCTTGAGCAGAACGAGACGGATATCTGCAAAATCGAGGCGAGACTGAGAATGACTATTCAAGAGTATAGCAAGTGCTAACCATTATTTCATGCAGTGATATATCCACTCTGAAAGCCTGTGACTGTCATCTTTTTATAACATTCACAATTAAGTTTTATTGATGATAAAAATCTTTGATAAGAAGAAAGACATTTCATTTTCACTGTTACTGTTTTAATTATGTATTATGGGATATAGTGTAATATACCAATTCGTAAGTAGATTTCTGTATTCTATTTCTTAGAACAAATAATATATTTGTACTAGTTGCTAATTCAAAAACTAACAGCAACAAGCCCTTGCTCCAAAACTCTTCACCATCCTTCTATACAGGAACGATGCTGTCATGAATTTCGGGAATTTTCACATTGTAGTCACCGGCAATAATAATGGGACATCTAGGTCCTGAAACACTCTCTCCCCTGTAAGGCGTTGAGTGTTGCCTAACTCTACGGCGATAAGTGGATTTTAATAGCAAAACGCCAATCCTGAACCTGAAGTAAGACTGACACAAGCTCGTCGCAAGAACATCAGAATTTCAACTCCAGGCAGTCGTGGGGAGAAAAAATGTCTTCCCTCCTCTCCCTCGCAAACATTGGGTGCTTCAATCTCAATTCAAGTATTATCATTTGAGGAGACACGTACATTGCGTAGATTCTGAATTCTTAAGGAAATGCCTCAACTTCCACCCACACAATCGCCCCTTTCTAAGAAATGAAGAACCGTCACTGACAAGTCTGTATAAGGGCTCGCAGTTTGTAGGAAGGAATCCCTAATCGCAGCCTTGGAGAGCTGTTGGCGAAGGTTAAGCACAACGCTCGCTTGTTCTCGCATAATGATTGCACCACAGTAATATTCCAGCCTGATGAGTTTAACGAAGTACTTCAAGGATGCCCCAAGTGATCGACTCCAGACGCCGTCCAGTGTATTCAACCGCGTTCGAAAAATGCATCGCGCATACCAAGGTGCAATATATCAAGTGGGTCCATGAGGACTTGTTGAAAGTTCATTCATTTAAGAGAAATGACGTTTGTTTCTTTAATGACTGAAATTCTTTGATTTGCTGAACGTTTTGACGTATTGCACACATCTTTTTTCAAGAGCTAAGAAAAAATTGTAGGTAGTAGAGGGTGTGCGGGATATTTTTTGGTCGCAACGTTCGGGACGAGAAAAATTCACTACTTCCCGACTAAGTCGGGAATTTGAATTTCTCGACTGTTCGGGATCCCGAAAAGCCGGGAAGTCATTTCTCGAAGTCGGGATCGGAACGAGAATTTTTTGTTTTTTACCGATCCCAGTACCGACTTTTCGGGATCCCGCACAACCTTAGTAGCTACTGAAAGAGTAATTGACTAATTGTTAAGTAAAATCTGATTAATTGATTTTAATTTTTTGTAATTAATTTAACAAGGTGGAAACGAGATTTTTTTAAGAGTAGTGCAATTGTAATTACTTTTCAATCACCTTTTGTCGGTGACTTTCCTTGTGCTAACTTCTACAGAGTTAGCAGTGCGGGGGACAAACCTGGCTAAAACATGTCCTCGTCGCATTTGCCTTAAGTCAATCCAACCGACAGATGGAGCTGGCAGCGTTTCGTCAGGGGAGTTTTCTAACTTTCCGAGACATGGTGGCTTGTAGAAGACAAGATGGTTATCGGGTCTTCCGTGTAATCTCTCTCGGAATGCCACCTTCGCCTTGCGCTAAAAGCAAATCGTCGTTGTGGCCCGAAAGGATGTTAAGGTCGAGTTTGGAATGCAGGATCTCCTTCCATTCGGTAGTAGAAGGATCTATGAAGGAACTCTAGAGAGATAAAGAAACCTTCGCTAGCTACGTCCTACTTTCTACAGGGATAAAGGAAGTCGTAGTAGAAAGTTACTCAGTTGAATCCCTACCATAGATAAATGATCCTCACACTCCTATCGGTTGTCCAAGGCGAGTACATACAGGCAGGTCAATTAAAAAAATGCATTGAATGATCATTGGTTCAAGAAGTGATCTCACTTTCGAGGAGAATACTATAAACTGAAAATATGTCTGCGAATTAATCTTTTTTGGGGGGGTCTATTGCTAGGTCCTCCAGGGGTAAATAAGGATAACAACTCGCTCCTTGATGGTAGATATTTGGAAACTATTATTATTAATGTACTAATTGTAGTAACAATAAATGTTAAAATAAGAGCTCGCAATGAATCCTTCATTTCCTCGCACAAGTATCTTTCTCGGGAGAGAACAGTCTGTTCGGATATTTTTTTGTTTAAAAAATATCACAAACTGTTACCATATTAGCCACTTCCATTAGCTGATCTTTATATTTGAATTACCAAGAATAATTGACCACTTCTATTTTTTCTTGTCCTATAAATTGTCGTATTAAATTTATGAATATATTACTCGCTTTAGCCAACAATAATCAAAATAAGTACATGTCTAAATTTCGCAATTTTCATTTGTGGAGTCACTGATAACGTTTGAAAATATGAAACAATAATGAAGAAGCGTAGGCTTTATGTAATGGAAATATTCGTTACAAAAATCACTATTTATTAGGGGGATACCCTTATCACCCCCTCTGTTATTTCGCACCCTGCAGGAACTTAAATTCTTCAACACTCTAACTAAAGCCAAATTTAACTAAAGCGTATGTCCCGACAGCCCCATTTGGATAGATTCGAACTAGAATCTCTAGTTTCGCAGTGCGCTACGCTAAACACTACTCTTGTTTTTGTAAGTGGTTCAAGGCTTTTATCAGGAAACAGTGACGTGTAACGAAGCGTCACGTGCTTGTTTTGGACAGAATGTCTTGGAAGAGTCGAGACTATGAACCTTGCAGCACAGCTGACTAATTTTGAGAGAGAAAAAAACGCAACAAAAGCTGAAGAACGTGACGTAGGCGAGATACACTGACATGTAATAGCAGAGTAGCAAACATAAGCTGGATGACTTGGCGTGTCTGCAACAAAAGCAGCATGTTGTGCACCGGGCTGTGTTGAAATGGGTGCTATTCGTGTCAGGCTTCCTGCGCGTGTTTTGCAGTGAAAAGAATTGTGCAGTAAGTGCCTTTGCAGTTGGAGGCTGAAAGATACTCGCTTTTCTTTTGTTTTGTTACGTGTGCAATGGCTTCGTCAAAGAACCAAGATGTGAAGTGCGAAACAGGTTAGTTGAAAATAAAAACTGGTATCGTGAAAGTACATAGAAAAATGACGTGACTTCATAAACTGCTGATATTCTGCAAAAAATGTCTAATTCTTGAATCTTGATGTAATCGTGACAGTTATCGTAATTTGATTACTTTTACAAACCTCTTCGCTTGCATCTCTCTCTTGCGTGGATATTTTCAATCAGACCCTTCAGTTCAAGTTTTTAAAACAGATCGACACAATACATGACTCGTAGTGAATCTACATTGGTTAGGTAAAGGTAAACGGATAGATGAGGAACATAGGTACAGTCAGTAGGAATACATTTTCTGTACTAGTGTTATTCGTGAAGAGAAGGGCTAAACATTGAGAAGTCAACAGATGATTCTCAGTGCATACCAAATACGAGTACCGCTGAAATTTGGAAACGCACAAAGTGCCAATTTCCAACATGTATCCCAAAGGTCTTGCAACAAACCCTGAATGTTTGCGATTTCCTAGATAACTTTTAATTTATAAATAATGAATGTCCCAAAAGTAACGCAGGATTTAATTTAAGGAAAAAAACATTTCATATATTTATTAGTTGGCAAAATTTATTACATTAAACGAAAGAGTGAACATTCCCATTAAATGTGGAAGAGAATATCTGACAAAATGTCCTCCACGACGCATTTGACACTCGAATTCTTTTTACAATATTCTGAATAACTTTTTCGCATAACTGTGACTCAATACCTTCGACAGCTCATTGAATTTCTGCTTTCAATTCAGGAATCGTTGTTATCTTCGCAGCATAAACTTTGGACTTAATGAATCCCCAGAAGAGAAAGATCGCACGGTGTGAGGTCGCACAGTTGTTTCATTTGGGGCGCTTCTTCTATCAAAAATGTCAGGTAATTTGCCCATAGTTTCCGTATTTGTAACGAATTTTAACGATCGTCACTCGCTCCTTCGTCATGTAACGCTCCATATTGACTAACCGCAATGTTTTTCCTACAACATGTGATCTCTCAAAACGCTGCCAACCCCGTGGGGAAAAAATGACGCACAATTAAAATCCTGCATTACTTTTGGGACACCCATTATTTTATTTTAAGTTTTTCACGACTGACTCTTCCGTAAAAATTCAAGGCTGACAGTGTTGCCAGCCCAGATTATAAATGCACCTGAAATGTCTTTTTAATTTCGCGCATAAAATCACTCTTTCCAAACCCATCCAGTGCTGCAAACATTCGCAAAACTTTTGAAACAATATCACGATAAATTTCACATTTTCTCTCCCAAATAGTATTCTCGGGTATACTTAGGAGAAACTATACTATTTATTTGTTGCAAAATAATGTGCCGTAAGCTATCCTGAACAAACTTTCCTAATTTAATTTACATTTGCTACCTGCTTAGTCTCTGGGACACCGACGCCGCGTCACCTGTGGTTCCTTATCACGTCATTTTATTCAGAGAGGGAGAAGAGCCGATAATTGCATGCGAACCCACGAAACGTGATTTGCGATCTCTGACCTTGATGACGTAACATTATTCGTAGGTGATCAACCTCGAATCGACCGAGCGCTCCGTAAAGGATCCTTGACACTGCTCAGTGAATCGTGTGGTGTAAGCGTTTCAGATTTTCCGAGACCTGCTTTTTTTTTTTTTTTTTTTTTAAGCTGATGTGTAGGTGGCGGGAGGATCGCGTACACAAGTGACGTAAGCACGTGTCGTCCGTTTGCAATACTGGCCATTGGCCTTATCTGCTTGGAGTTAGTCAGTTGAATGTAACATGTTTCGTGCTTGTTTGCCGCTTGGCTTTGATAACTTAATTGATCTCTGGTTCTTCGTAACCCACTTAAGTTTTGACGTTTTAAGCTCCCTTTTTGCACAGGTTAATCGGAAATGGATTCACAGTTCAAAGTGTGATCCGAACCGAACCACTATGTGCCTCCACTGGACATCGAACCCGGGACGACCTGATTACAGGGCGGGGACGTTAACACTACGTCATCGGTGGGGAGAGATCATATCTCGGTTTAAGCAGTGATATGTGCTCCTTCATTTCATTTCGAATCTCTGGGGAGGCTTATGACTTATATCTACATCTACATATAACATACTCCTCTATTGTTCACAGCGTCAAATCCAGAAAAAAAAATTGCAAAATATCTGCAGAAAATTTGTTTTAAGCCCACTTTATGCACAGATAGGCTAATCGAGACTGGACATTGTGAAATGTGGCTGCAGAACCCGGCACCCCTTGAATACAAACTGAGAACCTTACCATTACGCCATCGATCAGGCTTGTTAAAATATGGGACTTGCTACTAAAATAAAGACTATTCTTTACCCCTCCAAATATTGGATATTGGGCACGGCAGTTTCATGGAAATCGGAGGGGGAGACTTAGACCTCCCGTGTAGGTGTATTAATTAATTACAAATTGCGCACGCGCGCACACACACTATATTATATGTATATTAGCAGGTAACAATATGTTATAAGCACATTCTTACTTTCCAAAGAAGCGCATGTGGGATGGCAAAACGGATCCGGATCCAAAAGTACCGGATCCGGATCTGAAAATTCAGGATCCGAAAAATTTTAGGATCCGGAACCAACCCGATCCGGATCTGGCCATCCCTACTCTGAAGGATGGTTGGTTACCCACTACCACCCTTAATTCTACCAAGTACATAAGCTGTGCATTATTCAGAATAAATAATACTAACCAATCAGAAATTTTAGAATACGTTTAGATTTTCTGCACAATCTACTTGATGATACAGAGAGAGAAATTTTGTGTTAATTATATTCAACATATTAAAAAACAAGAAAAAAACATTTCGGGACAGATTGCAATTGCCATATTTAATTAACTGTATTTACTCGTATCACCGCGGTCACCTTTGCGGCAGAAATGCATGACACAAAATGGCACAGTCAACGGTAAAATTAATATTAAGGGAAATGTGTGTTATCATGTTTTTTCACCTTGTTTTTCTCAAATGTGAGGATTATGAACCCATTTTATTATGAATTATAATTATATCCTTGAGGAGACTATTCTATTCGATCCACCAAATGATTCAATATTCAGCAATAGCAGATTGGGGGGGCGTAGGGGGCATTTCGCCTCCCCCTTCAACTTTTTCCACTATTGCCCCGCACTATGCTAAACCTTATCTAAAGAAAAGTAAACTGTCCTGCTCCCCAGTATTGGAACCTAATCGCATCCATTGAACACAACTGTTTATTTTCAATATTTCGTGCAGTTAGTGTACTGAAAAGCATTTTGTTATTAACTTTTACGGACCTCGTTCAAGAAGAAACTGTAAAACGTAGGGGGTAATTTTAGTTAGAAAGTTTACTCTGTGTTACCCCTGACATAAAAATCTTATTTTTTGAATTTTGAAATCAGTGGGACAATTTATTCTTTGGATTAAATTAGATTTAAATAGAACTTAAGTTGGTTCCTGCATTTTACACTCTATATTTTCGATCTAATCCACCCTTTTCACTTTGGTTATTCCGTTCGAATATTACTCGTACATGAACTTGATTTCTGTTATTAACTATAAAAATAACACGCTTTCTGCTCTTGTAACTTAAACGATGCCAATTTCCAGGAGGTTGGAGGGTCGCTCCCTGATTTTCACGGTAACTCTAATTACATTGAACCGTAAATATTAAAGAGACAAATTATTTTTTACCAATAACAAAAAATGGCATTGAAATAACATGCTAAATGTGCTCCAGAAGTTGAAAAGAAAGTCGCTGGTAGAACAAACTGTGCGAATAAACATAATGAAAACTTTAAATTCTGCCTTTCTTCCGTCTTATGTTGCTCCGACCGATACTTCAACGCCGTTACCATTTCAATTCTAATTGTGCTGTCCCTCTGATCTTTACCTTATTTTGGTTTTTATAGTGGTTTTATTACCCACTTACGGAATTCATACGGCAGTTCCTTTGGCGACATTCTAGGCGCTGGATACGCTATTTAACTGAAGCTAATGGCACGTGTTGTTGCCCTTTGCGGGAAAACAAAGTAACAATGGCAAATTGTAATGTTCGTGTGGCGTTTCATTTATGCTTTCTTATTGAAGCAAGTGCATAATTGCTGTGTTCTCGAAGAAACAATGAAACTGCTATAAGTGCATTAACAACGCATGCAAGATTACATTGATGTTACTGCAATTCCGAATTCAAAGTTTCGTATCTTTGTAATTAAGTGCCTTGAGAAGGCTTTATCGGAATCTTTTATATCCCTATACTTCACTTTCTTGTGCTGTGGTGTGCACCAAATACATAATACTTGTTTTATCCTCGGCAAACAATAAGGCTAGCCGGATCCGACACGACGCGATCGCGACGACTCATTCTTGTCGCAAACCGTCTCAGGGAAGGTTTTACCATAGACCCTTGTTTGCGGCCGCACACTGGACGAAACATTTGAAGTCACCTACCTTGTGACAGTTTGCAACAAAACAACAAAGGTTCATGAAATTTTGTCTCGTATGGAGTGGCTTGCGACAAAACGATCTGCGCATGCGCGAATCCATTCACTTTACCACAGATCTCTTAATTACAGACCAGAAACTTGAGCAACTTGAAGCCAGCAATTAAATCACTGATTCTTACATTAACCCTCGGATGCATGTCACTTTTTTTTTACAACTTTACATATGTGGGGTCAATTTGACCCCAATGCAATTATGCATTGAAATAAGTACGACAGAGTAAATAGTTCAGCTAATATCGTTTATTGATCAATAAATATAACTCTGAATATAACATAGGAAACAATTGCCCTTTTGTTATTATTATTTAAGCCCCCCCCAAAAAAAATAACAATGTATTGACAATTCACTGTTCTACATATTAATGGAAGTTAAAAAGAAGAATGTGCCGGCCTCTCATGGCAATTAAATACACCTCACTCGCATTCTGAGCACACCACAACCACACTGCTGTGGACCTTGCACACAGGTTTCCCACATCTTCTGCAATGTTCCGTCGTCTTCCTGTCCTCTTGTCATGTGCAGAACTGGCATCTTACTCTTTTCTTTAAAGATCTATCCTCCAGTCTCTGTGCCTACCTTACCACGCCGCAAAGTTTCATTGCCTCGGTTACTGGTTTCTTCAGGTTCAAGCTTTGGCACCTCCCCCGCATGTGAGGAAGAAACAACTCATTCTCCAACTCGATAAGGAACATACGGCGTCTGTGACTGATGCTTGAATAGTAATTAGAATGCTGTGACAAGTAGCATGTGTATGCATTGAGAACGCCTACATTGATTACATTATAGAAGAGGGCCATTGGCCATCGAGGTGTCTGTCTTCAGCAGGTGTATGTTTGAACCAGTTTGTCCATGGCGTCCACTCCACTCTATATTTGGTTGTAAAGCTTTATGATTTCTGGCTTCTTCTTAGAATCATCATCATCAATGTGTATGTCATGATGCATGGTACTGAGTAGAATGACATTTTTGTTTTTCTTTGGCACGTAGCTTACCAGGGTCTCATTTTCATGGAAGGTTAATTGTGATGTGCAAGGCTGTCTTGTGTTCATATTAGTAAGTGCAGGTGGGATTTCACGTCTGTTCTTCTTTACTGTTCAAACAATGGTTATATTTTGTAACAGGAGAGCGTTATCCAAGTCATGACTTGTGAAGAATTGGTCAGTTGTGATATTTCTTCCAGAGTTCCGCAGTGTGTAGCACAGGTTCTTCATGACGTTGCTGACGAGGTTCTTTTGAACTGGCTCTCCTGGCTGTCATCCCAAGTAGATTAGACCGTCTTTGGCATAAAAGTTATCAGCATCGCACAACCAGAAGATCTTGATGCCACATTTGGCAGGTTTACTTGGTATGTATTGCACGAACTTGCATCTCCCACGGAAAGGCACTAACTGTTCATCAATCGTAAGAAAGGCGCCGGGTACCATGATTCTGCGACAGGTTTTGATAAAAAGTGTCCAGATATATCGAAATGCAGCCATGTGATCAGTCTCCAAACGTGCAGCGCCAGTACGTTTGTCATCAGATCAGAGCAGTCTTCTGATGTTTTCGAAACGATTTACTCCAAAGGTTGTTGCTTTGTATTGTTACTTCGGGTTGGAAAATTTGTTGAGAAAAAGCTCACGAACAGGAACATCCCAACTTCTCTCAGTTGGCCTTGATCCGCGCCAAATACATCTGCGCATGCGCACTTTGCAGTGAGTCATGGCAGGGTGGGTGGTTGACCTTGAGATGATTTAGTTTATTTCTTCCGTAATTGATCATAATATGTAGGATCAATTTCCCTTTATGAATGTTTTCCTGCTGTTTTCAGGCTGGGGTCAATATGACCCCACACATGGAAAGGAGGGGTATTGTTAAAAAAACGTTAAAAATATAATTTAAAATAAATTGTAAGAAATTTATTTATACATGTTCCTATAGCTGAAGTAGCATGGTAAGATGTCACAGAAAAACAGAATTATTCATTTAGATTTTATTATAATACCAGGAAATAAATAGACAGTGGGGTCAAAATGACCCCACACATGCATCCGAGGGTTAAATGATTAATATCTAACCAGGGACGGCGACAGGGGTGGGCACGGGTGGGCAAGCGCCCACCCAAAAATTCCTGTGCCCACCCGATTGCCCACCCAATCAAATTCAATAAGTACATATAATTGGAGATATATGAGTGATTCGATAAATAAGTATATTCTGGTGTTCATAACATGTATATTTTACTTGTGAATATTATCTATGCTAGAAATATTCACATATTATCAACCCATATAAAGCCAATTTTGTCATTAGAAAGTGAAAGTAATTACTAGAGATCTTGAAACAAAAACGGTGATCCAATGAATACTTCCATGATTAAAAGCAGTTAGTAGGCTTAGGAGGCTCAAAATTATGCAGGGTATGATCAAGATTAGATCAGAATTTAGGTTGAAGTTGAGGACTGGGGACTCCACATACGTATATAAATCCCAGCCTGAGTATGGTTAAAATAATCTCCAAATAAACAAATAAAAACATCATCTTAGCGTTACTTCCTCCGGCAACACAATACATTATTTCGACTTTTTAATTATTATTAAAATAATTTAATCAAGAAGACTTAGATGGGCAGGCCATGTGACACGAATGGCAGAGGTAAGAATAGTTTACAGGATTCTTGTTGGGAAACCTGATGGTAAGAGACCAGAAGGAAGGTCAAGACGAGGATGGAGGGATAACGTTGAGATGGACCTAAAAGAAATCGACAAGGATGGGAAAGATTGGATTGATCTTGCCCCGAATAGGGACAGATGGAAGGCTTCTGTTGCTGCAGCCACAAACCTTCTGGCTTAAGTATGCTAGATAGTTTAATATAGTTTTAATTAGCTCTGCATTGAAATTCCAGAAGTTTCCCTTTTTTATTTCTTTAAAATTTTTATATACCTGTCATCTTCAAATATCAATATGGTATGCGAAATATCAACTCTACGAGGGGTGACTGAAAAGTTCTCGGCCTACCCATGAAGGGTTGCCAGGGGCTCAATCGTTCATGGGTATTTTTAAACACAGTCCCCTTTCAGCGCCACACACTTTTACCACCGGTGCTGTAGGCCCATGATACCTTCCTTGTAGAACGTTTCATCCTGCACTGCAAAAAAGTCCTCCACCGCAGCCATGATGTCATCATCTGATGGAAAATGGATTCCACCGAGGTGTTGCTTGAGTTTAGGGAACAGATGAAAGTCTGAGGGAGCCAAGTCTGGCGAATTGGTAGGGTGTCGAAGCAGTTCGAAGCCGCAGGACTCGATGGCGGACATTGCAATGGTGGACGTGTGCGCGGGTGCATTGTCTTGGTGGAAAAGGACGCGCTTCTTCAACATTCCACGACGTTTCACCTTGATGGCCTCCCTCAAACGTTTCAGTTGAGCAGCATAATATGCACCGTTCACCGTTTCACCTTTTTTTAGATACTCAGCCAGGATGATACCCCTCACATCCCAAAAAACAGAGACCATCACCTTGCCAGCTGATTTCACTGACTTGAACTTTTTGGGGGTGGGGGAGGAGAGGCGTTTCCACTATTTTGAATGCACTTTGGACACTGGATGAAAGTGGTGGACCCCTGCTTCGTCCATGGTTACGAAACGTTGGAGAAACGTCTCAGGATCAGCCTGAAGGAGGGTCAAGTTTGCTGCAGACAAGAGGTGTCTCTGACGTTTGTTCTCAGCACTCAACATTTTCGGGACCCATCGATATGACACCTTGTGCATGTCCAGCACAACTGTTAGTATGTGTCCAACGCGTTCCTGGGACATCCCCACTTTCTCTGCGATGTAACGTTCTGTCACTCGCCGGTCTGCCATAACAAGATCCTGTATTGCTGTGATGTTTTCTTCAGTACAGGCCGTTGCCGGCCTTCCACTGCGAGGTGCATCTTGGACAGAGGTGCTCCCCCTCTTGAATTCCGCCACCCACTTTTTCACAGTAGAATACGATGGGGCATCCTCCCCCAATGTTTCCATAATGTCCTTGTGGATGTCCTGTCCACTCATGCCTTTTTTCAGGAGGTATTGTATAACCGCACGAATGCTCACTTTATCCATTTTTCAGAAAATGCTCACCGTCTTCACTTCAAACATCAAAATATAAAAAACAAAAGAAGATAGTACTATGAAATTTGGTATAGGGCTTTGCAAAGGCATATATTATGATTAGCTAAAGTAACATTCAGCTACGATAAATGCATCATGGGTAGGCCGAGAACTTTTCAGTCACCCCTCGTATATTCATTCTACTAATAAGAAGGAATCACAGTAATCACTACAATACTGAAGTGAACAAATTTTAATAAACCAGTTATGTATGGAAAAAGCAGTGGCGTAGCGTGATTCTATGAAAGGTGTAAGGCTTCCTTAGATAAACCTGATCTGAATATTGGATAAAGAAAACCCAAAGATATTTTAACTAAATTGAATCTATTTGAATGTAAGTGGTGCATGGGCATACTCAATTTCAAACATAAAATGCACACACTCTATGTTAACAATAATAGCATATGTATGTATTACTTAATGAAAATTCTCATTTATAATGTAACTCGATCCGACGATCCTTTAGTCTGAACACCTCAATCACGTCGTCGTAGAATCGGGAGTTTCTGGTCAATGTCTTTAGCAGCTCCTTTTCAATGGATATCAGTCCCAAGTCAGATTTCCTTGCCTGAGTCTGTGTGCTGCGTTGAAATGTGTGAATCCTCTTCAGTGCAGAAAACTACTTTTCCACCGACGAGCTTGAGGCAGGAACAGTGAGGAACAATTCTGTTACTTTGTACACTTGTTCAACAGCTTCATTCAAATGGGTAGTACGCAGGTAGCTAGTTACTC
Source organism: Lepisma saccharinum (assembly GCF_977018435.1). Classification (NCBI taxonomy): domain Eukaryota; kingdom Metazoa; phylum Arthropoda; class Insecta; order Zygentoma; family Lepismatidae; genus Lepisma; species Lepisma saccharinum. The sequence continues at coordinate 7,290,429 of NC_139233.1, forward strand.
ATAAAGTTCAAACACACTCTTTACTTGATATTCGACTTCAGAATAAATTACCTGTAGCTCAACTTTCAACTGGTAGCAATTGAAAAATTTCGCATACAGCTTAGTTAAGGACACAAACTCTTCTTCTGGAAAGGCCATGTCATATTTTTATTCTTATTATTCTTTTTCTTTCACTAAAAAGCCATTTGTGGGAAATGCGTAAGATACAATTTGCAAATGCAAATGCATTCGAAAATATTACTCATTATCATGGTTACGATATTTGCGCACATTTTGAAAAGCATATGAAGCAACTTAGACAAAGGAAAAGGTAAAAAAAAATCTGTAAATCATAACGCTAAGTATTACGCGCATGCTTTTAACATTACGGGCAACTGGGACGCACGCGCCTAACTTTGCGGGCGCTGCCGGATCTAGAATTGCCAGACATTCCTCTTTTATCTTTAACTTCGCTGCTTCTAATGAAGGTAATATCCAAAATTAAACCATCTCTTTGTGAACTTAATAGTTAGTTTACACATTTAAAATGACACCCGTTTTGTTAGCTACACCGCCCGTCAAGCATTGTTGAAACAACACGGGAGTCGATTTTCTTGGTTCTCTTCCGACCGTGCAAACAGACGCAGCGGGAACAGAAATCTCGCCAGACAGCACCCACTCGTAATGCGCATTACAGTGCGTGAGAATCGGGGCGCCCTGTCATTGGTTGATGAGATACTACGTAAGCAAACACACCCGCCATGGGCGAGTCCAAATTATTTCTTCCATTCACCCGCACGTAAGTCCTCTCAAGAGGCCTTACAGAGAAACAACTCGAATCAAAACAAGTCCTCAATTGTTTCGTTAAAAGTTCTACTTGAAGTCTGATATTGCTATGTGTGTTCAAGCAATAAATACGGGAATGAAATACGTTTTCTTCAATAATTTCAGCTTGTAAGGTGGACTTACAAGCCTTACGTGGACACTACGCCGCTGGGAAAAAGCTACAGAATTATTCAATTGCTAATGAGTGGCTTATCCTATTTAGAAATCCTCGTCCCACACATAAATTTTGTCACATGAATCAACCGAAAATTTCAACAGAATCTGTAGATGCAGCTGAAGAAAATAAAAATGTTATGTCACGAAGTATCCAGAAGACGATTTTGTTAGTTTGTTTTTAAGCCCACTTTCAGTATGCTCAGAAAGGCTAATTGAGACTAACCTACAGTTTAACGTGTAGTCCGAACCAGTGTGCATTGTGCTTCCACCAGAGGAGGGGGGGGGTCGAACACAGGACCTCTTCATTATAATGCGACAGCGTTATGCCATTGGGGAAAAATATACAAAAAGAACTCGCACCAAACGTGGCATTTTATCACCACAGAAGATGCGTTCATTTTAAGAGGGTGATTGCCTGAGTCAAATATTTGAGACTTTCGGAAAACAACATCATTGTTCATGGAATTAGCTGCCTTGATCCACTAATGAAATTGAAACTACCATCTCAACTTTCTAAGAGCTATGGATTGGATTGTTTTGTTTTATTTTACTTCGCGGTTTGTGCCTCTTGGCTAATTTTCAAAGATGGGGATGAGTGATGAAATTGATGAATGGACATTTTACAAACTACCATGCCCGAGCAGGATTCGAACCCAGGACCCCTGGCGTCGCAGCGCGATGTGCTAATCACTCAGCCACGGGGTCCGGCTCTAAGACCTATGGACAAATGGAACTCCATTTTTGGAAGAGTAAGTTGTGGTTGATTTGTTTTATTTAAAGTCATTTTTCTGCTAATTTTGATAATGACGACAATAAGGTTCAATGGTGATTAGATTAAAGTAACGAAGGGACGAAAACAAACATATGCTGACACTCAAAATACAAACCCTCATAAATTATTACTTTGACAGTGGTTCCAGGCGCCAGAGACTCGTTGCCCTGAAAGAATAAAGTTTGCAAGTTATGCTGTACAGGACAGAGGTTGACATTCTAGTGTGTTCGAAATGGTTATGCCATACAATCCAAGTCATCTATGAAAAATAGATTAATTATTACTGACACGGTGATCAACTTCGATGAATTCCTTGTATCCTAAATAATTACCTCAAAAAATATGTTCATGTAACCATACGTGTATTGCTTCTCCCGCATTACTAACATCACAGTTCAGAAAACGAATAGCAACTTAGCTAATAATGTCTTCAATTCTGAACAGATTTTTCAATCTTATTTGTTTATTACTTATGAATGATATTTTATCAAAATAGCCTTTCATTAGCCTAGGAATACTTCATGGACAATGAACAAAAAATTTATTTTCCGTGTGTGTTTTGGGAGATGCAGTTCCGCCGCCACATTTTGCCACTTTTTGCCCCCGCATTATGGCCTCTTTATGCTAAGCCTTTTCTACCAATAAAAAGTTGATTTGATTGATTTGTTGTTTTAAGTCCACTTTATGCACAGTAAGGCTAATTGGGACTGGACCTACAGTTTAAAGTGGGATCCGAACCACTATGTGCCTCCAGCGGGTATTGAACCCGGGACCCCTTGATTACAAGGCGACGACGCTACCACTGCGCCATCGGGGAGGCCCACCAATAAAAAGTATATTGTTCTTGCGCCTCAAATGTTGGCACCCAATCGCCGGTACTACAAACATTCAGATAGATTTCTCAGTTGTACAAACCTTGTAAGCTAAGAAAAGTGACCCCCAAGGAGTAAGAAAACTCTTTCAGCCAAAAACTCATACCATGAAAATACTATGCTCAGGAACATGTATTTAAATTACGAGAAACTTCACGATTGTCTACCATCGCACTTTCTATCATTGTTGCCGAATACATAAAAGCAAGTATGTGCCTTGTATTTGCAACACAAACTTAAACCTAATTCACAGATATTTCAATGTATTAACATGCATGAAAGAATGTGATTAGAATGTATGGCTGGTGTATGGCTGCGCATGGGTAAACACTTCCTTGAAATAATTGTGTCCATCAGAGACAAAGCGAAAGGAAATGGAACAAGATGCGAGGATAGATTAGAAAGGAATATAGAGGAAAACAAGAAAAAAAGGTAAAAGGTAAAAAAGGTAAAGTGTTCCCCTGTGCATAGCACCACGCCATGAAGGCGTATAGGGGGTGTGGGGGTAACGCCCCACACTTTCTTGATCCGGTCGTGAGTGGGGGTGATGTGATCAGCATCACGCCCCTGACCGCCTTTACCCCCCAGGGTTTCCCCCAGGTACCCATGTTATTCGACGCTGGGTGGGCGCCGGGGCCGCTTCCACCGTTAGAAAAGTTCCCGGATTTGAACCGGCCGGGGATCGAACCCGGGACCTTGAGCATCTTACATACATACATCTTACATACACATATATACTATATATGGTCTTACATTTATACTTGTAACGCTATTCCTCGCTCGCAAAGGAATAGGAGTCAGATTGTGTGCAATTCGTTATTCGTTTGTTTCCTTTTTTGGGGAAGTAATATGTCACCAGTCATGTGACTATGGAAAGGGAAGGCTCTCGCGTGGTTTGCGGAGCTCTCTCTCTCTGGCAGCGCTGGGTTCACGTCTCGTAGCTCTACCTTGAACTGGTAGAATCTGTCTGCTGAAGTCATCATCTGGGTACTGGTAGTAGTTATTATTAATATATTTAAGTTTAATATAAGATTCATATTACTTGATTTAGTTAATTAGTTTCATTTGTGCACTTTTTATTTATGTTTAATCCTACCATTACGCAGATTGTCCTTTCAGAGTTGACCGATATCCACTAATCATGTTCATTTGTATTCAATTAGATTTAGAACTTCCCTATTCAAAATTGCTGATTAATAAGATATTTTCCACGTAAGAATAATACAGAATATTGAACCAACCTTAATAAGTAATGGGAAACACAATCTGATTCCAGTACATTTATTTTGCCTATATTTGTAAATTTAATAATTAATGTCAATCAGATAAGTTATGCTAAATTTGTTACTGGAAAATTTCTATTGTTAAAGTTGCTAATGTTACATACGACAAATTTCTAGTTGTTTCATCAATAAACTATTAAATATACTATTTACTTTTCGTACTTCCCACATAGGCCTCAGATTCTGCTAAATATTTTAATAAGAAAGGGTAGTCAAATTGTCAGCCCGTAGTATATATAATTGTAGAGGACTAGTGTATAATCCAAATCTAAATTATATGGGAAAATACTTGGGTAGTGACATACTGCCCACCCTAATCTATCAATAAGGAGCTTCTGCCCACCCGGTCGAAAATTTCTGGCGCCGCCCCTGTATCTAACTAACCATTTGTTAGAAATATAACATAAATTGATACACCATTTGTGCATACATTGATACAGCTCTAAATTATTATACTTAATCGTTACCTGCTTCCCAAATTATAAAAGACAGACTTAGACCTACCGAGTACATTGAGATGGAGTTACATGCATAACTTAAAAGTGTGAAGTATCAACATTTGAGTGCTAGAAGTAAGCATCTTCTACGTTTCAAATTCTTGCTCATAGGGGCACACCACTATATGTTTGTGCTCCAACAGTTAAACAACATAGTTCTAAGTTATTTAAATGTGCCTTTTTCTCAAAACTCTCTTGAATGGTGTTACGCCGCTTGCGCTGTGAACCCCTCGTGTGTGTGTGTGTGTGTATGTGTATAATGTATGTGTGTATTATATATTTTGCTGCATCTTAATATTTACTCAGCAATAATGCACAATATAATTTTCTCCAGGCGTTCCAGATCCTCCAGCAGGCCAGCCAACTGTCACTCCCACAGAAGGTGAGAGCAACGCAGCCACTGTCGCGTGGTCCAGTGCACCCTACGATGGTGGTTGCATAGTGACAGGATACAGTATAGAAATGAGGAGAGTAGGAACTGATAGTGGCAATTGGCAGGTTGTAGCAACTAGGTAAGCACAGTGACTTTTATTGTTGTGATGTTAATTTTAGAATTACAAGACTGAACATGTTCACACTCAATTGGTGGTTATTATTTCCAGAGATATTATAAGGTGGCGCATATTGTATCTACCAATATCATTTGGCAACCCTGTCAGAATGCAGGTGCACATGGGCAGAAGTTTCCCATGCTTAGGCCGCTCTGGCAATTAGTCGGACATGGAACGTTGGCTGGTTCAGACACGGATCGTGGCAGTAGATGTGTTTATCGGAACTGGCTCCATTCAGGAGATGCAGGAGACATTGCACTGAGAAGCATCAGGATGCCAGAAAACACCCCTCCTCCGACCTGGAGACCTATGTGTCTGCACGTTGCCATAAAAAGGTAAAGTGCTCCCCTGTGCTTAGCACCATGCCACGAAGGCATATAGGGGGTGTGGGGGTAACGCCCCACACTTTCTTGATCCGGTTGTGAGTGGGGGTGATGTGATCAGCATCATGCCCCTGACTGCCTTTACCCCCCAGGGTTTCCCCCAGGTACCCATGTTATTCAACGCTGGGTGTGCGCTGGGGCCGCTTCCAACGTTAGAAAAGTTCCCGGATTTGAACCAGCCGGGGATCGAACCCGGGACCTTTAACATGGTAGTCAGACTTGTTACCGACTGAGCCACTGCATGTTGCCATTGGATTTCTGTTGTCTGGTCTATTGTATCATGTTGTAATGCTCTGGCACATTTGATGGCGACCCTCATTGGACCATCGTCGCAGTGCCCACTGCGTCTCCTGAATGGAACCCGTTCAGATGAATCCATCCACTGGTATGATATGTGTCTGAACCGGCCAACATTTCATTGCAGACTATTTGCCAGACTTGCAGCAGCCTAAGCGTGGAAAACTTGTGTGCATGTGCACCTGCTTTCTGACAGGGTTGTCAAATGATATTTGTAGATACCAGTGACGTGCACTGAGGAGTAGCTAGTCTAGCAGAGATAGATCAATCAATCTCATGTCGCTAATTATTTTCAAATCACAATATTTATTATCTAGAAGCCTCAGTTCATATGCAACATTTCTTTCCACGCGCTTCTCGTCCCTCGATGTGATCAGCTGGCAAGGCTGAATACCCTAGCTGGCTCTTCTTCCGCCTTACCAGTTCCAGGTATAGACAACTGCCCGAAGCGAAAGGGAAGATTTCTGCCTGTACCTCCCTTGCCTCCTCGCCCCCCGCTCCCATGGTTAAAAGCCCGTGGTTTCAGGTCCTCCAGTCTTATCTCCTATAGGACAGATAGGGGATTGGTTTCCCTTCGATTCCTTTGTAAATCCTCTAAAGAACTCTGTGGAAAATTTTCTGCAGTACTTATGTTCTCTGTATTTACACAACCTTTTAAACGTTGTACAATATTATGTATAATATGGGATGTAGTTTTATTTGTATATGAATGGGAACGTACTTGTATTATGTGCAGACAAAAATGTTATGGTTTCTTTTATTTTTTTCAAATATGGAATATATAATGATTAAATAACAAATATTTGCTCATGCTCTCTCTCGCTCTCGTTTTAGTAGTGTTTTATTTAAATATTCTAATAATTTGGCCTCCAATAAAAAATGGGTAAGTTAAACAGTCATGAAAGTGTATTAATTTGGGCAAGAAAATGCACATTCTAATTATTGTTGTTGGTTTGGTTTATTTTACTTCACCTTTCTGCCACATTTGGTTATCGTGAAAATGAGGATGAGTGATGATATAATGAAATTGATGAAGGGACCTCACAAATAACAATTCAGGCCGGGATTCGAACCTGTGACGAGCGCGCATTCTTGTTCCTATGTGTTGTACTCTGCAGTGAATAATGAAATAATTTGGAATGTAAAGTGTATCCCAGAACTAAAAAAGCCAAATGAATATGGTTGAAGAAACTACAAAAAAGTGTGTTTTGTTACCTGTTCATCCCCTCTAATATATTTAATTTTTGCCACCTTCCATCACTTTTTCTAGCTGTATAGATTTAATCGCGATAAATAGCTAACGAGCTTATGGAAGTCACGAGGGACAGTCATAAACGGAGAACTCTGGACTCCTGATTTCACAGTGCCCTGCAGATGCACTGGGAGGAAATTATTTGTATTTTCTTTTTCCTTTCTTTAGCGTTGCTTTTCCATCACTTTACCTAACTTCTGCCATGACGATGAACGTTGATTAAATTAAACAGATGAAGAGTGGTTACAAAGGAACACTAATGCCCAGGCCAGGGCTCGAGCCCGGATCCTTCAGTAACGAGATCGTGAGATGAAGAAATTAGGGAAATCAAGGAATGCAATTTTTTTAAAAAAACCTTAATCATATGCAACTATGGTGTTTCAAAAATCCAATTGAAATTTACGTACCACTGAGTAAATATGCAGTTTGCTTTACCGATACCCAAGTATCTGAATAGTTAGAGCTTTCCACTCATCCTTGTTGTCGGCTGACCTCCATGGGGGAGTGCAAGTGGCCCCGGATCGGTACCAGATGGACGCACATAGTGGTTTGGATCCCACTTTAAACTGTGGGTCCAGTTCCGATTAGCTTTTATGTACATAAAGTGGACTTAAACACCAAATCAACCAACCGCGGGGTAGTGGTTATCACTCCACGCTATGACACCAGGAGTTCAGGGTTCGAACCCCGACCTCGGCATGGGCGTTTTTTGTATTTGTCTCTTCATTAATTGTATTGTAGGGGAGACCGGGGTAATTAGAACAGGAAACAGCCTGTAGAAGTTCCACTGTAAATTACTCAGAAAGTTACTGATGGATTTTTTAAAAATTTCTACCATTTAAAAGGGCATCTTTTGTATATTTTTGAAAAAAATAATGACCATACCTGCATTGCAAATACTCGTCCAAAAAAAAAAAATGTCATGACACCATAAAATTGTTCCAATTACCCCATTTGGGGTTAATGGAACATAAGTTAGAAATTTCAACTGAATAGCTTTAGATTGCTGTTGGGGTAATACGAACATCATATATAAATGTCCCATTTACCCTGCAAATTTGAACACAATAGCTCTACTTCTTCTGGAGTTATCAATGCTTGTTTAAATAAAATCCCAAGTTAACGTCTTTTTTCATAAAGTTCAATTTCCCAGCTGTGAAGCAAACATGTGTGAATGAAAATCAGTGTTCTATGATTTATTTGAAAGGTTACAGGCCATTCTACAATGTAGTAAAGAAAAAACTTCTAATAGTTACATGTACAATCTAGTATATCAATTAGAAAAAGTACAAAAAAGCATCTTTTTTGGAGGAAAACTTACTCCAATTTGTAACAAGTAGTGCTAATACTTATGAAAACACTTAAGATAACTTACATTAACAGGTTTAACTGTCGTGAAAAACTAATATATACAGAAATTAAGCTTATCAGTCTCAAAAAACAATTATATATGAAACCATAAAATATAGGCTACATGACAAAAGCTACACCAAAGAACACTTGACCCATATTAACATTTGTCAGTTTGGCACCAGTAGATCTACTGATTTGAATGTTTGATTTCTTTTTTGAAAGCTTCATACTTGCTCTTAATGATGTCATACAATGGAAGGGTAAATGGACCGATTCCATTTAACTCCAAAGGTCCGTAAAATATAAACTTCCTATCAATTTCCTCAACATCGGGTCTTCGTGGCCAATCGAACTTGCCAGTTTCTTTTTCCTCCAGAAACTTGATTGTTTGATTGATTGAGAGATAGGTCTATTTCACTTTCTGAAGAAGTAGAGCTGGATTGAAGGGACATTCTTTTCTTGTCTTTTTTGGTCTTTCCTGTGCGAATTTTTTTCTGAGTAGGGCGATTTCTTTTTTTGGCACTGGTAGGCCTATTAGACATTTCTTTCAGTCGCTGCATAGCATCTTCAGTTGTTAGAATTTCGCCATACTGATCAGAAAGGCGTACTCTTGATAGATTACCACTAGACATTGTTCTTGGATTTTGTCCGCTTGGTCTGTGTTGTTTACTAAGAGATTCTCTGATGAATTGTTCAAAAGACAGATACTGGGATGGTGGTGTAGTACTTCTATTCAGAACATTTTCAACATCTGAAGGCATTGGCATTGCTGTTGAAGTAATGGAAGAGGAAGGAGTGGTTGGTTGGCTGGCAGTGTGAATGTTTACTGGATCTTGAACTGCTCCTGGTGGGATGTCAGTGGAGGCAGTTGTATTTGGTGAATTCTGAGTCATCTGAACATCAGCAACAACTGTTGATCCAGGTTGTATGTCTTCTTGACTTTGATTACGAAATCGTGCTAGGGCAAGGGGGTCAAATTCTTCACTTGGAAACATGGATTCATCCAGTGGAAACAGACCAGTAGTTTTAAATCCCGACACTAGGTATGATTTCTTGAAACTCCTAGACCACACTCTCCCTATGTACTGAGCAAAGACAGACTTCGGCAAACGAGCACCAGGATTGGTTCTGTTCCAGTCTAAAAGCAGGTTGTTCCAAGCTACTTTAATTGGTCGAAAACATGTTTTGTCTAATGGCTGGATAATGTGTGTTAGATTGGGCGGTAGCTTCACTAGAATTATATCATGGTCGAGAGCTAGCTTTACAAGATCGTAGCTGATATGTGATCTGTACCCATCGAACAAAAGAACTATCTTCTGCCCATTTCTATTCTCCTTTGATGGAATGCCTTGCAGAAATATTGTTTCAAACCATTTGGTAAACAGGTTTGTTTCCATCCACCCCTTTTCAGAAGCTGAATAACCAGTTCCAGGATACACTTCTTCATGATCTTCAATCCAAGCTTTCATAATGTGTTTCCCCTTAAACACTATGAATGGTGCTATCAAGTCACCTTTAGCATTTCCACAAGCGAGGACTGTTGTACACTCTTTACCACTTCCTGTGACATTCATTGAAACACGTTTCTTTCCTCGTTCAGCAACTACACGAACATCTTTTGGGTCATGTAAAAATGCTGTTTCATCACAGTTGTACACCAAATCAGCAGAGTTGATATTCTCAGTGATATACAGGTTTCTCAGATCCTCAAAAAAAGCCGACACAACGAATGGGTCCACACTTTTCAGTCTTCTTGTTGAAAGCAATTCACCTTTCCTGATAGTGAGTTCTGGGTGTCTCTTAACAAAAGAGGTGAACCATTCTTCGCCTGGCCTTCCATCTGTCCAGCGGGTTTTAATGTTGGCTGACAAACAGTAACTTTTGACTAATTCAAGTACCTCAGTCTTTGTCAAACCATCACCGTAACTAGCGCATGTTTTTAAATACGTGATGAGCTGCTTCTCACAGTCTGGTTTCAATTCTGTAGGTCGCCCCGCGCCATGGGATAGCATAGAAGAATGTCCAGTAAGTTTTTTTGCCAGAGTTCCTCTGGGTACGTGAAATCTTGCTGCTGCTAAGACCTGTGTCAAACGACCACTTCTGACACTTTCGATTGCATCAAGCATGGCTTGCTGCGAATAACTGCAGCGGTTGGTGGTGCGTTGTCTTTTACGAACCATCATTGACTATTCACACTTAAAACAGAGAAAAAGCAACAATTATTGTACAAATATATCACCATCCCATATTGCTATATCTGTCCTTTTCTTTGTTCCATCTTCAGCTTCTTTTATTTTTTCAAGTCACAGACAACTAGTATCAGAGCAACTAGTTCAAGCCAGATCTTTTAGTATGTGCAATCTTCAATTGTTTTTGTTTTATATTTTTGCCCATAAGTGCTTAACAGCTTGGATGTTTGTGTAGTAAATGTACATATTTGCTCTGTTACAGCTATTTTACTATGTATATCACAATATACTTATCTAATGATTACAATTACCATTTTTTGAATGTTGATACAAAATACCAAGTATGACATCATATTATACATTGAACAATTTTAAAGAGTTGACCTTTGTATATAAACCTTGATGCCAATGCAAATGTACACAATTTCAATAAATTTAATTATAAATTTGAATGTATCATATCTTTCTTGTCTTGAAAAACACATATGATTGAAGATATTTGTTTTTCATATTGCCAGTCAAAAATAACTGTTATGACTAAATTATTATAAATATTGCACAAATATGGAACTTTGAACTTAGCCTAACCATTTTCAAATGTTGTTATGACAATGTATTATTTTTATTGTCATATTCATGGTATTTCAAGATGATGTTCTTATTACCCCATGACTGTTCTAATTACCCCAAGCAAAATCAAGCAAATTACGCAATGTTCTAATAACCCCTTTGCAGAAATTTTTGGGGTAATAAGAACTTTGCTTATAAAAACCAGGCAAATTGCCCATAGACAACCAAACTCACATGAAAAGATGTGTGCACTTATGTTTTATTATAGGGGTGAAGAAAATTTTGCAAGGGTTCTTTCATTCACATCCAGTATATGTAGAAGCAGAGAAACACCAAACATGCGTCACATCATTTTTTGCAGGTGTATAATAAAAGTCAAATAAAACTTACTTTTGTGTAGTTATTCCAATAACAAATTTTCTGCATGTAGGTTTAGTGTAGGTACATAGGTATGGAATGTTATTACACCAGTCTTTTCGTTTTAAATTATTCTACATTAACATGTTCCAATAACCCCATGTTCTAATTACCCCGGTCTCCCCTACCATCTTCGCGATTAACCAAATGTGACAGCGACGCTAAGTAGCATAAATCAAATCATTGATTGATTGTTTAATTTGGTTTGTTTTACTTCGCTTTTTGTACACTTTTGGCTAATCGTCAAGATGGTACGATAAAATTGATGAAGGGACAAACACAAATAACACCCATGCCCAGGTCGGGGTTCAAACCCGGGATCTCTGGCTTAATAGTCAAATCAACATGTTTTGGATTTTCGAAAGAGGGTGGGATTAACACGTGCTTCTTTTCAGTAGTCCTTCCTCATTTTGCAATCCTTTCCTTTCTTTGACGTTCTATTTCTAGGAATACTGAGCCCTAAAGGGGGGAGGGGGATTATGACCCGCACCAACCTCTCTTGGGCAAGCCACTGATTGCTACCCCAAGTGTCGACATCACCGCACGTCACTGGTAGATACAATATGCGCCTCTCTGTATTAGCCTACTCCATTTTTTTTTCAGTTTGATGTTAAGGTATTTTAGCTATAAATGTAGATATTGTGTATTTATAAATATCACAAAATGAACACGATTGCAAAATTTAATGCATAGCATGGATGTAGTCAGAAACATCCTTCATGAGGGGTGGTGCCATCCATAATTGGTTCTACATAACAGTATTATGTATAGTCACCATGCACTATACAGACATGTGTTTTATGGGACCCCTGAAACCTCCGCTGTGAGTGGCCTCTGCTTTAGTAGCCCGCAATGTTATGCACCCCCAAGATTTTGTATAATCCTACCAACTCGACAGGTAGTGGAGAAATTTGGTTAAGAAACATGTATTTGTGAATGCATCCTCCCAATATTGTCTCCCTCCTGTATATTTATTAAGCTTTGAATAAGTATTTGAAAATGAGTTGCCGATTTTGGTTTTCGAACTTGATCAATCCAACATGCCAGAATTTTCAGAGAATTTTTTGAATCCTAGTTCCTTCTTTACGTGTGGTCATATTGTATAAAGTTAAAAATATATATATGTATTAAACATACTTTAGAAGCCTGGAATAATTATGGGTGAATCAAATTTTGTAATATTTCGTTAGTATTGTAGAAATACTAGCTGTTTAAAATGAAATTTGGATGAAAATAGTGAATTTTAATAACTGTAAATTTGCTGTGTGCTCCTCAATACATGCACAAATGGTTATTAATTTTTAGGTGCATTGTGGTTGGTTACTTTTATATGGGAGAATAATAAAAATATAAAATTCAGGTGCTATTGTAATAGTAGCATTAAAACCAAACTAAAACTATATGACATTAAGGCAACACTTCTCTTAGAGATCTTGTGAGCATTTCCATTTGTGAAAGTTGTAACTACAGATTGGGATAATTTAATAGAGATGTGATGACTGTTTTTATTTTCCAGATGTCATTCCTTGTCCCAGACAGTTCGTGGCTTGAGTCCCGATGACCAGTATGTATTCCGGGTGCGGGCTGAAAACGTCCATGGCCTAAGTGAACCTAGCAGCGAGTCCATTCCATTTCAGCCTGGTCAGTCGATCACTTCCACAGACAGCTTCGATGAAGAAGGTGAGCATCAAACAAACTACATCAAAACCTCGATATGTACGTTTTTAAGGAGTTCCGTGCCCAGTGACAGATTAACGCCTTTTTTCTTGCGGAGGCAGATAACCTTTTTACAGTTGCTTCCTACTCTGTTCAATGAAAGATTACTGTTTTAGAAGTTTTGTGAGGGTGGTCAGTTAATTTTAGAGGTTGAGAGGCTAAAATGGGGAATTATTTAATCTTATGTTAATTAATTTGTACTTGATTTAATGCCCCCTTAATCATGGCCGTCTGCAGATTTTTTACAGCGAGGAGCAAGCAAGGTATTTTTTTTTCAGGGGAGTAAACGAGGCATATTTGCCTTTATTATAAGTTAACACCATGTATTGAGTTTGAAATTATCACGTCCTGCATCCCCATTATAATAATTAATGTAAATTACTGTTACTGAAATCAAATTATATGTGTGAAATATGTACTTTTCCAGTGGGGGAGCTCCTTGCCCCCCCCCCTTCCAGACGTCCAAACCCTATATTGTAAAGGAATCTTATCACCGTTATTAAACAATATTATTCTCTTAAAGAAAATGAAGTATTTTCAAGCCTATGAAAGTTCCAAACAACTATGGGGGAGGCTTATTTTCTATGTAATTGAACTATAATATGCCTAAAATTACACTAAGAGGATTTCTGGTGGGTCTGGGCACACACTATACGCCCTTGTTTCATACAGTAAAACAGTAGGTGGAATGAGGTTTTTTGTTTCCCTACTGAACTTCCATGAAGGTTTTTGCCCAGAGGCGGCAACTTCATGTAAATATTTGAAGGAATGGGGGGGCTGGATTGACAACAATAATTTTTTTACGTATACTGCATATACTTCTTGAGAAGTTTGGGGGGGGGCAGAAATTGCTCCCCCCCCCCAAGTCTGTGCCTATGTTTGTGCCCACCCTAATCAGAGGGTCTGCGCACGTCTATGTATAGACAAGACTTAATTGAATTGAAGTTACTGCTGCATAACATAATAAGTACATTGCAAAGTTACGTAGCAATTTAATTTGAGAGATTACTGTTATTTTGATATTATTTATGTTGATATTATATAAATACATACCTACAAAAACATATTCTTCACAGTAACTCTTAAAGTTTTTACAAATTAAGTCTATCCCACCAAAAGTGTGATATGTAGTCACTTCATTAATATTGGTAATGTTAGCTTGAAAATTGGGTGAAATGTCACCAAAGAAATAAAAAAAAATCACTTTAAAATAAGAGTAATTCTTCATTGTAAAATTTAACAGTGGTTATGCAGGCCTCTATATAAGAATATTGAAACATCAACTGTATGGTGTAATTGTAGTCTGATAAACATAGTTCGTAATGCATTTTCTCATTTGTTTCAGTTGATTTTGGTTCACCTTTTGAACCGAAGCACGTGAGTGTGGAACCAGGAGATGTGTTCAAAGAGCAGTACGACATCCACGAGGAGTTGGGAAAGGGACGTTACGGAATTGTGTATAAAGTGACAGACAGAAGATGTGATCAGAAGTTCGCGGCCAAAATCATAAAGTGCATTAAATCGAAAGACAAGGAAAAAGTGTATGAAGAGATCGAAATCATGAACTGCCTGAGACATTCGAAACTTCTCCAGTTAGCTGCTGCCTTCGAGAGTCAGAGAGAGATCGTTATGGTCATGGAATAGTGAGTACTTCCCTCTTTTTAAGCTTTAACTAAGGCTCTGTCTGGAAGATCCAAAAGGCAGGCTTGAAGTAGTCTTGTCGAAAGTGTCGTCACCTAGCACAGTACCAAAGTGCCAATTAAACAAGCAATCAAGACCATAGCAAGGAGCACAGATCATTGTAGGCTTGAATACTTGACGTGCACACTCGTTGTTCATTTGTTTCAAATCATGGAAATCGAAAGCCAGTTAGATGTTGGTTGAAGTTCTACTAATGTATGGAAATGAAAGTATAAGAACATTTTAGAATGCTGTGGTGTGATTCCTATCATGAAAAACAATTGTTCATAATGTGGGAAAAACATTGTGTTCTTAGCTTTATATACTGATCGTATTTGGCACTGTAGTCTAAGTGCAATTCGAAAGACTTTCACTTTCAGTCTAAGGCTAAACCAAACTGCGAGACCATTCTTGGAGGAAGTTTGCTTGAAGTACAGTCTTGCACCTTTTGGACATGGCCATAATACACTAAACCTATTGGCGTACAGCTACAATAATAATCTACATTGATTGATACACCATGTAGATTATCTAATACATGCACTTGTTAAATTATCAGGTTTATTAAAATAACCTCTTGGGATCTGAGGAGTAAAATAATAACAAGTAATTCGCAAATGTTGTTTATTTAACAAATAATCCTGGATGCTAATTTTATGAGATGGTGAAATTTTTCAAGTCTGCCTCCCCAAAGTTAAGTCCCAAGTTGATTCTGCCCCTTTAAAATTAGGTCCCAAGTTACCCCAGAAAATGGAATTATTGTGGGTTTTCAATGTTTAAAGTTGTCTGTGCAGTCTTCTTTACCATTTTGAAAATTTCTGGCTAAGTAGCAAATTCAGTACATGAAATATTCTCTGTATTGATGAAAAATGTATATGTATTTCCCTACTTTTATTTTTCCCAATCAAAGAATATAGATGTTACTAGAGTGGCAGAAATTTTTACCTCCGTGAAGCAAGTAGAACGTCTGTCCAGCAGAAATAAGTTGGTAAGAGAACAAAATCCACATCTCATGCCCAGGGCACGACTATGAATGTTTGTCGATTTTCATGCCAAAGTTCTGGATATACCTGGGATATCCAGGAATATCCAATAGAAATACATTGGATATCCCTGGGATATTCATATGTTCATCCAGGGAACATCCATAGGATATTCAAGAAGGTTGTTTCGTGGTTATTCTGTGGATAATTTTTGCATATGTTTTGGACATCTGTGCCACTTGGTTCACATGAATGGGACATTATCTGGATGTTTTCATTTGATTGTGGATACGAAAACATTTTGGACTAGAATTGGATATAATCTGGACATATATTCGCATTAGATTATCCACATATTTTGAATATGAAGAGAACATTTCTGGACTAGATTTAGGCATATCAAGAATCAGTCGCACATGTATTTATAAGATGAACTCCTCTCCTTGTCTCCCTCTCCCCTTTAACGTACACACACCAACCCCATGGCTACACATTCAAAAAAATATTTGATATTCGCATAGATATCCATAATAAGTAGAGTATGCATCAATTTTAAGCTTGTTCTTTGCGACCATGTGTTAGCACTGCAACTTCTTCAATGCAAGTTGGCACTTTTCCAAAAAACTACCAGTAGTTTGTAATTTATGTCAACAGAATGCACAGCGATGGCTAGAGATATCTACAGTGAGAATGGGGTTTGGTGCCCCTGCACTGAGTTTGGGACCCCAAATTGTTATCCTTATTCTTTGCAAACTGGCTTTAATAACATGCTTTCACAGGGTGCTGCAATGATCACTCTTTTGCAATTTTTCTCTTTCTGCTCACTTAGCACCTTCTTTAGTGCTCAGGGCAACTGCTCCCTTGTCCCCTCCCCTCACCCCTATGGCTTTGATAGGGTGCCGACTTGGACATTTTGAAATAAACTTCCAAACCACTTTACAAAGTCTTAATTTATGTTAACTCTGCTTATAGTATTTTTGTTTTTAAAAAATGGAAATATGGAAAATTGTATTTCCAGATGCAAGAAACACATGTTCTAGCCAGTTATTAGTGTTTACAAATACATGAAAAATACAGGTTCTCCAAATGTACAACAATTATACATTCCATGAATTTCTGGTGTCTAGATATCTAGTTAGACCTGAACAAGGAGGAAATATTTACCTCCGAAACGTCCTCCGGATTAACATATACTCACTCACGTAAGTTCGAAAAGTTTTAATACTATTTTGCGTATTTATTTTGTATGAATTTCTGGCCTTTCACAGGATTTCCATGTCGGTGGGAACCCTGATTATTTTTTTATTCAGTGTGGCAACATTTTTACTGAATAGGTTAAGGTTTGACAAATGGAAATGATGCTTTAAGTTTGTTTTTCCTCTTTTTTTAAAAAAAAAAATATATTTGCATAATTTGAACAGTTAGTCAATACGTATCTTCAATATTTTCCAGCATATCTGGTGGAGAATTGTTTGAACGAGTGGTTGCCGATGACTTCACACTTACCGAGAGGGACTGCATTCTCTTCATGCGGCAAATTTGCGAAGGTGTGGAGTACATGCACCAAAACAACATCGTCCACTTGGACCTTAAGGTAAGGGAGGGTAATTTAGGCAGCAAGAATTACATGTGGACTTGTATATATGACAAGCATAGGCATACATAAAGTATTGACAATTGGGGTAGATTTCCTCATGAATTAAGTAATGATAATGGTATAAGATTGATTACTTTTGCAACCTCAAAGAATTTAATTGTGAAAAGTACCACTTTTAAACATAAAGATATCCATAAATATACCTGGTCTTCTCCAGATGGTAAAACTCATAATCAGATAGATCATATTCTCATTGATAAGAGAAGGCATACTAGTATAATTGACGTTCGTACTCATAGAGGTGCTGACTGTGCCAGTGACCATTATTTAGTAATTGCTAAATTAAGAGAAAGACTCTCAGTAATAAATCATAAGCAACAAAATCTAAAAGTTCTAAAATTTGATACAGGAAAGTTTACTGATGAAAGAATTAAGAAAGATTACCAAATTAAACTGTCAAATAGATTTGATGTTTTGCAGGATTTAAATTATGATGAAAACATAAATGAAACAGACGTAAATAAGAATTGGGAGCACATATGTAATGCAATAGAATCAGCAGCTAAAGAAAGTATAGGATACCATAAAGCTAGAAAAAGTAAGCCATGGTTTGATAATGAATGTCATAATCTAATAGAAATAAGAAATCAGGCTAGACTTACGTGGTTAAATAACTCTGATGATACAAATCTAAACAATTATAATAGAATAAAGCGAGAAGTTAACCGCACGTTTAGAAGTAAAAAAAAGAGATTACTTGAAAAGCAAAATTAACGAAATTGAAACAAACAGCAAAAATAAAAATATCAGAGATTTATATAAAGGTGTAAATGAGTTTAGAAAGGGGTGGCAACCTAAAGTAAACTTGATAAAAGATAAAGACGGTGATTTTCTAGCTGACCCAAGCGATATTCTAAATAGATGGAAGAACTACTTTAATGACCTTTTAAATGTTCATGTAGGAGATAAATCAGAAGTAAATGAAGTCCACACAGCAGAACCTTTAGTTCCAGAACCTAACTTGACTGAAGTTAAAGATGCTATTAAAAGGCTAAAGAATAACAAAGCACCTGGCATTGATTTAATACCAGCTGAGTTAATTAAATATGGTAGAAATTCATTAATATGTCAAATTCATAAATTAATTTGTTTAATATGGAATAAAGAAGAAATCCCTCAAGAGTGGAAAGAATCCATAATTGTTCCTGTGTTTAAAAAAGGTGATAAAATGAACTGCAATAATTACCGTGGAATTTCTCTACTCTCAACAACATATAAAATATTATCTAACATTCTTTTAACAAGACTAACCCCATATGCTAATGAAATTATAGGTGATTATCAATGTGGATTTAAACGTAACAGATCAACTACAGATCAAATTTTTCACATCAGACAGACGCTTGAAAAAAAGTGGGAATATAATCAAAATGTCCATCAGCTATTCATTGATTTCAAAAAAGCATATGATTCGGTCAAAAGAGATAAATTATATAATATATTAGTAGAGTTTGGAATACCTAAGAAGCTTGTTAGTATGATAAAAGTATGCACCAGTGAAACAGAAAGTAAAATTCGAGTGGGTATTAATATGTCTGACAAATTTACAATCCATGATGGGTTAAAACAAGGAGATGCATTATCTCCATTGCTCTTTAATTTTGCCTTAGAATATGCTGTAAGGAAGGTAAAAGAAACTAAAGAAGGACTAAAATTAAATGGTGTGACTCAGTTGTTAGCATATGCAGATGATGTAGACTTACTGGGGGATGATGTGAATACAATTAAGAATAATGCTAAAATATTTTTCAAAACTGCTAAAGAGATAGGTTTGGAAGTTAACAAAGAGAAAACTAAATATATGCTTACAGGCCGAAACCAAGTGTTAGGTAATAATCAAAATCTAATTATTGATAACAACTCGTTTGAACCAGTTTCCAAATTCAAATACTTAGGAGTAATATTAACAAATGAAAATTATATTAAAGAGGAAATAAAAAGTAGGCTTAATTCAGGAAATGCATGTTACTTCTCTCTTCATAAACTTTTGTCTTCTCGTTTAATATCTAAGAAACTAAAAGTTAAAATATACAAAACAGTAATTTTGCCTGTAGTTTTATATGGATGTGAAACTTGGTCCCTTACATTGAAAGAGTAACATAAATTGAGAGTATTTGAAAATAAGATCCTTAGGAAAATCTTTGGGCCTAAAAGGGATGAGGAGACAGGTGAGTGGAGAAGGTTACATAATTTAGAACTACATAATTTGTACTCATGTCCAGATATTATTAGAATAATTAAATCAAGAAGACTTAGGTGGGCAGGCCATGTGGCACGAATGGGAGAGGAAAGAGGAGTTTACAGAATTCTTGTTGGGAAACCTGATGGTAAGAGACCTGTAGGAAGGCCAAGACGAAGATGGAGGGACAACGTTGAGATGGACCTAAGGGAAATCGGTAGGGATGGAAAAGAGTATATAGAACTTGCTCAAGATAGGGAAAGATGGAAGGCCTGTGTTGCTGCAGCCATGAACCTTCGGGTTTAAGAAGGCTAGGGAGTTAGTTAGGTAGATTTCCTATTGCTTGGTAATAAGAAAGAGAATCAAAACCAGTGGTACCCAGCCCAGTCAATATTTCCAGAAGAAATAATGACAATGATCCTCAAATATATCAGAATCAGTCTCGGATGCCACTAGCCCTTGACAATGATGATCACTCACGTAACAATAAAAATAAAAATTTTGGGGTTTGAGTATGACATAAACCACTTGTATTCTAACTTCAGTCAATTGTGGAAGCTGCTTAGAAGTAGTAGCGTACTTCGGTTTTTACTTTTGTTAACAGACAAAAATGTTGAATAATAGAGGAATCAAAGTAGTTGATTGATTGAATTTATTTATTTTACTTTGCTACCGAATGACAAATTTAGAATGAAATTGTTTTATCTTCATTACAGAACTACTACCCAATCTCTTTTCTAAAATACATTGTTCTAAAGTTTGTGTTTCGTGCAATTGTTGTATCTGAAATTTCAATAATTAATTACAGCATAAATACCTCACTAAACAACTACTTGTTTATATAGATGCTTAAATAAATCAGCATTTGGAATGATACAAACTTGGCAGTTTTATGTGAGAATCCCTTGTGGAATGGTGGCAAAGATCCAAGAAATATATCATGTCAAACTTTAAAGATCTCTTCCTGAAAAAATGAAAAATTGGACACAGAACATTTACATTCTTAATGGACGATATGTTAAATATATCTGCATATCAAGATATAAACTAACAAACCCCAAAATAGTTAGTTAAAGAAATCTAGCACATAAGTCATCACATGAGAACTGTAAGTGTGAGAATTCCAGGTTAAAAAAGATATTTCATGTTTTGTGTAATGATGCAGTTAAAAACAATGGTAGTTTATTTCATTGGTAATAATATTGAGTTATTTTCCTGTAGTTTACGGTTATTACAAGCATAAGAAAACAGTTTTTCGTTGTGACGTTTCAGGAGAACACACGTTCCTTTCATCAGACATTTTTTTTTTCATTTTGACTAAAGATACAGTTATAGCAATGATTAGCAATTCTATAAACAAAAAGAATCCAATATATAATGGATGTTGTCAGTGTTACATTGTTGAAATATAGCAATTTAACTGTGAAAAGAAGTAGTCTGTTTTATTTTTATTTCAGATAAAAAAAATATTTTTGATCACATTATTTTTTTATTTAAAATTATGACTCCCAAATATCATCAGGTAATTCAAAGTCATCATTGTTTTCACAAAGTCTCTTGATGTTTTCTGTTACATTAAATTTTAAAGATGGTGGATTACTCAATTTTTGAAAAAGAGAACTTCATACTAGATCTATGTTACCATTTCCATTATTTAATTTATTCCAGTGTTGTTCTGCAATGAACGAAGCTTCCCAGACATTCAACTCTGTTTCCCGTCAATCTTTTTAAAATCCTTCTCTTTTTAATCAAATGCTTCTCTTCGATGATGTGAGCTGACAAACCTGTTCTTGGGTTTAGATTTATAATGTCCAAATCGTGTTCGTGCCATCTTATTGCCATTTTCCTTGCTGTTTGTCCTACATAATCCTTTGAACATGAACAACTTATATTATATATTCCTGTGGTTTCCACATCTGGTAGAGAGTTTCTCATTTTGAATTAATTAAATGTACATTCCAAACTTCTTGGTGATCTAAAAACAATTTTGAAATTAAATCTTCTAAAAATTTTGGCAATTTTATGTGAGAATCCCTTGTGGAATGGCATGCACACATTTCTTTTCAACAGATTTTTCATCTTTGTATGTGTTTCTCTTTTCCTTTAGTTTTCTTGCGACTTGTTTCTTGATTTGGTTTATTCTGTTAGAGTGAAAGCCATTTTCAATATAATATTGAGTTATAGAGCAGTTGACAAGCAATGTCTGTTTGTGTTTGTATTTTTGTCACTTAGTTTCACTCTTCTGCCACTTTTGGATATCATGATGAGGATGTCTGATTATTAGATGAAACTGATGAAGAACACTTAAGAAAGAATAACCATGCTCATTCTGGGACTGAAACCTGAGACCTTCAGCGGTGAGATCAAAAGTCAGCCTCTGAATGTGCTTGACCACTTAGCTGGTCGCAAGAAATGTGCATAGAGAAGAAGAAAAAGAAAAAAAGGTTTTAAAATATTAATAAAGTATAAACTATTATGAAATCAATTACTAAATGAACTATTTATGTATTTCAGCCAGAAAACATCCTATGTCGAACACGCACATCCCATCAGATAAAAGTTATTGATTTCGGCCTCGCCAGGAAGCTTGTTCCAGATGTTCCCGTTCGGGTGCTGTTCGGGACACCAGAATTCATTCCACCAGAAATCATCAACTACGAGCCAATTGGCTTTTCTTCGGATATGTGGTCTGTTGGAGTCATTTGCTATGTTCTGTAAGTACTTCAACAAGTCATGTGTAAGCCGTATTAATGTAGCAATTAGGTTGTGTCTCATTATTTGGTTTTGAAATGATCATGTTATTGATATTAGGCGATGAATATGTACTATTTTATGGAGAAATTAGAATTTTAATTTTTGTTGAAGGGAAAGTTGGATGAAGTTACATGTTGATTTTGATAGGTGCGCTGACATAGATTTGAAGCCTAATTCAGTTTTAGCATTATTCAACAATGGTTTCTTTCTTAACAGCATTCTCATATATGGTACATTTTTGCTTTAATGGAATCATGTAATATGTCTTTCATGGGTCACTGAATAAAGCCTCTCAACAATTTGTTACCATACAAATGAGTTATGGGGCTATAGCCCCATCCCGAAATTATGAGAAAATCAAAATTTTCAAATGAGAGAAGTAAAGAACTTGAGGATAACCAAATAGATAATGAAAGCCTTCTTAAAATGATGCCCAATTACCTTGAACAACTTTTAAAGTGAATGTAAAAAATGGTAAATATGAAATATCTTATTGTATATCCCCTCCACCCCCAACCAGAACATAGCTATATAATATACACCCTTACAATTTCAGTTCTGTCCAAAGTAAAATCTGTGTATGGCAGTGGACATAACAGCACTCAAATTACGTTTGAGCTAAAGTATCAATTCAAACATAAATATCTGAGACATAATCTGGCCCACATGTTAAATGGGACAGATTGTGTTAGCACAAATACCTCGTAAGGACAAGCACTGCAAGTATTCAACTGCTTAGAAAAATGGAGTAAAGTTTGTGTAAATGAAAGCATGTAATTTATTTTCATTCCAGGTTGTCTGGCTTGTCTCCTTTCATGGGAGACAGTGATGCAGAAACCTTTTCCAACATCACCCGGGCAGATTACGACTTCGACGATGAAGCATTTGATGCCATTACTCAGGATGCCAAAGATTTTATCAGTTCGCTTCTCAAGAAGAGGAAAGAGTAAGTATAGAGTGCTGATGAATTTTCATGATATCCTTTGATTAGACTGTAAAAACATGCTACAACATCAAGGGTCCCAGGTTCAAATCCTGGACTCTGCATCGGTATTCTTTGTGAATGTCCTTTCATATCAATTTCATCATGTCATCCTCTCGATTAGCCAAAAGTGGTAGAAAGTCGAAGTAAAATTAACCAAATCAACCAATCTGCTGACAGGCAAAGTAAAATTAACCAAATCAATCAATCTGCTGACAGGGGATCTGAGCCGGCCAGTAGGTGCAGGGAATGGTTAGCACCCTAATATTTTGTGCAACTAGTTCTAGGTTCGATCCTGGAGCTATTTGAAAGCCATAACAGAAAATATTCTTCTCAAAAGCCAGAAAACAGTGGCAATGGAACCCAGTGCACTACCACACATCACCTAACAAGAAGCTCCTTGGCCCTAATAAGGGCTGTTATACAACAGATTGTATAGCAGATGTACATTTTCATATCATAGTATTTTTATGTAAATCCATGAATAATATGAATCAATATTGATGCAGTAAAAGTAATTTTTAGTATAGTATATTGCTGCTCTTGAATTTCAGTCTCCCCCCCCCCCCCCCGATTTTAAAAAGTTCCTTTGTGTGCTTTTGATAGTAACTCATTTCTTATGCTTTTGTTGATGTAGGGAGTTTTTTTCCTGGATACTTCATGGCAACCTTTCAAAAAAGAAAATGTTTTTCTTTATTGAGGCTCATGTTCTGATATGTTGAAATTCACATTTTGTTGCATTGGACGTAAGGGTTTTGGCTTAGGGAGCTTTCAGACCAAAGCAACAAGCAATGTGGAGGTTTTGCACCGAAATGGCAAGTGATGAGCAACACGAGCCCCTTCAGTCTGTAAGCAAGCATTCACCATGCAATGCTACCAACAGACCAAGGTGACATGATGTACAGTGTTGAGAACATGGCCCAGTCTGAATGACATGTAAGTGACAAGTGACTTCAGTTCAAAAGGTTGCGTTGATTACCGAGGGTTCACTTCCAAGTGAAACATCTCGCTTCAGTCTGAAGGCTTCCATAAATTTACCCAACATATTTTTTAGCACACTGTAATGTGAAATCTCTAAGAGACCTTTTTATACTGATGTGACAAGTGATACATCACTTGGCATCTGGGTGATATGTCACATAAAAATGAATCTTAAGATATAAATACAATCTTCCTCACTTGAGCAACATGACAAGCTGTACATATTGCTTGTGTGGCACTCAGATTGGACTGTTTTTCTTGGCATGTGTCACGTCAATTGTGTATTCCCAGTGCTTTGTCCAACAAGCTATATATATATAATTCACGAGAGGGCAACCAGTGAACCTCTAGTCTGATAATACGTTGTCGACTTCCATGACTGAGTGGTCAGCACATTGTGCTACAATGCCAGGAGTTGAGTTCAAATCCTAGCCCGGACATTCTTTGTGAGTGTTCCTTCATAAATTTCATCATCACTCATCCCCCTCATCGTGATTAGCCAAGGAAAGTGATGCTAAATAACAAAAACGAAATCAATCGATTGAATAATGCAAAATCGTGAATATGTACAGTAAATCAGAATGTAATTACCATGTTCTTTTGGCTTTGTCAGTTCTGTTTGTGAAGCTATTAGACTAAATTGACCTCCAACATCCATTTGGAAACATGACTGCTTGAGTTTAAAACAGACACCACTTGGAGGTGCTAGTCAAAAGTGGCATTAGGGTCAGTCTAGTGTTTAAACCCTTTGCATTATCCACTTATCACTTTGGTATGAAATCTCACTAGAACTTCAAAACTATAAGTAATGTCTCTTTTTTACATAAGTGTTTATAAATCAGGGAGCTATTCACACCATCACCAAATTTTATCAGAGAAATGTTTTTTTTTTAACATTCTAAACCTTTGTTTCAGAAAAAGACTGACTGCAACAGAGTGTTTGGGACATAAGTGGCTGACAACGCAAGAAAACGCCAATTATGTCAAGTTGAGCACAGATAAGCTGAAGAAGTTTATCATACGTAGGAAGTGGCAGGTAAGTGTTGATGTGCTCTATATTGGCTGTCTCACATATTGGATTCATTGTAATATATGTCCATTACAGACAATGGCATAGTCATCTTCAAAATATGCAAGAAAATATTGCATGTGAAACATATTTTAATTTAAAAGTTATTGCTGGGTGTTTAGAGATTTTATTTTCCAATTGAAGTAATTGAATTAATACTGCAGAGCAAGTTAATCTTTGAGAAAATATATAATAAGATGTACACAACTTACAGGTTAAAATTTGGTTCAATATTTAGGTACTACTTGGTGACTGATGAATGGCATTTAGGTGGAAAGCGGAACTTAGTCACCAAAAGTAATTCAGTAACAAAAAGTAAGATGCCAAAAGTAGTGTACCTGAGAAACATATTTCTCTGCTTTTTAGACTACGCAACAAGTGATAGTTTGATACCCAGTGGAGTCACATAGTGATTGAGATCCCACTTAAAACTTTAGGTTCAGTTTCATTAGTTTTTCTGTGCATAAAGTGAACTTAAGACAAACTCTCACAAACAAAACAAGTAATAGAATTAATCTAGCCTGAATTTATTTAAAATGTTCCTTTATTTTTGCTTTGAAACGTATCTTCTAAAGTGAAACCTTTTCGTCCACACTGGGCACTGGAAACCTGTCACGCTTCAATGTTTGAGTGTGTATAAGGAACACTAATTGACTGGTGCTGCACAGTGGTCTAAGGCTAATTATATGCATGGTTGCAATTATATAATGAAATAAAATCCATTGACAATTTACTGTTGGAAATAAGCTTTGGGAAAATTGGTTTCAGTATGCTTTATATGTAGGAAAGTGCTTTGTGTTACATAAAAAGATCACCCATTTTTAGAATATTAATTACTACTTTGGTATTTTGTCAGTGTTTTGCCTTCTTTCTCTGCAGTATAAGACAGCAATAAGTATATTTTAACACAGTGGGTTGATTCTCACTTTAAACTGTATGTCCACCCAGCTGGAAATTTTTCCAATTGATACTGATCGCCAATATGAGTTTTTAGACACACTATCGGAACCGATTGGTCAATTGTAATGAATTGGTTTCTATTGGAAAGTATTTTATTGTTTTCAGTATATTGCTTGTGGAATATTCTTATCTATACAACTGTTAATGCAATCATATAAAACAACTAAAATAAATCTCTGGTAAAGCATCTGGAATTTGTAACTTAGAAAAAAAACTTTCACGTACAATTTTTTTTTCAAGTATATGAACACGTTTTTAACTCTGTAGCTTCATTGTGTTTAACACACTTATAGAAAATCAAAAATATGCTGCTTCAGTTATAAATTGACATGTTTTTCTTCCTTTATACATGCAAAAACAGCAAAAAATTAGGTTAAACAAAGAATCTGACCCACAACACTTGAAAAATTGTTTAAACGAACAAAACGCTGTCGAGATCGACTTAGTTGATCAAAAGAATGCTCATTTTTCCAATTGCATTACATACACATAAGAATAACCATGGAAATTCTATATTGCAAAAAGTCAAGAATTAATATGAACATTTATTCCAACTATAGAGCGACCACAAGGAAAAAAACTTCGGCGAATAGTCCCAGCCCACTTCCCCCTTCTTCCGTTCAACTCGGGCCATAAGGAAGCATGCTTCACTCTCTCCCTCCCCTCCACGCCGGAGTACGGTGCACAGGAATCACGGGTCTGTGCAGGTTTTTTTGCTTGTGGTTCCACTGTACTAGCTGCTTTAAGGTTGAGTTGGTTCTTAAGAAAGAGTTCTTCTTAGGTATTTATTAAGATAAATACTGACTTCAGTAGTACGCATTAGAATTCAGAGGAAATTCAGTTCAAGTGTGCTGTTTTTCCAATGAACTTCTAAATCACAGGAAATGTGGTGTCAAGAATTAAACTATGCTTTGAGTCAATAAATAAATTTATAACATGTTGATTCTACAATATATACAAACTTACAATTGGATACAATTCACCAACTGGAAATTGTCTTCATTTTCCAATTTGTTTCAGTTGAGATTCTGATTGAAACCAATACATTCCGATAGCTATATTAGGCATCCAATAGAATCTGATACATTCCAATTGAAACCAATTCTCCAATTGAAATTTCAATTGGAACCAATAGAAAATTCCAGCTGGGCAGTCCCAGTTAGCCTTTCTGTGCATAACTGGACTTAAAAAAAAAACTCAGCAACAACAAAATATATTTTCATAAAAATTATATATATATATTGCATGCGTTCAAGCCCAATAGTAGTTCTGTTGCATTTAAAATGTAATTTCTACTTGGATACTGTTCTTTCCATTATTGGAAATTTGCAACATATTTATGAAGATAGACCAATTTTTTATGTGCCTGTTTGCATGCTTTTTACATATGCATGTGTGCTGTGATGGTGTACATATGACCGAGTTAACATCTTTCCTATTTCACCAGTTCTGTATGTACATACGTAATGTATTTTTACTTGTCAGCTATACAAAATGCTTGTTTGAAATTCTTCAGCATTCATAAAAATGTTGCTCATAAGGAAATGATACGATGATATGCACACATAATGAAATATGATCATGTTGCTTTGATAATCAATTAAAACATTCACACCAAAGTAAAACTTCTTTGTAACTGTCAGCATTGCACAGTGATCAATTTTGTAAACATTTACACACAAATAATGTTCCTGCTGTCCTATAAACATACACCCTTTTGACACCCCTCCCTTTTTCCGTACACACACACACTCTCTCTCTCATTCTCTCTGTCTATCTATCTGCGCTCCCGATAAACCCATGTTATCAGCAAATATATTCTGCAAAGGACAAGTGGTATATCTGTCATACCACCTCAACATGGCAGCAATTACTGTGGCATTTCTTCAAAACTACACATGATTTTTCATGATATGTCTTTTTTTGTTCATTTGTATACATATGAAGGTATAACATACTTGAATCACAAAACAATATATTTATTTTGACTATTATTAACAAATGCAAATTCAAAATGTCCATTTTTTCCCCTATCAACATTAGGGGAGAGAACTTATAAATGGACTATTACTCTCCAACCACCGCTATTTGATTATATCCCAGATAGCATGTAAGTTAACTGCAAGTTAAATTGAATGTCGATTTAACTTGCAGTTAACTTACATGCTATCTGGGATATTTGACTTTTATGTGTAATAATAAAAGCAAAAGCTTTTGTTCACAATGTGCAACAGTTAGGGATCCAAAAGGAAATCCCCATTTTTTAAAATTACCTGAAAATTAAGGTTTTCTAAAATTCTCCACATTTTCAATTTTTTTTTTCAAAATTAAGGTACGAACATTGTGTATCCTCGAAGAGTGATCTTTTGTCATGCTTTCCTGCAAATATGAGGCCATAGGGCCAATGCTAGAAGCAGTTTTCTGGAGTTTTTTTTTCCCCGTAAGCTGTCAACACTGCCACTCTTATACATTGTTATTATTTTACAGAGTATCAGCTTATTTTCAATGCAACTTTGCATGGTTATAGGAATGTACCACTGCTACATACTACATTTTTTCTTTCACTTTGGTCTATTGTGGTGACTACAGGAGTGTGCCAAATACCAACTTTTGAGTTTTTTCTTCTTCTGGTTTTAATTTTAATTCCAAAAAAAAAAAAATGATTTAATCTCTCTCTATGACAATTAGTTCTCGAGCTACAATTTTTTCTACTTTGCTGCAAGTTTGAAAAGGACATGCCTGGAAAGTGCACATCTGTACAGGCTTCAGCCTGCTCAAGGTTAAATATGGAGCAAGTTAAAAATAGCAATTATTGCCGTTTTCTTGTAAAATATCATATTTGCCGGCATATAAGATGCAACAGCACTCCCTTTTTTTAACACATTTTTGAGGAAAAATCTTTATCACTGAATTTATAATTAAAAGATGGGAGTGATGTCATCACCACCATGCCCCTCACTGCCTTTAACCCCCTCCCCACACGAGTTTCCTCGAGGTACCCACTTTATACGATGCTGGGTGGGTTCCGGAGCCAGTTCTCAAATAACTTACCTAATCTAACTAGGAAAGAATACATTTTAAGGAATCATCTAACTGGGAACAGAGAAAATTTCCAAATATGAATGTAATCAAAAACTGAGTATCGGTGTATAAACAGGTTACATCCTGTTTTTCAGACCTAATTTTAAAGGAAAAAAGTGCATCTTATACACCTGTAAATACAGTAATTAGTCTGATATGTAACACTAGTGTGTCTTGCATACACTGAGAAAGTTGCATTGGACCCAAGTACTACTGACAAGCATAAACTAATGATTAAAGAAAAAAAATAGATATACATGTACAGTTCATCTTGACGAAGGCTGAAAGTTGATTAACTATAACTAAATCCTACTTGTGTTTTTGTTGTCATTATTGCTAATGTAGTTGTTATATATTATGTTCAACGGATGTTTTGAATGTTTGTTTCTATTTCGTTCATGTGAATATGCAAGTGAGCATGCTTCATTTTATTTTTGCGTTCACTAAATATTATTTAACAGCATCTTTTAATTCTTGCCAGTTGATTTGTTTTTCTGTTTCTCTGGTGTGCTTAAGTTATGTTTTCTTTTTCTTTTTCAATGTGTGTGCGTTTACAGAAGTGTGGTACTGCAATTGTGGCAGCCATTCACTTTTCTCATGAAGGAAAGATCTCGTTCACTCACTAACTGCAGGCGCTTGTCTTAACGCTACAAAAAACCCTTAACAGGTAAAAATGACGCTTCTAACAACATAATCATAAAATTTCAATAAAGAACACTGTGTAAATGATTGTAGCTTCTGGTGGAGGGATCAAATTATTAATATTAATTAAATAAGAAACAATCTGTGTGTGTGGTGAAAGTGAAACTCCAAAGGAATTTTTCATCAGTTTTTTCAACCTAACATAATCTAACATGAGATCTACTCTGATAAAACATATTAAAGAATGCTACAACTGACACTTACTGTACAGGGCACTTCTCATTTACTGTACAGCACTTCTAACAATGATTAGTACTAGGGCTGTGTTGTGTGTATGAGAATGTATCAATTGAAATTTATTTACTGTTACTAGCCGATAATAATTATTCAGAAAATTATGCAAAATTCAAACTTTATTTTCATTTTGCATGGAAAAAATTGTGTTTACGTAAAATGTATTTTAATATTTTGATATATTTCTTGAATATTTTGAGGTAAAATTCTTGTAAATTGGGGTAGAATACCTGTGCACTAGTAATAACACTGTTCTACAAATTTCTACACTTTTTTTTCTGTTACAGAAAGGAAAGTACCTGTTTTTTTTTTTTTTTTACTGAAATTGACCTCCTGAACACCAATATACACTTCATTTCCTAAGCTTGGCTCTTAATTTATAGTTGCAGCATAATTCATGTTACCCATAAGCAATGCATTTGCTCTTATTTTCAAGATGAGCATAATTAATGTTACATAACAATTAATCATAAGCAATGTGGGCATAACTTGATAAATATATTGCAAGTGCCCACAAAGGGAGGCCAGGGAGGACATTTGTCCCCCCCCCCCCTTCCGAGATATCTGGGAATAATTAATGCAATTCAAATATTGAAATTATAACGTGAAAAAATAGTTGGGAGCAGTGGCGGATGATTGGGAGTGCCAACGTGATCAAGAAATCGAAAGAAAAAAAACTCCGCAATGCTCCCCCCACCCCCTCCTTGTGGTTGCGCCACTGGCCAAGATGTTTAACTTTTAATTTATCCTCGTTTGGTAATGTGGAAAACAGTGTGCGTAGTAACATCATACTAATCCAATTAATCTTCACTCGCTAACCTACCTTTTATGCACGACAGGACACTTCTCTGAAAACACAACAATTACAGGATGAAGGGAAAAACAAATTCTCTCACCTTCTCCTCCCCCATGCACACGTATTTTAACTGGACGTGGAAAATATCCTAGACATTTGTTGTAAAATAAATTTTAAAGGATACGCGCATCACCATAGGATTTTTTACTTTATAAAACATATAAAAGTCTGGATGGTCTTTCGGACACATCTATCTTAAATCTAAATACTATGTTCGTTTTTTTTCAAAAGTAGGCAGAAATGTAGATAGTACCTTTCTTATGATTTACTTCCTAACGGGTCTTACAAATCAGTCATATTTAGCGATTTATCTCTAAAGGTGGCAACTATGTCCCTCGTTGTGCCAAGCGAAAACTGACTCCGCTGGTGTCTTATGGCTACCCCCCACATTGTTCCCCGCTGAGACTTCTTCAATCCTCTGCACGTGTGTCAACTTGGTTAGCCCAGCTCTTGGGCAGCTTGGACCATTGCCTCGCGAGGTACAAAACAGCTGGGGATGCCTCATGAAGGTTGGGACTGTCGTCAACTTGACCGATTGAAAGATTCGAATTTGCTTGTATGTAAATTATAAGTGTATTAATTTAACAATTCTTTGGTGAGGTGTGTGTTTCTTCTGAGGGTAGTGCCATGGCATGGCGGCTCTGTCCTTCGAGCCGCCGCTGGATGAGAGGTGCCATAAAAGACAGATTAAGCATCTATGCAAATTAACTTAGTGCTGGTGATGCTTTATGATAATTCTCTTAACTGGGGGAAAGCATAACTCTATGTATCCTCCACTTGAAACACTGCCCCCCCCCCCCCACAAAAATCCTGCAGCTGGCCTTAAAATAAATTGTTACTGAATCCTCGACAAGAATGTTTTTCTGTTGTAAGTCCCTGATTAGGTCATTTAATTCGGCCTGTGTTATCTTGTGGTTTACAGGAATCTTGTTGGGAAACCTGATGGTAAGAGACCTGTAGAAAGTCCAAGGTGAAGATGGAGGGATAACGTTGAGATGAACCTAAAGAAATTGGTAAATGATTTAAAAGATTGGATTGATCTTGCACAGGATAGGGACAGATAGTAGACTTGTGTTGCTGCAGCCATAAACCTTCGGGTTTAAGAAGGCTAGTGAGTGAGTGAGTTAGTTATCTTGTAATGTTGGCTAGCAGCCAAAGGTGGTGAAATACTTTCCTGAATACATGACATGTCGGAATGGAGTGCTGTTGTTGTTGGGATGCTAGTTGCCAAACACCCACCAACGTTGCCACATTGCTATATATACTGCATATACGAGATCTAACAATACTCTGGAGACACTGCACAACTGAATGCAAACTGGCCAATGTTGAGGGGATCTGAAACAGCAAAGGATGGCATGATATACTGGGATGCGACGTGCCAGACTATCTGCAGTGTTGCCATATATACTAGAGTTGAGCTGAGTTCCTTTAATGTGCCCCCTCTCACCCCCCCCCCCCTTCCTCTATTATGCCAAAACGAGAGCCAATCAAACTTTTTTAATGTCATTTCCATGTTCAGCATCCTCAGATTAGTAAAGAATGGGTACTTTCTTTTCTGTAATAAAAGTGTGTAGAACAGTGTAATCAGTACTTTGCACAACTTTTAATTATTACGATTTGGCATTGGAGGGAATCTGCGAGAGTTTTGGCTGAGCCCTAGTGAATACTCTTATTGTTGTAGTTAATGTGAACACAATTTTTTAAAAATCATCAAGCCAACAAGCTAATTTTCTTAGCATCATCTTTTTTGTGTGTCACATCTATAAGCATCAATCCTATTTTAAAGGATGTCCTGTATTTTATTCTGAGTTTAAAAACTGTAGCTCCATGCAAGGTATTTGAGTTAGTTATTAAATTTCGCTTTTCTGGCATTGTTGTCTAATGATGAGGATGAGTGGTGATGATGAAATTGATGAAGGGACACTCACAAAGAATACCCATGCCCAGGCTGGGATTTTAACTTAGGAACATCAGTGGCCAGATACAAGGCCAACCAGTTTATACATTCACCCAGTGATCGGAACACTACATTTTAAAAGTAGCTTTGTTACAGCTACTCTTCCGAAAATGTAGTTTTGCTACAGCTACATTTACCAAAAAGTACCTCAGTAAGCTACTCCTGTTCGCTACTCGCTACTGCACTACTTTTGCATAAAAATAAACAATCATGTGGGTATTCAAAATAAGCCCTTAGCAATTGTACTTACGAGATAATATATTCTATTATTTATTATGATACCCGAAATTCGATATATTTTGATAGCATTGTTACCTATGTGACTTATTTTTACTATAGTGTTTGAGAATGATAACGTGCCTAAGTGGCATATCAATTGAAATTTGATATTTGATTTGATTTGGCAATATTCGCACCTTAAATCTTGCGTTGACCATTTCAGTCAGACATGAAAAAGTGGCATTAACACGAGAGGACTGCCGACCTCTGTAGCGGAGTGCTTAGCATACATGCTATAATCCTGCCTGGGCATGGGTGTTTTTTTTGTAAGTGTCCCTTCATCAATTTCATCATATCATCACTCATCCTCATTGTTGTAATTACCCAAAAGTGGCAGAAAAGTGACACTCAAACACAAAAACCAATTCAAACATGAGAGCATTCAAATTGGAGGTAAATATAACTCTCAAATCAAGTTTAATCAAATGTGCACTTGCCCTTCTTCACATGGGGAGAAGTAGTACTGCTAATAAGCTAAACAGGAATGCACAGTTGTACTCTCGGCCCTTCACCGAAGGCATGCCAAATAGTGGGATTTTGGATGTTAAACCAAGAAAATTTATTCGTGAATAACTAAATACATTGGAATTGCAGATTTATTTTCTTTGCAAAACATTTCAATGTTTTTCTACGAAACTACAAAAAAGTCCAACACCCAAGATTATGGCCAATTTGAACAGATACTGATTCTTACGGATAACTATGTCAATTCTTGAACATTAGAACAATTTGAAGTTTTGCTAGGTGAAGTTCTGTATTTCCACATTGCTCTTTTTGTTGTCATCGAATTCATTTTGAAAGTCCTCTGCCTTCATTAACACAAGTTTTCGCATCTAGGAGTGAGAGAGACTGTATAGTACAATCTACGTGGAAATACCTTTACCATTGAATGCTCTCACTGCCTTTACTGAACCACACCATTAATTAGAAGTTGTGCAGTATATTGATTAAAAAATAAGCAGTCAATTGCAATTTCATACAACAGTTTACCAAGAGTTTTGCTTTGAACATTCAAAGCATTACATCAGAATAGAGAACCACAGTGGTCTAATTGGTAGGGTGTCTGACTACCTACCACACAGGAGAAATGGGTTCAATTCCCAGGGTGGGTGATCTAAGGTTGGACTTTTTCTGGCCTTGTCCCGATAAAGTGACTCTGGGTCTTACCCAGCCTGAAATCAATGGGTAACTGGGAGGTAAAGCAGCACCTCCAAATTGGCAGAGATCAAGAATGTGTGGGATCGTACCCCTAAATCCCCTAAATGTGTCTTCATGGCACAGTGCTACATGCATGGAGAACTTTACCTTTACATCAGAATACTAAATACCTTTATACCTTTGTCTTAATCACAAATTCTATTTTTTGTACAATAGTGCTGCAAAATTAATAAAAATTTCGAGTTTTGCATAATTTCCAGGATAGACCGCAAAAGAGTTATGTCATTTTTGTAGACTGTGGAACTTATTGTTTCCTTATTCATTGCAATGACCCTTGTAGCTTGGGAACTTACTACATCTATTTCACCTGCTTGTATAATTAAGCTACACTAATAATAATGATGTTCTAAACATACTTTGTCATCTGGAGTGTTCTACATGAGAATGTAAATAAAGTTTGATTAATATTGAGTGTGTCATTTTGGTTCAAATGTATGTTTTTAATTCCAGAAAACAGGTAATGCCATTCGTGCTCTTGGACGCATGGCCACATTGTCTGCAAGGCGTAACTCTACTAGTTCTGCATCCAGTAGTCCCAGAGCTAGTTTGTCTAGTGTGTCCAGAATGTCTAGCCTAACCGAAGATCAGAGAGACAGCTTGCTGAGTGATCAGAGTTTTGATTATTGTTGTAACAAAGATCTAGAAAGCCCCCCGACATACGCACCCTTCGGCATGTACCCAAATAACGGTCAAACGGACAGTTTGGACCATTACGACGGCCAGCAGCCCAGAGTGCGTATGTTCAGTGAGCGTAGTGATAGTGGTATTAGTGACTGTTCCGTAACCGCATCCGTGTGTTCTAACCAGCTCCTAACGAAAGAATTTTCCATCTCCGAATTGGACGAGGAGAACCAGTGTGAACCCGTAACCAACAACCATGACCGGAAAACCCTTGCTAGAAATGCATGGAAAACCCCTTCCAAAACTAACAGCACTAACACCAGCAAAGATACTGACGTTCCTCCTTCTTCTGTAGTTGCCAAAACGAGAAAGTCAGGCAGCCTAACGTCCCAGAGTTCCAGCGATTCCGGAGTACATGCGGACGTGATGCAACCAAAGGGAAGAAACCAAAATTTTCCTCGAGGGAGACTCTTCAAGGATTCGTCTAGAGGAAAGACGTCCCTGGACAAACAGACGCACCATGATAAGAAGGTGGCACTTTCGAACAACGTGGAGAACCACAAATCGGCCACGGTCTGGAAGCGATGAGCACACGTATCAACTTTCCAACTTTTAACGTAACTCACATTATGGGGTACTCGTGTATCTGGTGAACATTTCAAGTGGTACTCCATGAAGCTAAACTGAGACCACAGCACAAGAACCAGGCAGGCACAATGAAGAATTATACACCCATATGATGCATTAATGAAAAATGTCTCGTGTTTGTATATATAGATTCCCACGTAATTTTCATTTTGCCTGTCTGCTCATGCAAAGCTTTTTGTTTCCAATTTTTAGAAAAAAAAATGCTCAAATCCTAAAACAAAAGAATCTCTGTTTTATTATAAGTTTTCTCTCTATGTGACCTAGGACAGTTGGTAAGAAAAATAGTTGTTGAACATTATTCTTGCAAAGTAAATATAGCATAATGTTTTCACATAGACACATAGCAGATTCTTGTGTATTTTTGTCAAACCGTAGTCCTAGGTGAATGCAGATTGTCCTGAGCTTCGATCACGAAGAAACAAGAGTGAGATTACATTTTTGTACACGTATTAGGCACAAAGCAATCAAAAAATTACATTGTGAACTATATTTGTACAGGGATAATACATAGGACTTTGTAAAATTTTAACGTGTTAATAAAGTCTTGAAATGTGTATTTCAAATTATATTACTGTAAATGCCTCATGTTTGCAACTCACCTTAAAATATATTTTCAATATTTCTCTTTACTTGTGTCCAAACGATCTAACAGGAAGTGACATTTATTTATTTATTTATTATCCTGCGCACAACAGGCATCTGCCCTTTTACAGTGCACAGTAAATGTCTTACATAGGATTTATACACATCAAAATAATATTTGTACACATTTCAGATATAAAAAAAATACATATAGAGGTTATATATATAGTCCTTAAACATTACCGTGGATAAGAAATGAATCAAACCTTACACAATTACATTCACATATGTATGGGTATATATATACACCTAAACAAGGTAAAAATAATAATAATAGTAGTAATAATAATAATAAAAAAATACAAAATTAAGTAAGAATGTTGTCCATTAAATAGCGTTTATACTTAGAAAATTTAGCAAATATGTCCAAGTGTATGCCCCTCTCTAACCATTCATTATAAAAGCTACACATTCTTCGCAGGGGAGCATTTCTGTGGATTTTGTACGGGTGTGGGAAATTGCAAAGAGTTGCTTTCTTGATCGCAACTTTGGATGGGGGACATAGAAAGCTATTTTTGAAAGCAGAGAGGAAGAATCCAATTTGTCGTTAAGAAGTTTGAAAAGAAAAAGGAGCTGATGTATGGTTCTTCTGTTTGCAAGGGAGGTAATGTGTAATTTAATTAGTAATTCGTTATAAGGTGTCATCTTTGGATATGCACCATCTATCCTAAAAACTATATATCGTAGTAACCTTAGTATCTTTTTTATGTCAAGTGAGGACATTTCCTATTAATTTCTGGCCTTTTTACGAGTGTCTCTTATTGCACAACACAAGACAAACTTCATATTCTGACATCAGACACAGAATGTGTACGTTGTTACCGTATTCTCGCATCTATTAATTAATTAAATCTAGAAATTAAAATTTCTTGTGTATAAGCCGCACAATTGTTTTTTTGTGTGTGTGTGTGTGTGTGTGTGTGTGTGTGCGCGCGCACGC
Source organism: Lepisma saccharinum (assembly GCF_977018435.1). NCBI lineage: Eukaryota > Metazoa > Arthropoda > Insecta > Zygentoma > Lepismatidae > Lepisma > Lepisma saccharinum. The sequence goes on from NC_139233.1 coordinate 7,327,988, forward strand.
GCATAGGTAGCCAATTTCAAGTAAGTATTTTAAAAGTATTTTAACCTTTATTTTAGTGCAATGATCTAACAGTTGGGCTGAAAAGTTCGTAGGCTGACTCATAGATGGCGTTACAGAATTAAATCCATGTGATTTTTACTTAGTACTAACCTTCAAAGAATACGTGTATAAATTTCACAGCTGCCGGATAATTAGTTCGTGAGATATAGCATTGTGAGTGAAGCAGCTTTTGTTATTGTGAAAAAATGGATAAAAAAGCATTTCGTGTGTTAATAAAGCATTGCTTTTTGGCGAAAAAAATACTGTTGAAGCCAAGGCTTGGCTTGATAAACATTATTCGGACTCTGCACCAGGAAAATCAACTGTTGAGAAGTGGTTTGCTAAATTTAAACGAGGCGAAATGAGCATCGAAGACGATGCACGCAGTGGACGCCCCAAAGAGGCTGTTACCGACGAAAACATCAAAAAAGTCCACAAAATAATTTTAAATGATCGTAAAGTGAAGTTGATCGAGATAGCTGAGACTTTAAAAATATCAAAGGAACGTGTTGGACATATTGTGCATGAATATTTGAACATGCGAAAGCTGTGTGCAAAATGGGTGCCGCGCGTGCTCACAATCGATCAAAAGCAACAACGTTTTGATGATTAGGAGCAATGTTTAGCGATATTCAACCGTAATAAACACGAATTTTTCCGTCGATATATTACAATGGATGAAACATGGCTCCATAACTACACTCCAGAGTCCAATTGACAGTCAGCCGAGTGGACTGCACGTGATGAACCGAATCCAAAGCGTGGAAAGACGCAACAGTCAGCTGGCAAGGTTATGGCATCAGTATTCTGGGATGCGCATGGTATTATATTCATCGATTACCTCAAAAAGGGCGATTATTACATAGCGTTGTTGGAGCGTTTAAAGGGTGAAATCACGAAAAAACGGCCCCATTTGAAGAAGAAAAAAGTGCTGTTTCATCAAGACAATGCACCGTGTCACAAATCAATGAAAACGATGGCAAAATTATATGAATTAGACTACGAATTGCTTCCCCATCCACCATATTCTCCAGATCTGGCCCCCAGTGACTTTTTCCTGTTTGCAGACCTTAAAAGAATGCTCGCTGGAAAGAAATTTAGCACTGATGAAGAGGTAATCACCGAAACTGAGGCCTATTTTGAGGCTAAAGAGAAATCGTACTATAAAAATGGCATCGAAAAATTGTATGACCGCTATAATCGTTGTATCGCCCTCGAAGGCAACTATATTGAATAATAAAATCGAATTTTGTCAAAAAAATATTTTTTACTATGTTAGCCTACGAACTTTTCAGCCCAAATGTTACATATTAATACCGTATCATTCAGTTTGAGTCCTCAAAGCCCTTATTCACTTTCGTTGCTGCTACTCGTTGAAATATTTTCTGCACAAGAGGTATTGTCATCTTCATCACTAGCACCATCATCCCACAACATTTCATCCTGGGTACTATCTAAGGCATTGGATATGCCACACTTCAGAAAACCCTTCACAATTGTCTCAGACTTTACACTTTCCCATGCTTCCAGAATCCATTCACACACTTGCTTGACAGTCGGACGTTTGATCTTTCCTGTTGCTGTAAGCCCGTGGTTTCCTGCACAAATCCAGTCATTATACAGACGCCGGAACACAGCTTTAAAGGAGCGAATTACACAAACGTCTAGGGGCTGCAGTACAGACGTTAGACCCCCAGGAATCACAGCTACATCTGTTTTCAACTGTTGGAATTCTGTCTGTATTCTGTCTGTTAGGTGACCACGAAAGCTGTCCCACACCAGCAAACTCTTTTGCTTCAGCAATGCACCACACCTTCTATTCCACACTTTGTCTGTCCAGTCCAATACCACTTCTTCTTCCATCCATCCTTTCTGCTGGGCATGTACGTATGATAATATCCGGTGGAAATGTCTCCTTTGGCACATTTTTACGCTTCAGCACAACATATGGTGGCAGTTTCCTTCCATCTGCGAGAACACCCAACATTACAGTGCATCGTTGTTTCTCTCCACCCGTTTTTCTTGATCGATACGGTGTGCAAGCCTCTCGGTGCAACTGTGCTGGACATAGGCATGTCCCAGTAAATAAGTGTTTCATCCGTGTTGCCGATCCGATAACAAGCTATAATCATTGGAGTTTCACATTCGAATCACGTATTTGTGAAATTTAACAATTTTGTGATCAAAGTCTTCAGGGATTGCAGCAATTGTTGTCCTACAGCGAAGCGATAAACTTTTCCTACGCATAAAATGTGAACACCATCCCGCACTATCTCGGAAAGCTTCACGACTGATGTCTAACTTTGAAGCTACTTCTTGAGCTGGAAAACGTATCATGTCTACTGTTACAGCATAGCCAGCACTTCTTCTCTCATTTACAAAGGCCAAAACTTCTTCTTCTACCTGTGGAAATTTGGCTCCTTTTCCACGAAATGTCTTTCTCTTGCCACTTGTTGCAGCAAGTTGTTCCTTCTGATTTCTCCATCGACGAATGTTAGACTCGTCCACATCGTAATATCGCACTGCAGATCTGTTGCCGTTTCCTTCAGCATATCATGTCGCTTGAAGTTTAAAATGAGCACCGTAGCTGATTCTTCTGCCAAACATCCTCCCTTTGATAGTACCAACCTTGACCTCAGGCCCACAACCTTCTTTAACAACTTCACTTTACTGAATGGTTTCCAGATCAATACGACAGTAAGGATGATTCGTGTTAAGATAAGATATTATCATATTGTTGCTTAAAAAAAAAGTTCAAAGATAAGATATCATATTGTTGCAAAGCCTGCTACAGATGCATTGTTGTTGGATTTGCTGTTAATGAATCCATTATGTGATAAAGATAACAAATCAACGTACGTATTTTAGTATCCTAGCAGTAGCTGCACTTTCTTTCATTTGTGTGTATAAGCCGCAAATGTTTTCTCATTCTTGTGAATAAGCTGCACATGCTTTTCTTATCATTCGCATGTATAAGCCGCACCCCATTTTTTGGTCCACTTTTCGGGGGAAAAAAGTGCAGCTTATAGACATGACAATATGGTACGTTAGGTTCTTTTAGCATAAATACACTGCAAATGTATTATCTATGATAAGAGAACTAAACCTAACAACTTACGCATTTAGCCTAACAATAAAGTCATTCAGCGGTGACATCAGAACACAAAATTGTTATTCCGTTGTGCGATAAGGGAGACCCCCCCTTTTTTTTTTTTACAGTCTGCTCTGCTGCTGCTTTTGTACATAAAGGAGATAAGGCTCATTTAAAGAAACTGCTCATCATGTACAGTAAAATTCAAAGAGATATGGGTGCAAATTGTTGGTCAGTATTTTTGTTCTGTTCAATGGGGATATTTATTATTCACTACAGAGAAGTTGTTGAAAACACTACAGAAGCAAAGAAGTGTAGTCAATGGCCTGAAAAGGCACAAAATTGTTGGTTTACACTAATTAAATGTGTCTTGTCAAGAATTGCACTTTTTTTTTTTTTTTGTTGCATGTTCATCAGATCTTGAACTTGGAAGCTTTGCATTGTGTCAGACTGAATCAAGTTAGGAGTGAAAGGTAATGAAAAAGTGGGGAACTGGGAAATGTCAGGAAAATTAAACGTTTTTGCTTGTTTGTCACGATGGGAAACTGGAAACACATTTGATTTTTTCCTTCCTATTGGTTTGCCGCGGTGGCTCAGTCAGTAACGCGTCTAACTACCATGCTAAATGTCCCGGGTTAGATCCCCAGATGGTTCAAATCCGGGAAGTTTTCTAACGATGGAAGCGGCCCCGGCGCCCACCCAGCGTCGAATAACATGGGTACCTGGGGGAAACCCTGGGGGGTAAAGGCGGTCAGGGGCGTGATGCTGATCACATCACCCCCACTCACGACCTGATCAAGAAAGTGTGGGGTGTTACCCCCACACCCCCTATATGCCTTAATGGCGTGGTGCTATGCACAGGGGAGCACTTTACCTTTTTTTTTATTGGTTTCTTTTTTGGGGAATATTTCACATAATAATGTTGTTCTTCTATTGTTGTTTGTGCCAACCTCCATGACAGAGTGGCTAGCACTGTGTGAGTCTACCTAATCCAATCAATTATTATTAATTATTTATTTTCAACAACGTTCAATACACTTTATTCATTTCATTAACATTCAAAGTTGAAGACGTAACACCTATACAGTGTTTCTGTGACCGTGTTACAGACTTACAGGGATGATAGAAGGGAACAAATGCAACAAAATGAGAGGGAACCCTGGTCCGGAAATGCCCCAGTCAAAAGATACAAGCCAAAACCTTCGAAGGGCAGGCAACCATGCACAACTAGGAAGGGAACCATAAAAGATATCTGGGGAAGTGGAAAACAATCACACAAGAATCACTGTAGTGGATTTAATGAGTAGTAACTGCAGCCATCATTACAGCAGTTGTTCAGTGACGGCCTCCAGCCTTGATACAGCCAATAAGCTCTGTCGCATCTGCTCTAATATCCCAGGAGTCGTTTGGACCAGATCACAAGCTGCAAGGATTTTTGCCAAGATTTCCTCTACATTACTCACAGGTGTCTCGTAGACAACACGTTTGTCATGACCCCACAAAAAAAAAATCAAGTGGATTCAGATCAGGTGAATGAGCTGGCCAAGCCTTCCACCGCTGTGGGAAGGTCGGAGTCAGAATATCACGAGCACCAGCTACAAAGTGGGCTGGGGTCCCATCATGCTGAAACCACATGCCTTGATGAACAAGAAGTGTGACATGTTCCAATAACTCTGGGAGGATGTGTCTCAGAAACAGTGTACACTGGTCCAGTTAATTGTGGCGGTAAAAGATACGGGCCTATTGAATGTTCACCAACCATGACCACCCACATGTTTACAGCAAGTCAGTCTTGATGGTCCTTCATAATTGTGGTACGGTGATTTTCATCGGCCCATGCATGGCTATTGCGACTATTCAGCATCCCGTCTCTCATGAAATATGCCTCATCAGTGAAAAGCACACAGGCATGGAACTGGGGGTCGACCACACGTGCACAGTAACCATTCACTAAACACAACGCGGGGTGCGAAATCAGCTGGACCCAAGGTATGGACATGCTGTGGATGGTAAGGGTGCAGCTGCTGCTCAATCAGAAATTTTGAAACAGTACTATGGGCTACATCAATGTTATGTGCCACAGCCTGTGCACTAATGGATGGTTGTCCTTCCACCTGATCCAGTACTACTACTTCAAGGTCAGGTATCCTTGTAGTTCTTTGTCCTCCTCGCTCATGGAATTGAGGTCGCACTTGCCCCGTTTTTCATAATCGTTGGAAAAGTCTGTAAAACATGGTGTGCGCTGGATGTCTGCACCGTGGATACGTGGTCCGATACAACCTTTCTGCTTCCTTACAGTTCCCATTGTGCTCTTCATACGAAAACATATCAGCCAGTTCCTCTACTCCATTGCACTGATTGCAGCGGTGACACTTGTGCTTCTAGACTACACATGTCGAGTTTGACACATATTCTCCAGGGCGTGCACGGTGGATTATTTCCCCTTCTATGGTTGGTTCCCCATCTGCGTTGTGCATGGTTGCTTGCCCTTCGAATGTTTTGGCTTGTAACTTTTGACTGGGGCATTTTCGGACCAGGGTTTCCTATATCATTTTGTTGCATTTGTTTTCTTCCATCATCCCTGCAAGTCTGTAACACGGTCACAGAAACACCCTGTGTATTACTGCATTTAGTCTGGAAAGTTATTACCTTGAAAACCTGGAAAAGTCTGGTAATTGGGTTTTGCGAAATTAGTGGGAATCCTAGATGTGGTTTAAGATTGACAGACTTCATTTGTTGTCAGCTTTATGACACTTTCTTCCTTCAAAGAATTGTGATAAAGAGTTCACTTAAATATTTTGCTTTTTACCAGGTGCTGAATAGCAATGTTCTGATGTAGAATCAGTAGAGCCACATATTTATGTTAAATAAAAGATCATTATTTCCATACAAAAACTAGGCACATATTGGGATCAAAAGTGATGTATAAAATAGAATTTCGGTGTTAAAATGGTGAATAAAGTTCAAAATTTAATGTTAAACACTCACTTTCCAATATAGCACATTTATGTAGTTATCAGTGTATCGTATCGTACCCAAGGTATTGGGTAGGATGTATAAAGTCTTAGCATAGCAGGTATCAGAGAAAGGAATGCTGAATAAGTAATCAGGCAAAGGTCGGGTGATTGACTTGGAAGTCGTATGTGGCATGAGTGTTGGAATTGTCAGGAGGTGTGAGCAGTTGGCGAGAATACGAGAGAGAGTAAGGACTACGGATTGTGAGAGAGGAGCAAAGTGGGGAACGACTATTGGACGATGGTGTGTGACAAGAGACAAGTGATAGTTAAGAGGACAAGTGTAGGAACAATCTTCATCTATTTGTAAGGCAAGTAATATCCTTTTCTTAACCAATCCATATCGGTTCAGTCATGGAGAGTATAAAACCCATATCCAATCTAAGCTAATTTCTATCGCCATTCCTTTAAAAGGTAACCTCTTGCATTTATCACATTTAGGCCAAGCGAGTGATAACCATTTGAGAGATGAATGAGGAATAGCTACATCACCCAATTAAATCTAGAGGTTCTTGGTTCGATCCCAAACGCAGCATGGGAGTTGCGTTACGTGGTGGAGTCTGCTTAGGGCTTCTCATCCATTTTTTGCAAATGCGATGAGAAAACACTGCAGTACGTGAAATACTGCGATTTTCATCTATTTCATCCCGAAATATGATGAAAATAATAGAGCCTTCTAGCTTTTCAAATTACGTACGTGCGATATGGCGCCGGAATTTTCACTTGTTAGCGCTTCACGTTGTGTTAATTATCAATTGTTACCAAAGAAAGCCAAAGGTAGGCCTAGCAATATGCTACGCGGTAAGGCGCAAATAAATAAGAGTAGAGTTTTAACTAGGTTATTCGGCGATTGGCTTGTGAAAAGATGAGTGAACATTAGGATGTTGCATAAAGGTTGGTTAAATATTTTAAAGATGTGTTCGGTACTGTCGTCACTCTGTTACGCGATTGTTGAACCTAACTTATCAAATTTCCGGGAGAGTAAATAATTGCTAATAATGTCCTGTCAAAGCCACGGGGGGATGAGAAAAGAAAACAAGCAACTTAGTGCTAATTTTAAGCTAATCAAGAATTTTTCCTGCGCATAGGCTAATCATAGAATCATGGCGCAATCTAGATTTATCCACCCCAACATTCTCGAAACTATCCAGTTTCAAGGTAACATTCACGAGGATGTATTAAAATTCATTGACAAATTTGAAAGTTTAGCTATTCTTAATGAGTGGAATGACTTAAAGAAAAGGCAATTGCTACCGGCATTTTTGGCTGATTCAGCATTGGAATGGTTCAATACTTGGAGTCGAACTCAGGAAGCACAGGATATAGATTTTGTAACTTTAAAAACTAAAATTGTGGAAGAATTTATGGAACCGGGGGATACTTTTCAATTAGAAAAACAAATCAGATTACGCTTCCATCAGGAAAATGAACCTGTTTCAAAATATGTGAGAGAAAAACAGTTATTGTTATTAAAATTAGATCCTGCCATGGACATTAGTGAACAAATTAAGCAAATAAGCGGGGGTTTACAACCTAACTTTATGAAAGAAGTTTATAACAGGGAATATGATTCAGTGCATGAAATGTTACGAGACCTGAAACATGTTGAACAATTCAAATATCTCGTGCAAAAACGTAAAATTCTAGAAACTGAATGTGAGACAATGAAAGCTCTGTCGTGTTCTGAATCGAGTCGAGCCTACATGCCGACTCAGCAAGCTATCACGTTGCAGCGCACGGTCAATGGTCATGTTGACATAAGTTATTCTCAGGCTAATCGGGAGATCGAGGAAAGATTAAATGCACTGCAACAAGACCTTGATCAATTACAGTCGAACGCGGGACTCCAGTCTCATGAGTCAGATTTAGTTTTGCAATTTCAGAATCTTGAGGCTAAAGTAAATGCACTTGCAGAACATCGGAAAAAACATTCATTCACTGAGTCATCATTCTCATATACAGTTAGAGAAAATGAACATAGAGATAGAAACAATAGGAGAACCTATTATCATAATAGTAATCATAGAGCTCAGAATAGAAATACTTGGCATAACAACCACAATAATAATCTCGACACAGTCGCAAAGCTCGCATAGGGGGCGATGGCGTAATGGCGGTAACCCTCGATTTCAGCGTTCGCATTTTTCATCTTCATCGCCGCGAACATTTTTGGAGCAACAACAGGGGCGCGATGATCCAAATAACCATACTAATCAGGTTGTAAATACAAATCATTCTCATTTTCGTCAGAACAGAAGCAATTTCAAACGAGTAAGACCTGCATATGACGGGGACCTAGGTGTAGGACCTTCGGGGAAAACTCTAACGGTGTCTACTTTTCCTTCTGAAGATCTGATTTACATCAATGTGAAAGTAGATGGGGAAATTCGACAGTTCATCCTGGATAGTGGAAGTCAAATTTCGGTAACTGGAGATAAGAACATACCAGTCAATGCCAAGCGATTTAATATAAATACTGCGATTAGAGGGGTCACTAATAGTCAACTGACGGTTAAGGAAATTGTGTTACTACCATTTTCTATACATAACCAAACATTTGTTCATCCATTTAGAATTGTTAAGGATTTTAATCAAATTACTATATTAGGAAATGATTTCTTGAAGGGACAAAAGGCTAAGTTAGATTTTGAGGAAAATAAGCTTACATTGCATAGATTCGGCACACCTCCTAGAAACCAAATTAAAAATGAGAATAAGAAAGCTTTTGACGTGTCAATCAAAGTTTCCCATTTGTTACAGCATGTTTTGCAACCAGAATTTGTAGCTGCTAAAAAGATAAAAGTGAAACCCAGGACGCATTTGTGCATTCCATTGAAATTGGCTAATTCATATGACAAAGATAGGACACTCTTGGAACCGGACCTACAGTTTCAAGAGAAAACGGGATTGATGGTTGCCAGAGCAATTATTAATCCGGATTCGAATCTCATTTGGATCACAAATCCTTTAAATTATAATGTTACAATTAAGAAAGGCACAATTATCGGGAAAGCTGAAACATGGGATAGGCCAATCATGAGTAACAATAATGATGAGAATAAGGATGAAATTGGTGAACAGGCACAGGTTTTCGCGACGGAAGAGTCAGGGAACGTCAGTGACGCACGGGCGGACCCTAGTCGGTTTGATGTGAATCCGAATTTAGAACCCCAGCAAAAGGAGCAACTTTTGGCTGTTTTAATGAAATATCCACATGTTTTTGCGTGGTCAAAGGATGATATAGGTAGAGCGACGAATTATAAACATAGAATTCAACTAAAAGATGACACAGAATTTCACTTAAAATCCTACCCGATTCCAGTTCACCTTCGTGATGAAATTAAAGATCAGATTGAGACTTTATTAAAGCAAGGTGTTATTTCTCCTACAAAATCACCCTTTAACTCTCCAGTTATCCTTGTAAAGAAGGCAAAGGGGGGTTATAGATTATGCCAGGATTATCGCAGATTGAATGTATCGTCTGTATTTGACGCTCTGGGTGTGAATAACATCAATGAAATATTATACAATATGGGGGGCAAGAAATACTACTGTACGGCAGACTTGAAGAGCGGATTCTTTAATATTCCTCTCACCGAGGACAGTAAGAAATATACAGCATTTACAATACCAGGAATGTCACAGTATCAAATGAACGTCGTGCCACAGGGCCACGTCAGTTCATCAAGTGCGATGACTCGTTGCATTCACCTTTCTTGCTCAAATTTAGATCCCAATCACTTTGCGCATTATGTGGACGATTTATTTTGCTTCGGAAATACCTTTGAAGAAATGCTCGTAACTCTGGAGAAAATGTTACAATGTTTACAGGCCGCGGGATTGAAGCTTGCAATAGAAAAATGTCACTTCGGATACACTGAGATTATTGCTTTAGGACATAAAATTTCAAAATTTGGCTATCGGATCAATGACAAAATCATTGATTCTATCAAGAAATATAAGACACCGACAACTGTGAAACAAGTTCGCACATTTCTCGGATTAACATCTTATGTCAGGAAGTTTTTAAAATCATATTCCGAGATGGCACTTCCCTTGCAAAAATTGATAGGAAAAAAGAAGAAATTTCTCTGGGGGGAAGAACAGCAAACTGCGTTTGAGAGGTTGAAAGAGGCTTTACTTACAGCTCCTGTATTAATGGCATATGATCCATCAAAAGAAGTAAGGGTATACACGGATGCAAGCAGTAAGGCTATTGGCGCTGTGATTTTACAACCGAATGCGAACGGTGATTTTCAGCCTATTTCCTATTGCAGTAGAGTTTTAAAAGACCATGAAACTCGACTTTCAACCATCGAGCAAGAATTGTTGGCAATCATATACGCATTTAAGTCATTCAGATTCTTTTTACTTGGGAGACATTTCGAATTATTTACCGACAATCAAGCAATCACATTCATTCGCTCCTCAACGCAACTTTCAAACAAATTATTTAGATGGTACACGTTGATGGCCGAGTTCGATTTTACGCCAATTCACTGTAAGACTACACAAAATATGGCGGATGCTATCAGCAGAGAAACAGAACATGATCCACAGGGAGAAGACGAGGAGCTTCCAGAGCCACGTACATTGTTATTGTTAGATGAGACAATTGATGTTGCTATACACCAACGAGAGGATTCTTTTTTTGGAAATATCATTAATATTTTGGAAGGAAAAGAAGACGAGGGGGGCAACAACCCACCCAACCCCTCCCTGCAGAGGCAAGCTAGTTATTATATTATGGACAATGGACTTCTTTATAGACAACATAAACTGGGAGCTACGACTAAAAAATTATTATGCATACCGAAGTCACTTCGCAACACTGTCATTGAGACATTGCATAGTTTACCAGCTGGAGGAGCGCATTACGGCTTCACTAAAAAATACAAAAATGCACTGGATAGGATTTACTTTCCATTTATGAAGAACCATATTCAGAAAATGGTCAAGGAGTGTGTAATTTGTCAGCAGAATAAGCGCATAAAAGGAGCGCCATATGGAGAACTTTTAACGTTCAACTCACAGAAACCATTCGATAGAATCGCTTTAGATTTTAGCGGACCGTATCCACCAAGTGGTTTGCTCCGCCATAAATATATACTAAGTGCAATCGATCATGGTACTCGATTTTTAATTGCTCAATCAGTAGCAGATACTTCAAGTGAGACAGCAGCTAACTTCCTTTTTGAAAATGTAATTTTGCGCTACGGATGTCCTTCTCATTTAGATACAGACAGATTTCACAGCTAGTTTATTTAAAGAACTATCGGAGAAATGTGGTATCCATCTGAAATTCGCTCCAGCAGCTAATCACAATTTAATTGGATTATTGGAACGATCACATGCTATTTTACAGGGACTTATGAAAAACTTCGTGAACTCAAAACACACAGACTGGCTTTTATACTTGCAATCGGCCGTGTGGTCGTACAATGTTAATTACCAGGAGAATTTGAAGAACAGTCCATTTTTTCTTCTTCATGGATTTACGCCTAGATTAGTCTGGGAGAGCGGACTACATTTAACGCCCAGTGTGAATGTAAACAACGAGATGAGATTCAAGATTCTCGAAAAAGCACGAGCAGCAGCTTATGAGTCTTTACAGAAACGCCACCGACAAGCAAAAAAGTACTACGATAAACGTCATCAGTCCATTGAATTTACACCAGGAGAATTGGTTCTAGTATACGATGGCAGTCATCGTGTACACACCGCTAAATGCTTTTCGGGAGTATATAAAGGACCTTGTAAAATTATAGCAAAAGAAAATCCCAATGTTTACAAAGTGGAATATAAGACAAAACGGGGACAGACAGTCGTGGACTCAATTTCGGTTCAGAGGTTGAAGAAATACTATGCTTCGGAACACGGTAGCGGCGATGAGAATGTAAATGGTGATGATGAGACTGAAGAACAGGAACAGTCAGGAGTGAATGAGTGAGAACATACCTTTTACCCTGTACGTAACTTCCTTTTCAGTACTCTGATGCACTAAATAAATTTTACATCTTGCAAATATATTTTTAAACTAACAAACACTAAAATTATGTGAAATATTATTGTTTAGCCCTTAATAATTGCACGGAAGTGTAAAACTAGTTATTACCACACTAAAATCATTAGTTATAACACGTAGACTTCGAGGTTTCATAATAATGAACAACAAGTACAGTAACGCGCAAAAATAATAATAATTAATATTATTGTATTCACGGATAGTGAACAAAGGGAATGGTGATGAATATAAATTGCGCGCAAGGAATTTTCCTCAGATTTCTGTAGGCCTGCAGAGAACTGATGGAAATAATCTTTTGTGAACTACAAAAGATAAATAGTGTAAGTCAATAATAGACTTTAGTATTTTTTATGAATAAAATGTGTTAAACACATTCGGTAAGGAAAATGAGAATTAAAATTCTCTATGATTTAGCGTGGTTAGTCAAAATAGGGTTTAAACAAGTATACATTTTAATATTTCAATTGTTAAATTTAAGTTAATTACATTTATAATTTTAATAACTAAATAAATGACAGAAATATGAGATTATCAGTTTTATAAGATTTAAATAACGTTAAATAAAGAGAACAGTTATAATAAGAGCTGACTAGGCATACAGCCAGTAAATTATTCAATTAAATGAGCTACAGATCAATAATAACTAAATAAGTATTGCGATAATAAGAATTCTAATATAGATAATAATAATAACGAAGAGAATAGTGAACATATTGAGTTCTTTGATATTTATAAAGCTTAAATAAAATGTATCACATGGAAATAATATAAATATTAAGATTACCTTTATAATTATACGCATTTTACATTGAGATTTAATTATTTTGTATATTTTTCTTACATAACTTTACATAAAAGCTAGATTTCAAATCTAATATGAAGAGTAATAAGTCAATTAAGAGCATAGGAGAAATAAGTAGTATTTTACAAATACAGTTACGATCATGAGTTATCAGCAGCCACTTGTCAGATTTTATTAACAATTTCACGACACAGTCATGAGATGAATTAAGACAGTCTTGAAGAAGTAAAATATCTTTCATTAAACATATACATTACATTGATCCATCTAATTTGGAACACTTCATTCCAAATATGACTCAATTAATTTATTGAATGTTATAATCAAGTTACTTAGAGTACTTCCTAATTTTTTTTCCGCATGGTAGAAATTTCCCATCTTGTAAAATTCCCACTTAAAATTTCCCTCACATGTATTTCACATTCTGAAAACGATATCGAAAATCAGCTTCGAACGTCTTCATGGTAAATTATCTGTCGTCAGCAAAAGGATAAAGTTCAACCAGTGTGCAACGGAAATGTCCTTCCTCTTTAAGCAATGGGGAAACTTGAGTTACATTCAGAAAGACAGAACAACTAACGAAATATGCAAGTTAGGCATTCTATTCGTTTCTTGCGGCAACGATATCTACCTACATCGGCAGGAGCAACATTCTCTCTTGACATGAAGTAACCAACACGTTGCAAATTAAACCGCAGATATCTCACATTCCACATTAGCCGGGGAACTGAATAAACTGCCGGCAGAGCATTCTTTCAACTCAGGTTATCAGCTCGAAAGATACGAGGGAACATGGAATTTTATGTCTGTTCAGAACGCTATTTCTTTGTGAGACAACATTTGGAATCTATATTGGAATTAACTTTTCATTTTTATATCATTTAATGTTAGGTGCATATACATATAGTTACACACTACCAATTGTCAACTTTCATTTTTTTCTCTCTCCATATTTTTTTTGTATACACAATTGTATATTATTTTCCTTGAATATTCTTAGGCTAATTGCAATATCATTAAGGGAGAAAGAGTCAATAATGGACAACGAGATTTCGAATTCTTAGAATATTATTTTACGTATTTCAATTTATGTGGACAATATTAGCAAGTGCACAGGATATTTTACAATTAATCTTTATTAATGACGTTATTTTTAACAATATCATACTAACAGAAGGACGATCATTCGATACATTATTTTTTAGTAATATTTAAAGTACTTCATTCAATTCAATTGTTATTTATAAATATTTTCAGTTAATTTAAGTATTCATATATTTTCAGAAATCAATTATACGTAATTTAAATTTTGCAGTAGTCTACTGTATACACTCATAACACTCTCAAGAGTATTTACAATATTACGTTCAATTCATATATAAAGTTCAATTGCTTTTAGTAATTATTAGTAGTTATATTTATTTATTTATTTTTCTCTTTTCAAGATTCTAATTATATTTGGTGTGTAAAGGATGGCATTAATTAGAATTTGGGTAATTTATAGTAAGAGTAAATGTTATGACTGAATCGGTACTCCTTTTCAAATTCCATTTCCTAAAATGTAACAACCCTCAACTACAAGATATTTCATACTTGTAATATTTACAAGCACTATTTTTTTTAAAAAAATAAGGGTGACTTAGAGGCGCCCTTGTCTCAACAAAACCTCTACACATACCGACATATTAAGTTCTCTCACGAACAACATTACACTAACGATCAGGAGGAAATGCCTGTTCGGTATATGATGCAAATTTCCTTTCCAAAACCTACCTGAATTGCCTCACAGATGTCAACGTCTAGAGATGGTCACCAGCTAAAACCTTGGAGAAATAAGAAATGAACACGATTTACACCTGAAGGACGCAGATAAATTATTTTGATCTACGAACTTTCTTAAGAATTTCTCAAGATTTTTATTTCTGAGATTTTTCTTTTAATTTTTCGACACGTGGAAACATGAATTACAATTAGACCTCTCATCAATTTTAATTACGCAGTTCAGCGAAATCAGTTGATAAGCACCAAATCGTTTAACACGGATCTCCTTCATTCTATTTTAATTAACTCCTACTGAAGTCAATTAGTAGTGAGACCCGATATTCAACGCTGATAATACATACATCGATTTGAAGGAATATTTACATACAACTAAATATTTCACATTCACAATTCGACGATATGCAGTTCTCTACTGTGCGTTTTTCATCAATTTGTAGCTGCAAAGTTAATGCATCAAAGTGAAAAACATTTTTCACGGCCTCAAGGAACTACTATATACATATATACGTGGTTTGGTTCAAGAAGAAACTTCATTGCTATACGCAGAGACTATTAAGTGATGTTAACACGAGTAAAATTATGGTATTTTACTTGAACTCTTTATGAGAATCAGGATAACTCAAGGATTATTTTATGGACAAATGTTAGTGCTGTGATTTTATCTATCGAACACTATTATATTCTTATTTTCAAATACATAAATTCATGTACATATATTATTATTCAAGGACAGTTATTGATACAGTGTATATATTTTGATTAACTTCAAATTTTCTAACTAAATATTTATTGTGATAGTTGACATATATTATAAATAAAAACGACAGCGATATTTAAATGATACAATAAAATAAGAGACGGTGAAATTTACATCGATAATGACATATGTGTGCAAGTGCAACTCGGATGAGTATCACAAACGTTGCTGATTTTGTAACTATTAACTTCCAAATACACAACAGTGTTGTACAGTGTCAGTGCTTGCAGGATCGATTACACTACTTCGCTAGTGTGTCATTGAGATATAAATTTTGACAAGATCCATTCTTGTGGAACAATGCTTTTATAATTTTCTCACGTGGTGTCAGAGTGTTGCATGCTTATGCACGGACTTCGCTACGTCATCATGTAGTATTGGAACTCAGATGTGTAGCGTAAGCCTCTCAATGAATACGCGCACGAGCAGATTGTCAAGTTAGCATAACAAACTCACGTGCCAGTGTTTACCTTTTATATGCTTTACGCAGACATGTATTTTTTTCTTCTCTTTGTTTCTATCGGGACTCGTGATATATCTATATTTTCAGGACCTATATTATTCCATTTACATATATTCTGGGTAATGGTATGTTATTACAATATTTTTAGTACACTATATTTTATAATAATAAAAAAAATCTCTCCATAGAAAGGATCGATATGGAATACAACTTTAAATCTTTCATCTTTAGGTGAAAATCAAAGGATTTTCTTTAGGGGGTAGAGGAGCGTATCGTACCCAAGGTATTGGGTAGGATGTATAAAGTCTTAGCATAGCAGGTATCAGAGAAAGGAATGCTGAATAAGTAATCAGGCAAAGGTCGGGTGATTGACTTGGAAGTCGTATGTGGCATGAGTGTTGGAATTGTCAGGAGGTGTGAGCAGTTGGCGAGAATACGAGAGAGAGTAAGGACTACGGATTGTGAGAGAGGAGCAAAGTGGGGAACGACTATTGGACGATGGTGTGTGACAAGAGACAAGTGATAGTTAAGAGGACAAGTGTAGGAACAATCTTCATCTATTTGTAAGGCAAGTAATATCCTTTTCTTAACCAATCCATATCGGTTCAGTCATGGAGAGTATAAAACCCATATCCAATCTAAGCTAATTTCTATCGCCATTCCTTTAAAAGGTAACCTCTTGCATTTATCACATTTAGGCCAAGCGAGTGATAACCATTTGAGAGATGAATGAGGAATAGCTACATCACCCAATTAAATCTAGAGGTTCTTGGTTCGATCCCAAACGCAGCATGGGAGTTGCGTTACGTGGTGGAGTCTGCTTAGGGCTTCTCATCCATTTTTTGCAAATGCGATGAGAAAACACTGCAGTACGTGAAATACTGCGATTTTCATCTATTTCATCCCGAAATATGATGAAAATAATAGAGCCTTCTAGCTTTTCAAATTACGTACGTGCGATATGGCGCCGGAATTTTCACTTGTTAGCGCTTCACGTTGTGTTAATTATCAATTGTTACCAAAGAAAGCCAAAGGTAGGCCTAGCAATATGCTACGCGGTAAGGCGCAAATAAATAAGAGTAGAGTTTTAACTAGGTTATTCGGCGATTGGCTTGTGAAAAGATGAGTGAACATTAGGATGTTGCATAAAGGTTGGTTAAATATTTTAAAGATGTGTTCGGTACTGTCGTCACTCTGTTACGCGATTGTTGAACCTAACTTATCAAATTTCCGGGAGAGTAAATAATTGCTAATAATGTCCTGTCAAAGCCACGGGGGGATGAGAAAAGAAAACAAGCAACTTAGTGCTAATTTTAAGCTAATCAAGAATTTTTCCTGCGCATAGGCTAATCATAGAATCATGGCGCAATCTAGATTTATCCACCCCAACATTCTCGAAACTATCCAGTTTCAAGGTAACATTCACGAGGATGTATTAAAATTCATTGACAAATTTGAAAGTTTAGCTATTCTTAATGAGTGGAATGACTTAAAGAAAAGGCAATTGCTACCGGCATTTTTGGCTGATTCAGCATTGGAATGGTTCAATACTTGGAGTCGAACTCAGGAAGCACAGGATATAGATTTTGTAACTTTAAAAACTAAAATTGTGGAAGAATTTATGGAACCGGGGGATACTTTTCAATTAGAAAAACAAATCAGATTACGCTTCCATCAGGAAAATGAACCTGTTTCAAAATATGTGAGAGAAAAACAGTTATTGTTATTAAAATTAGATCCTGCCATGGACATTAGTGAACAAATTAAGCAAATAAGCGGGGGTTTACAACCTAACTTTATGAAAGAAGTTTATAACAGGGAATATGATTCAGTGCATGAAATGTTACGAGACCTGAAACATGTTGAACAATTCAAATATCTCGTGCAAAAACGTAAAATTCTAGAAACTGAATGTGAGACAATGAAAGCTCTGTCGTGTTCTGAATCGAGTCGAGCCTACATGCCGACTCAGCAAGCTATCACGTTGCAGCGCACGGTCAATGGTCATGTTGACATAAGTTATTCTCAGGCTAATCGGGAGATCGAGGAAAGATTAAATGCACTGCAACAAGACCTTGATCAATTACAGTCGAACGCGGGACTCCAGTCTCATGAGTCAGATTTAGTTTTGCAATTTCAGAATCTTGAGGCTAAAGTAAATGCACTTGCAGAACATCGGAAAAAACATTCATTCACTGAGTCATCATTCTCATATACAGTTAGAGAAAATGAACATAGAGATAGAAACAATAGGAGAACCTATTATCATAATAGTAATCATAGAGCTCAGAATAGAAATACTTGGCATAACAACCACAATAATAATCTCGACACAGTCGCAAAGCTCGCATAGGGGGCGATGGCGTAATGGCGGTAACCCTCGATTTCAGCGTTCGCATTTTTCATCTTCATCGCCGCGAACATTTTTGGAGCAACAACAGGGGCGCGATGATCCAAATAACCATACTAATCAGGTTGTAAATACAAATCATTCTCATTTTCGTCAGAACAGAAGCAATTTCAAACGAGTAAGACCTGCATATGACGGGGACCTAGGTGTAGGACCTTCGGGGAAAACTCTAACGGTGTCTACTTTTCCTTCTGAAGATCTGATTTACATCAATGTGAAAGTAGATGGGGAAATTCGACAGTTCATCCTGGATAGTGGAAGTCAAATTTCGGTAACTGGAGATAAGAACATACCAGTCAATGCCAAGCGATTTAATATAAATACTGCGATTAGAGGGGTCACTAATAGTCAACTGACGGTTAAGGAAATTGTGTTACTACCATTTTCTATACATAACCAAACATTTGTTCATCCATTTAGAATTGTTAAGGATTTTAATCAAATTACTATATTAGGAAATGATTTCTTGAAGGGACAAAAGGCTAAGTTAGATTTTGAGGAAAATAAGCTTACATTGCATAGATTCGGCACACCTCCTAGAAACCAAATTAAAAATGAGAATAAGAAAGCTTTTGACGTGTCAATCAAAGTTTCCCATTTGTTACAGCATGTTTTGCAACCAGAATTTGTAGCTGCTAAAAAGATAAAAGTGAAACCCAGGACGCATTTGTGCATTCCATTGAAATTGGCTAATTCATATGACAAAGATAGGACACTCTTGGAACCGGACCTACAGTTTCAAGAGAAAACGGGATTGATGGTTGCCAGAGCAATTATTAATCCGGATTCGAATCTCATTTGGATCACAAATCCTTTAAATTATAATGTTACAATTAAGAAAGGCACAATTATCGGGAAAGCTGAAACATGGGATAGGCCAATCATGAGTAACAATAATGATGAGAATAAGGATGAAATTGGTGAACAGGCACAGGTTTTCGCGACGGAAGAGTCAGGGAACGTCAGTGACGCACGGGCGGACCCTAGTCGGTTTGATGTGAATCCGAATTTAGAACCCCAGCAAAAGGAGCAACTTTTGGCTGTTTTAATGAAATATCCACATGTTTTTGCGTGGTCAAAGGATGATATAGGTAGAGCGACGAATTATAAACATAGAATTCAACTAAAAGATGACACAGAATTTCACTTAAAATCCTACCCGATTCCAGTTCACCTTCGTGATGAAATTAAAGATCAGATTGAGACTTTATTAAAGCAAGGTGTTATTTCTCCTACAAAATCACCCTTTAACTCTCCAGTTATCCTTGTAAAGAAGGCAAAGGGGGGTTATAGATTATGCCAGGATTATCGCAGATTGAATGTATCGTCTGTATTTGACGCTCTGGGTGTGAATAACATCAATGAAATATTATACAATATGGGGGGCAAGAAATACTACTGTACGGCAGACTTGAAGAGCGGATTCTTTAATATTCCTCTCACCGAGGACAGTAAGAAATATACAGCATTTACAATACCAGGAATGTCACAGTATCAAATGAACGTCGTGCCACAGGGCCACGTCAGTTCATCAAGTGCGATGACTCGTTGCATTCACCTTTCTTGCTCAAATTTAGATCCCAATCACTTTGCGCATTATGTGGACGATTTATTTTGCTTCGGAAATACCTTTGAAGAAATGCTCGTAACTCTGGAGAAAATGTTACAATGTTTACAGGCCGCGGGATTGAAGCTTGCAATAGAAAAATGTCACTTCGGATACACTGAGATTATTGCTTTAGGACATAAAATTTCAAAATTTGGCTATCGGATCAATGACAAAATCATTGATTCTATCAAGAAATATAAGACACCGACAACTGTGAAACAAGTTCGCACATTTCTCGGATTAACATCTTATGTCAGGAAGTTTTTAAAATCATATTCCGAGATGGCACTTCCCTTGCAAAAATTGATAGGAAAAAAGAAGAAATTTCTCTGGGGGGAAGAACAGCAAACTGCGTTTGAGAGGTTGAAAGAGGCTTTACTTACAGCTCCTGTATTAATGGCATATGATCCATCAAAAGAAGTAAGGGTATACACGGATGCAAGCAGTAAGGCTATTGGCGCTGTGATTTTACAACCGAATGCGAACGGTGATTTTCAGCCTATTTCCTATTGCAGTAGAGTTTTAAAAGACCATGAAACTCGACTTTCAACCATCGAGCAAGAATTGTTGGCAATCATATACGCATTTAAGTCATTCAGATTCTTTTTACTTGGGAGACATTTCGAATTATTTACCGACAATCAAGCAATCACATTCATTCGCTCCTCAACGCAACTTTCAAACAAATTATTTAGATGGTACACGTTGATGGCCGAGTTCGATTTTACGCCAATTCACTGTAAGACTACACAAAATATGGCGGATGCTATCAGCAGAGAAACAGAACATGATCCACAGGGAGAAGACGAGGAGCTTCCAGAGCCACGTACATTGTTATTGTTAGATGAGACAATTGATGTTGCTATACACCAACGAGAGGATTCTTTTTTTGGAAATATCATTAATATTTTGGAAGGAAAAGAAGACGAGGGGGGCAACAACCCACCCAACCCCTCCCTGCAGAGGCAAGCTAGTTATTATATTATGGACAATGGACTTCTTTATAGACAACATAAACTGGGAGCTACGACTAAAAAATTATTATGCATACCGAAGTCACTTCGCAACACTGTCATTGAGACATTGCATAGTTTACCAGCTGGAGGAGCGCATTACGGCTTCACTAAAAAATACAAAAATGCACTGGATAGGATTTACTTTCCATTTATGAAGAACCATATTCAGAAAATGGTCAAGGAGTGTGTAATTTGTCAGCAGAATAAGCGCATAAAAGGAGCGCCATATGGAGAACTTTTAACGTTCAACTCACAGAAACCATTCGATAGAATCGCTTTAGATTTTAGCGGACCGTATCCACCAAGTGGTTTGCTCCGCCATAAATATATACTAAGTGCAATCGATCATGGTACTCGATTTTTAATTGCTCAATCAGTAGCAGATACTTCAAGTGAGACAGCAGCTAACTTCCTTTTTGAAAATGTAATTTTGCGCTACGGATGTCCTTCTCATTTAGATACAGACAGATTTCACAGCTAGTTTATTTAAAGAACTATCGGAGAAATGTGGTATCCATCTGAAATTCGCTCCAGCAGCTAATCACAATTTAATTGGATTATTGGAACGATCACATGCTATTTTACAGGGACTTATGAAAAACTTCGTGAACTCAAAACACACAGACTGGCTTTTATACTTGCAATCGGCCGTGTGGTCGTACAATGTTAATTACCAGGAGAATTTGAAGAACAGTCCATTTTTTCTTCTTCATGGATTTACGCCTAGATTAGTCTGGGAGAGCGGACTACATTTAACGCCCAGTGTGAATGTAAACAACGAGATGAGATTCAAGATTCTCGAAAAAGCACGAGCAGCAGCTTATGAGTCTTTACAGAAACGCCACCGACAAGCAAAAAAGTACTACGATAAACGTCATCAGTCCATTGAATTTACACCAGGAGAATTGGTTCTAGTATACGATGGCAGTCATCGTGTACACACCGCTAAATGCTTTTCGGGAGTATATAAAGGACCTTGTAAAATTATAGCAAAAGAAAATCCCAATGTTTACAAAGTGGAATATAAGACAAAACGGGGACAGACAGTCGTGGACTCAATTTCGGTTCAGAGGTTGAAGAAATACTATGCTTCGGAACACGGTAGCGGCGATGAGAATGTAAATGGTGATGATGAGACTGAAGAACAGGAACAGTCAGGAGTGAATGAGTGAGAACATACCTTTTACCCTGTACGTAACTTCCTTTTCAGTACTCTGATGCACTAAATAAATTTTACATCTTGCAAATATATTTTTAAACTAACAAACACTAAAATTATGTGAAATATTATTGTTTAGCCCTTAATAATTGCACGGAAGTGTAAAACTAGTTATTACCACACTAAAATCATTAGTTATAACACGTAGACTTCGAGGTTTCATAATAATGAACAACAAGTACAGTAACGCGCAAAAATAATAATAATTAATATTATTGTATTCACGGATAGTGAACAAAGGGAATGGTGATGAATATAAATTGCGCGCAAGGAATTTTCCTCAGATTTCTGTAGGCCTGCAGAGAACTGATGGAAATAATCTTTTGTGAACTACAAAAGATAAATAGTGTAAGTCAATAATAGACTTTAGTATTTTTTATGAATAAAATGTGTTAAACACATTCGGTAAGGAAAATGAGAATTAAAATTCTCTATGATTTAGCGTGGTTAGTCAAAATAGGGTTTAAACAAGTATACATTTTAATATTTCAATTGTTAAATTTAAGTTAATTACATTTATAATTTTAATAACTAAATAAATGACAGAAATATGAGATTATCAGTTTTATAAGATTTAAATAACGTTAAATAAAGAGAACAGTTATAATAAGAGCTGACTAGGCATACAGCCAGTAAATTATTCAATTAAATGAGCTACAGATCAATAATAACTAAATAAGTATTGCGATAATAAGAATTCTAATATAGATAATAATAATAACGAAGAGAATAGTGAACATATTGAGTTCTTTGATATTTATAAAGCTTAAATAAAATGTATCACATGGAAATAATATAAATATTAAGATTACCTTTATAATTATACGCATTTTACATTGAGATTTAATTATTTTGTATATTTTTCTTACATAACTTTACATAAAAGCTAGATTTCAAATCTAATATGAAGAGTAATAAGTCAATTAAGAGCATAGGAGAAATAAGTAGTATTTTACAAATACAGTTACGATCATGAGTTATCAGCAGCCACTTGTCAGATTTTATTAACAATTTCACGACACAGTCATGAGATGAATTAAGACAGTCTTGAAGAAGTAAAATATCTTTCATTAAACATATACATTACATTGATCCATCTAATTTGGAACACTTCATTCCAAATATGACTCAATTAATTTATTGAATGTTATAATCAAGTTACTTAGAGTACTTCCTAATTTTTTTTCCGCATGGTAGAAATTTCCCATCTTGTAAAATTCCCACTTAAAATTTCCCTCACATGTATTTCACATTCTGAAAACGATATCGAAAATCAGCTTCGAACGTCTTCATGGTAAATTATCTGTCGTCAGCAAAAGGATAAAGTTCAACCAGTGTGCAACGGAAATGTCCTTCCTCTTTAAGCAATGGGGAAACTTGAGTTACATTCAGAAAGACAGAACAACTAACGAAATATGCAAGTTAGGCATTCTATTCGTTTCTTGCGGCAACGATATCTACCTACATCGGCAGGAGCAACATTCTCTCTTGACATGAAGTAACCAACACGTTGCAAATTAAACCGCAGATATCTCACATTCCACATTAGCCGGGGAACTGAATAAACTGCCGGCAGAGCATTCTTTCAACTCAGGTTATCAGCTCGAAAGATACGAGGGAACATGGAATTTTATGTCTGTTCAGAACGCTATTTCTTTGTGAGACAACATTTGGAATCTATATTGGAATTAACTTTTCATTTTTATATCATTTAATGTTAGGTGCATATACATATAGTTACACACTACCAATTGTCAACTTTCATTTTTTTCTCTCTCCATATTTTTTTTGTATACACAATTGTATATTATTTTCCTTGAATATTCTTAGGCTAATTGCAATATCATTAAGGGAGAAAGAGTCAATAATGGACAACGAGATTTCGAATTCTTAGAATATTATTTTACGTATTTCAATTTATGTGGACAATATTAGCAAGTGCACAGGATATTTTACAATTAATCTTTATTAATGACGTTATTTTTAACAATATCATACTAACAGAAGGACGATCATTCGATACATTATTTTTTAGTAATATTTAAAGTACTTCATTCAATTCAATTGTTATTTATAAATATTTTCAGTTAATTTAAGTATTCATATATTTTCAGAAATCAATTATACGTAATTTAAATTTTGCAGTAGTCTACTGTATACACTCATAACACTCTCAAGAGTATTTACAATATTACGTTCAATTCATATATAAAGTTCAATTGCTTTTAGTAATTATTAGTAGTTATATTTATTTATTTATTTTTCTCTTTTCAAGATTCTAATTATATTTGGTGTGTAAAGGATGGCATTAATTAGAATTTGGGTAATTTATAGTAAGAGTAAATGTTATGACTGAATCGGTACTCCTTTTCAAATTCCATTTCCTAAAATGTAACAACCCTCAACTACAAGATATTTCATACTTGTAATATTTACAAGCACTATTTTTTTTAAAAAAATAAGGGTGACTTAGAGGCGCCCTTGTCTCAACAAAACCTCTACACATACCGACATATTAAGTTCTCTCACGAACAACATTACACTAACGATCAGGAGGAAATGCCTGTTCGGTATATGATGCAAATTTCCTTTCCAAAACCTACCTGAATTGCCTCACAGATGTCAACGTCTAGAGATGGTCACCAGCTAAAACCTTGGAGAAATAAGAAATGAACACGATTTACACCTGAAGGACGCAGATAAATTATTTTGATCTACGAACTTTCTTAAGAATTTCTCAAGATTTTTATTTCTGAGATTTTTCTTTTAATTTTTCGACACGTGGAAACATGAATTACAATTAGACCTCTCATCAATTTTAATTACGCAGTTCAGCGAAATCAGTTGATAAGCACCAAATCGTTTAACACGGATCTCCTTCATTCTATTTTAATTAACTCCTACTGAAGTCAATTAGTAGTGAGACCCGATATTCAACGCTGATAATACATACATCGATTTGAAGGAATATTTACATACAACTAAATATTTCACATTCACAATTCGACGATATGCAGTTCTCTACTGTGCGTTTTTCATCAATTTGTAGCTGCAAAGTTAATGCATCAAAGTGAAAAACATTTTTCACGGCCTCAAGGAACTACTATATACATATATACGTGGTTTGGTTCAAGAAGAAACTTCATTGCTATACGCAGAGACTATTAAGTGATGTTAACACGAGTAAAATTATGGTATTTTACTTGAACTCTTTATGAGAATCAGGATAACTCAAGGATTATTTTATGGACAAATGTTAGTGCTGTGATTTTATCTATCGAACACTATTATATTCTTATTTTCAAATACATAAATTCATGTACATATATTATTATTCAAGGACAGTTATTGATACAGTGTATATATTTTGATTAACTTCAAATTTTCTAACTAAATATTTATTGTGATAGTTGACATATATTATAAATAAAAACGACAGCGATATTTAAATGATACAATAAAATAAGAGACGGTGAAATTTACATCGATAATGACATATGTGTGCAAGTGCAACTCGGATGAGTATCACAAACGTTGCTGATTTTGTAACTATTAACTTCCAAATACACAACAGTGTTGTACAGTGTCAGTGCTTGCAGGATCGATTACAC
Source organism: Lepisma saccharinum (assembly GCF_977018435.1). Taxonomy (NCBI): domain Eukaryota; kingdom Metazoa; phylum Arthropoda; class Insecta; order Zygentoma; family Lepismatidae; genus Lepisma; species Lepisma saccharinum. The sequence continues at coordinate 7,353,826 of NC_139233.1, forward strand.
TACTTCGCTAGTGTGTCATTGAGATATAAATTTTGACAAGATCCATTCTTGTGGAACAATGCTTTTATAATTTTCTCACGTGGTGTCAGAGTGTTGCATGCTTATGCACGGACTTCGCTACGTCATCATGTAGTATTGGAACTCAGATGTGTAGCGTAAGCCTCTCAATGAATACGCGCACGAGCAGATTGTCAAGTTAGCATAACAAACTCACGTGCCAGTGTTTACCTTTTATATGCTTTACGCAGACATGTATTTTTTTCTTCTCTTTGTTTCTATCGGGACTCGTGATATATCTATATTTTCAGGACCTATATTATTCCATTTACATATATTCTGGGTAATGGTATGTTATTACAATATTTTTAGTACACTATATTTTATAATAATAAAAAAAATCTCTCCATAGAAAGGATCGATATGGAATACAACTTTAAATCTTTCATCTTTAGGTGAAAATCAAAGGATTTTCTTTAGGGGGTAGAGGAGCGTATCGTACCCAAGGTATTGGGTAGGATGTATAAAGTCTTAGCATAGCAGGTATCAGAGAAAGGAATGCTGAATAAGTAATCAGGCAAAGGTCGGGTGATTGACTTGGAAGTCGTATGTGGCATGAGTGTTGGAATTGTCAGGAGGTGTGAGCAGTTGGCGAGAATACGAGAGAGAGTAAGGACTACGGATTGTGAGAGAGGAGCAAAGTGGGGAACGACTATTGGACGATGGTGTGTGACAAGAGACAAGTGATAGTTAAGAGGACAAGTGTAGGAACAATCTTCATCTATTTGTAAGGCAAGTAATATCCTTTTCTTAACCAATCCATATCGGTTCAGTCATGGAGAGTATAAAACCCATATCCAATCTAAGCTAATTTCTATCGCCATTCCTTTAAAAGGTAACCTCTTGCATTTATCACATTTAGGCCAAGCGAGTGATAACCATTTGAGAGATGAATGAGGAATAGCTACATCACCCAATTAAATCTAGAGGTTCTTGGTTCGATCCCAAACGCAGCATGGGAGTTGCGTTACGGTATTAAGTTTATTCCTGTGTAATGGAGTCTATATTTACTTCTCAAATATTTACAGTAAAAATAATCATTTTTTGTGATTTCTGTAACTCTCGGGATAATTTAGACTTCAGAAAGTGTTTCATCATAAATAAACTCTGAATTTCATGGTTAAGAGTTTATTTCACATTTTGCATCATTTCATGACAAAACATGCACCTTACAATTTCAAAAACATGAATAAAATGAACATTACAGTGTGCGATTTCACCTTTTGTGTTTCCATCCGAAACTAAATATGCATGCTTCCAAGAATGAGCAATAAGAACAAGATGCTCACAATAATGCAAACAGAACTCTGGACACTTCTCAATTTTACGTCATCATTTCTGGAACAGCAATGTGGGGAAAGTGAATCTAGAATTTTTGATTACAAAGTTACTATCAGATTAAAAATTATGTGTACTCAAGTTTAGACTCAATTAAAAATTAACCAGTAAATCTACATAAAAACTAGTTGTATCAACATTTAGCTTATTCAATTGTGTGTTAATCTATGGTAACCAATTTTTTTTTTTTTTTTAAGTATGCGACAGCCTGCATTTTGCACAGTTCAACTCACATTGCTGTTGAGTGGGTGTTGTTATGTTCAACACGCATCACTACTCTGTTGAATATTAATCTGTATAAAATCGATTTTGTAATGTGACTTTACAGTGGTAATGGGGCCTCCTGATGGCGCAGTGGTAGCGTCATTGCCTTGTAATCAAGGGATCCTGGGTTCGATACCCGGTAGAGGCACATAGTGGTTTGGATCCCACTTTAAACTGTAGGTCCAGTCCCGATTAGCCTTACTGTGCACAAAGTGGACTTAAAATACCAAATCAAACCAAACCAGTGGTAATGGGTTTTAAAAACAGTTGCAAAGAGTTTCAAAACAAGCCCAAGATCATATTTTTAGGACTATCCAAGATAAAGTTGTTTCAGAAAATAGATAACTTTCTTGAGTCGATTCAAAACAATCTGAGAAATTTAGAATTGTATTTTAAACCTTTCTCCCTGCATTGTATATAAATTTCATCACAATTGGGCCTTGTGTTTTTTTTTTATTCCTAGAATTTCGAAGAGCGATACACCAAAAATCTCGCCTGTTTTTGTTTTCACGATGATGATAAAAAATGAAAACATGCTAAAAAAAAGGGCTACCATAGCTCAGTCGTCAGGTCATCTGTCTATCATGCGAGAGACCCAGGTTTGATCCCCGGCAGGGGATATTTTCACCTATTCAAGTGGCTCCGACACCCACCCATCAACCTATAAAAACACATTGGCAAAAAAGGGGGCCAGAGGCATGGTGCTAATCACATCACTGCCTTTGGCCATGATCCAAGGAAGTATGGGGCTCTAACTGCATGCACCCTATATGCCTTCTTGGCATGGTGCAAAGCTCAGGAGAGCACTTTACTTTACTTATAGATTAACACAGTGGACTGCAGACGAACGAGGCTCTGGCGACTGGCACTATGGTCAATATAATTCTGTGTGTGTTGTCCTGTTTTTTTGTCCTTGTGTGTGCTGAGTGCCCCTTTACAACCTCAGCTTTTAACGAAAGTTTTAATATTTTAGTAACACGACACTGCAATTATGCTATTTCAGTTATGGTAAGGGGCTGGACCCCATATAATGTGACTGGTGCAAAATAGTCCCAAGTGCTAACACACCCAAAATTTTAAATTCAAATAGATTAACACAGAATTGAATAAGGTAAATTTTGACATCACCCGCTCTCACGACCGGATCAAGAAAGTGTGGGGCGTTACCCCCACACCCCTATATGCCTTCATGGTGTGGTGCTATGCACAGAGGAGCACTTTACCTTTTCTTATGTTACTTGCTTCTATGTAGGCGTATTGGTTAATTTTTACCTCTATTCCAAACTCTAGTATCAATAATTTTTAATCCAACATTAGTATTGTATACTATAAAACACTACTAGGAAATACCACTACTGAACAGAAAAGCGTAACTTTTTTGTAAATATCTGTTTACTAGGCAGGGTCTCTTAATGTTCAGTCAGGTTCAATAATAATTGAGTCAACAAAGTACCCCAAACAAACTTTCCCAGGATGTAAAAGAAAAATAATGTATAATTTGCTTTGACATATCTTTGAACTTCATAATACCATGCTGAATTGCACAGATGGAAGACTTCTATTGTATTATCATAGTAAGGTCTTTGCAACATGTCAATGGGTACCATATCAAGGTATGTAGTGAATTCATTTTAGTCTATTTTACTATTTCCTTTCATAAGTCAAAGGGCTGTTTTGTTTGAGTCAACAGATTAAATCCAGAGAGCTCTATCCTGAATTAAATCATAGTCCAACTGTCAGACAATGATTGTAGCTACTGAATGAAGGATAAAACAGCACTGCACACCACCATGAACGTTGATTCAAAACCAATGTATGGTATCTATGTACCTTATGCCCATTTTATGTCTTAACCTTTACTGGATTTGAGCCTCTATAGAAGGAGAATTTTCAAGCATGCACTTTTCAAACTTGCTGAGATGTAATAGAAAAAAATAACTAATTGTCACAGAGATATGACTATTTTTTTCAGGCTTAGTTTCCAAATATTTCTAAATTATCTGTTTCAGATCCTGTGTGAATCTGTGTACCTCCCCATAATGAAATTTAACGTTAAAATAAGAAAACCGAAATTTTACATGAAAATTTCTATTCAGCATCTTTGAGGATGTATAATGCCCATCCCGTAATTCTGAATATGTAAAATTTTAGAAACCCTTTATTTTCAGCAAATTTGTACTTTACCTGCTGGACCCTTAATTGTCACACTTTATGTGAAAGTTATTGTTTTTATTATTAAATATATATAAGTAAAAAGACATCCACAAAACAGAGTGGTTGGTGAGTAATAGTAGTTATACATTCTATCCCATAATGTTAGGAGAAAAATGGACATTTTTCCAATTCTGTTTATTAATAATATTAACAATGGATATATTGTTTTGTGATTCAAGTATATCATACCTTCATATGTATACAACTGAACAAACAAGACAGAACTGAAATATCATGTGTGGTTTTCAAGAAACGTCATGCTAATTGCTGTTACATGGAGGTGGTAAACACAATTACCACGCATCCACTAGAAGTTAATTGGTTTACTTCTTAACACATTCAAGCCCAGCTCTGGGAGGGGCATTTAAATGGCCAGCCCAGGTATTTTCTGCATCGGCAGAGATACCTGGTCTCGACAATAAGAACATGCAATTTTCATATTAATTCTGTTATTATTTATAACCACAAGATATAATGTAACTTAAATGGTTCATTAGGTTTTGAGTGTGTGATATCTGGTACTGCACCTTCCGGGATGAACAGGAATACTGTACTTCCCACAAAACCACCTTGTTTCACTGATTTAATTCTTGAGACACACACTACACTTCCGAGTGAGTGTACTAAACTATGCCAGTAACAAACATTAAACCAAAAAATTTTCATAGTTCTGGTACTGTAACAGGAACCCATGTCTGAACAAAGGAATGTTTGGTAAATGGTCGTCTATCAGCAACAATCACTTGCTCAGCATAAAGATTTGTTTGCTTACAAACATATTCTGGAAAACTATTTAGTATGAATGTGTATACTACTAACATTACATCTGAACTATTCTGCACGTCGTTTACATCAATATATGCTGCAAAATTCAGAGTTGGTGGAACATGGCTAGGAGAATCATCTTCTACACTTTGCAGAAACTCTGCATTGTCAATTGTTTCATCCACATTTGCCTCACTTTAACTGTCACTACACTCAATCTCTGGGACTAGAACCTCATCAGAATCTTCATTATATATTATGTTCAGCCAAGTTTATTTGGAGTGAATTTACAATACCGGAAGGATCTCCAATTTTTTGCATATTCGTTATACTAATGTTGGTCTTGTAATCATGAATCTGAAGTTAAATTGTGGGGGTCACGTCTGGAAATTGGAAAATAAGCCGAATTAAGTGATTTTCGGTTACGTTTTTATGGAGCTATATGTGCATAGTTTTGCGAACTAAATTTTAACTATGCTTGCCTAACCTAACCTAACCTTACCGAAAATGGTTCCTGGGTATATCAGAGAATGGTTTGCGAGCCAATTGCAAGCACATACATTAACGAAATGTTAATTTTGCACTAGAGCGGCAAACTATGTTTTCTCCCTCACGCAAGTAGCCATTTTCCTCAAATGAACGCTGGAGAATGTCACTTGTTCATATCATCAAACATGGTTCCCATGTTTGTGTATGGAGAATGATCACAGTAATTAAGAACGTTACTTTACAACTTTACACCATGTGCATGTACAATTTCTACACATAAACCCCCAAATCTTAACTGCAGATACGTCATCAGTAGGGCCCGGGACTTTGTTATAACATATTTTTAATATATCATGGGATCGAATTCCGGAGTGAGATCTTGACGTATCTGGTGATAAAAAACTGAAATTAGCAAATTTGATAGGACATAATTTGACATATTGTACGATTTTTTTTTTATTTATTTTTTTTTTTTTTTTTTTTTTACAACATATTTATTTCCCTTTTCAGGCAAGATGACATATTTAGCTATCTATAATTTCCTAATTTTCCTACATACAAATAATTATTTAACATGTATCCGTATCTTTATTATCCACTTATTTTGAGACTTGAAACTGAAAACATACATGACACACCTGTGCAGGCATGCCTGCAGGATTTTTTCCTGGCAACCACGCATCTGCATTATTGTCTGAGCATGCATGATGTGAACGAACTTTGCCCTTCATTGTTGTATGCAGCGAGAAACGAAACTAATTTGAACTGTTGTATGACCTTATTTTTTCCATTTTACAACAATTAAAAAAACAATTACGCGCTCAAGTCGGCAGACTTTGATTTTACCAATAATGCGAAAAACAGGCAGATGTCAAGAAAAGAACCTGGACTTTTGTGTTTGTCAATAAGTAAGAACAATGCTTCGAACGAGTGTTGCCAAGTGAATATGGTTTGATGAGGCAATCTCTAATCAGTGGTCGATTGAGGGGCGCAATAGTATCAGAACGATGCCTCCTGTAAAGGAATCGGATTCGGTCAAATTGAGAGGTTACGTTAAAGAATGTGCTAGTGATGTTTTCTTGACAGATGATAAGATTTTGTTTTGCAAGCTATGTGATATTTGTGTTGGATATTCAAAGAGGTCTTCACTGTTGCAGCATCTAGACAAGGCGAAGCACATAAGAAACTTGCAAAGGAAGAAAACAAACGTAGCTCAGGCATTACTTCCACATGCGGTGTCAGTTCAGGGCAGTCGGCAGCCTTCTTTCACCCAGGAACTGTGCAAAGCATTCATCGCATCTGGTATTCCTCTGTGGAAGTTGGAAGAACCAACACTTTGTAAGTTTCGTCAGAAGTACTGCGACAAGGAAATTCCTCATGAATCCACGCTAAGGAATGCCTACCTGGAAAATATATACAGTGACACTATACGTGTCATCCAGGACAAAGTGAAAAACAAAAACTTGTGGCTATCAGTGGACGAAACAACAGACTGTTGCCGGCATTACATCGCAAATCTTGTGGTGGGTGTTTTAGAAACTGAACAGGTAGGAGAAATATTGCTTGTGCATGTTGATCAGCTGGAGAAGGTAAACCATTCAACAATCGCTAGTTTCATTGAAAACTCAATGCAGATACTATTTCCTGAAGGTATTCCGTGTGATAGGATTCTATTACTTCTAACCAATGCAGCTAGGTATATGTTGAAGGCAGGAAAAACCTTACGGGTTCTATATCCGAAAATGGTCCACATAACCTGCCTGGCACACAAGACTTTATAGACTATGCAAAGACATTCGATCAAGGTATCCCAACGTAGATCGATTTGTGTCAAACATGAAAAAAATCTTCTTGAAGTGCCCATCACGATGCCAAGTGCTAAAGGAAGCTGCACCAGATATTCCTTCGCCATCACAGCCAGTGGTGATGCGGTGGGCAACATGACTCTCAGCAGTTCAATATTACTGCACCAATCTTAACATTCTTTCCGAAGTAGTTACTGGTTTTGAAAGTGAAGGTGCCGCATCTGTTAGTGTTGTTCAGCAATTACTTCAAAATGCAAAACTGAAAGACGATATTGCTTACATTTCTGCGAATTTCGCGTTCCTCGTGTCGTGCATTGAGCAATTGGAGAGAAATGGTGCAAGTGTGCATGACTCGCTTCAAATTATAGAAGACATAAAAACAAAATTGTCAATAGTGAGGGGGAAACAGCAGATTTGGTTAGAGAGAAATCCAGAACCATCTTGAACAACAATCCTGGATTCAGCACTTTCACCACCATCGCCGGTGTCGTGAGCGGTGATGGAAGATCAACTCTGGAAAGTGTTGAAGATTTGACACCTGCAGATGTAGCATTTTTTAGGTTTGCTCCAGTTACATTGTGCTCCGTGGAACGTACATTCTCACGCTACAAAGCGCTGCTGGTAGATAACAGGCGAAGTTTCACGGTAGAGAACCTGAAGAGAATTTTAGTTTCTCACTGCAATTCTTGAGGTTAGTAAAATTAAAAATTTGTGAACTTTCTTCGTTTATATGCCTACGTATGATAATTTTTTAAAATATTTCCTCTGTGTGAGGCATGTTTTGGCAAAGATTTTGTATGCAGATTGAATACAGTATTTTCTTCTGAAAACTCTGCCTTTTCTTGTATATAAATTCAAAAATTACACTTCCAACAAATAGGTAAAATGTGGCAGAATAGTAAATACAACTGAGGATAATTGCACAATACGTGCCACGATTTTTCCAATGTATCTCCACGCATTCTACATGAGATTCTAATTTCATTTAATACATCATCTGAACTTTGTTGATATTGAGTTGAAAACCCAGAATTGAATTGTAAATGGAAAAAAAGGAAGTTCTGCTTTGCATATATTTGGGATTCACTATTTTTTATTTTTCTGACATATTTTTCAATTTTTAAGACATATATTTTTAATTTTTTCTGACATATTTACATACATATTTTGCACTTTTATAGGACATAATGTCCCGGGCCCTAGTCATCAGGACTCTATATTTAGCGAGTATAAGAAGTAGGAAAGAAATTGGAGATCCTTCCGGTATTGTAAATTCTTACCATTTATTTTCCTTCTGGCACAGTGACATTTTGTTCGTTTACGGGTGGGAATGTGTTAAAACATTTTTATCAGAATTTTTGTAGTGGACGAATGCTGTGTGGTTCAGATCAAAGGTATTTCCTATGCAATGCATTTATTTATGTAGCATGTTTCTTGTAATTTTGTTATGTAAGCTTGACGTTTTTCGTAATATTCTGGCAAAAGTAGACTGGGACAACAGTTTAAAGTGAGATTCTAAGGCTAAGAGTGACAGTTTCGCATCAGCTGTACATTTATTTCAATATCGTCGGAATGAGGACTGCTAGTAAAACAACCCCATGTTGCAGGTGGAAGTGTTTTTTAAAGTTGCTTATTAAGAAAGATACGATGTGTAAAATATATGATGACTAAGTGTTTACAGAATCTCATGTATTCCTTATGGAGAATGAACTTAACTTCAATTTACGACTAATCATATGGGAGTATCGACCTTTCCAACTACCAAAATCTTTTTCAACGTATTATTTTTCCGTTCGTGTTCGTCAACGCCACTGGATGTTTGATATTTCCGAGAGAACAAATAAAAATAATGCTCCCATAAGCTCAATGTATTTCTCTGGTCCCGGGTTCGATCCCCGGCCGGTTCAAATCCAGGAACTTTTCAAACGTTGGAAGCGGCCCCGGGTGCCCACCCAGCATCGAATAACATGGGTACCTGAGGGTAAAGGCGGTCAGGGGCGTGATGCTGATCACATTACCCCCACTTGCGACCAGATCAAGAAAGTGAGGGGTGTTACCCCCACACCCTCTATACGCCTTCATGGCGTGGTGCTAAGCACACGGGAGCACTTTACCTTTTTTTACAGCTCCTCTCTGCTGTAGTGTTGCCAAACCTGATGTGTATAAAAGAGATAAATTTCACCTTAATGGAGTTAAAAATCACTTTCAAGGAGCCAGACCTTCGAAAGCTCGATAAAGGTAATGTTAAGTGTCAAAGGGGAGCAGGTAGCACTGCTATTACTGTTGACTTTGAAGTGACGACAATTTATTCTTAGTTTTTACCATCTAGAACTGGCAGCATCATCTATCTCAATAATCCACCGATGGTCATATGAAATCAAAAATAAAGTATTGCTGGATAACAATATTGTCATCTTCACGTCAACCATGGAGCTAAAAATAAAGTAGCTGGGGAGGTAAGAGGGGGGGGGGACTCCTGCAGCAAATACAGCAATATCACGTGCAAAATGTATATTCATGGCAAAACTTGGTCTACGTGGGACAGAGCTAGTGATGGAACCATAGTGGGGCAGGGTGATGGGTACAGCAAGTTTACAGCCAAACGAGTACACGATAGAGCCAGATGTTGCTCCAAAAGAGGTAAGTTGGCAACAGTGCTTGCAGCTGCCACAAAGAGGAGGGCCTCGTGGAAACCCTTCCCTCATGCCCTTAACCATTGTATAATGTGGCTCCACTGGGGACCTCTTGGTTACAAGGGAACAGTGTTAACACTGCACCATAGTGGAGGTCCCATGTACTAATGACAAATGTATTGCACATTGTTATTTCCATATGATTTTCTCCTAACATGCTGTTTCTTTATTGAAACAAAAAAAAAAAACCTGTAAGTTACAGGCTATTTACAGAAACATCAGAATCGTGAAAATATTGTTCATTTTATAAACTGATACACTGATAATGCCTATTTCAGATAACAGTAGAGTAATGTAACAATGAATTTGCTTCATTCCAAATATTTGCAATCAAATCAGAACCAGCTGATCAAGTATCAGTCAAATTTCAAGATAGGGGTGGTTTGATTTTTAAGATCCCTAGATTATTTTCAACTTAATTTTCAGTTTCACAAACTCGCATATTTCAAAAAATTTCTCCCCTTCCATCTATTGCTATGTGCACTCCTGTACAGCAAGGCGAGCAGTGGTGGCACACAGTATAACTGTTACAAAATTACTTCTTTAACCTTTAGTTTCTCCATTATTTCTTTCCGGGTTGCCTCAACAGAAACAACCTGCAAGCCTCCAAGGTTCGTCCTTTTCAGATATGGGGCCATCAACACCCTCTCGCGGCGTGTTGACACGTGACATCACCCTGGCCAGCCTGTAGCCTGCGATGCCACCAAGGGCTCGAGAAATCAACTGGCTACCTTGAAGGAACGAATGGGAGGGTATGTTGTGTGGAGGAAAATTCTTTTCCCCATCAGCAAGGGCGGAAAAAGAACCAGAGTGCCATCGGTTCAGACTGTTGATGTCCTCAGTGTTGCAAACTGCACGATCGATTCACCCTCAGTGTGCAAGTGTACGTTATACTGTCAGCAATGTAGCCTATCCACCAAGCTAGTTTAAAATTTATATTCATAAATAAACTATAAAATTTCAAAACAGGAAAAACACAAAAATATGATTACTGACATACGGATGACATATTCTATGTGAAGATAAAAGTTTCACGATGTTCGGTCTATTAAGACAGCTCACATCTCCATGGACAGATCCACCAAATAGAGTTGGTAAAACTCGCTGGCTGCGGTCACACTCTTTTCAAGCGGTTTGCGAGGTGAAAAGTTATTGTTTTTCGGGCAGGTGAATTTATATTTGTTTGCTTCAAAAACTTTAGTGTGGGCATTGTTTACGGAAAGAACTACATGATGCCAAAGTGGATTTGTGAATATTGCAATGTGTGAAAGTCTTAAATTGTTTGAATCATCCGCGATCATCTGTTGCATTAAATACGTTTGACAACAGACCAACTGAAATTCGAAAAAATGAACAACTGTGCCAGGATTTCCTCTCAGAGACGTTACGGAAACAGTATGAAGTAGTGTGCTAATTTTTTTCAGTATAAGGTACCATGTAGAAGTAATAAATTCTTGGTTTTCTTAATTTTTCGGGATTGCTTCCCCAACAGAAAATGTCACTGCATGCCACTGCTTTTGAATCACCATGCATTTCTAAGAACTGGGAATGTACATATCACCTTCATGTATATTAATACCACCAATACTGTGTTTATATTGAATTTCCATTTCTGTTGGATACATTCTTATAATTCAAAAGTAAAAGTCTATCAAAATATGTTATCATGCGTTATATAAAAATCTAACATAACTTCATATCCCATTGGCATCCCATTTTCAAATTTTGATTATATTACCTTCAAATTTTTTTCCCCCTTACATAGGCATGTAATATCTCGTGCGAGAGAGCTCATCAAGACCTTTCCAATGGCATCTGAATAACTTCTATAGGTGCCTTGGTTGCCAAAATATTAGAATTTAAAATTAACAAGATGTGAGAAATTGGTGGATTTTTTTGCACCCCTATAATTTCGGAAATACAAAAGATGTGGATCTGCAACTTTGCACAGTTTCCTACCTGAGGTGATCCTTTCAATTAGGCACATGCAGGAGATGTACTACATAGAATTTTGAGCCAAAAATGCATGCTCAACCTGGGTCTCTGGCATACCGTGCCATAGCTCTGCTACTGAGCTACCCTGGCTTTGCCTAATTTTTTGCAGCTGTAGTCGTCGACTGGTTCCTCCCAACATAGAGATTTAACATCATTAAATTAGGCACACACAGATGTACTACACAGTGTGTGTGCCTAATTTAATGAATTAACATCTCTACGCTGGGCGAAACAAGGCAACGTTGAAGTCTACAATGTTTCAAAGGCAACAGACCCTGTTGCGGTAGCACTAGCAGAAACGATTCCACACCAGTAGCGGAAAATCAGGTGAAGCCAGTGGTAGAGCAATGGCCGGAGACCCAAGTTCGAGCCTACACTTTTCACTGAAAATTCTACATGCATAAGTGATGTTGAAAAGTGCTTATTCATTTGTTGATTTTACATGGAATGACCCACGTATCATTTGTTCTAATAATTACACTTTTTCAGAAGAACTTTTAAAATTGTTGGTCACTGAAAACTGTTGCAGCACGTTCATTGCTAGTGGTAATAAGCGGCAAAGTATTCCATGCAATTACTCTATGAATTTTATTTGCTGCAAACAAAGTAAATGGACACTGAACAACTGATTTCATTTCTGAAAGTTTACGTTCACTGTAAAACACTATACAAAGCAGCCTTTCGGACAATGAGTTCACTCCATGTTCACTACACTCTTAGGGGCACCTCCGGTCCACTCCGAAACACTGGGATTAAATGTCTTGTTGGGTGTCAGTTTGGAACTGAAGGGCAGGGGAAGCATGTTGTCCCTCAAGCTAAACAGACGACGGAGGGCATCGTGAGCTGCCATCTGCTTTGCAATATCCACAGATTCGCCAGGAGCTGAAACGTAAAAATTTAGAAAGATTAGGAAACAATCTCAAAAAAACCAACATCGCTATTAGAATAAGAGTAAAATGCAACTAGCCAAGTGAAGCACTGACACTATTCACTAAAATGTTATCACTAAAGTGGCTACTCCTTGACCCAGATAAAATTGAGAGAATTTCTAGATTTAACCCATAGTGAAAAATAATTGTTATAATTAGTGCTTTTCTTATTGATCGATTGATTTGGTTTATTGAGAAATTTTCACACTGAAAGTACCCCTGAGAGCACTGGTGCACGCATGTACATTGTAAAAGACATTGTTGACATCGCACATAATATATATCTATACATCAATTTGGCAGTATGTTTTTATAATAGTATAACATAATAGTAAAGTCATACAATGACAAATTATGTGGACTAGTGCTGTAAAAGTACAATATTATATAGTGTATACAATCTAAATTTATTTTATTAAGTTATTTAATTCCTGAAATTCTTTAACTGAATATAATGTATATTCCAATAGCATTTTTTTTCACCTTACCTTTAAAGACCATGGTTCTTTCAAAATTTTTGTAACTATTTGCTAACATATTGTATAACTGGATGCCTGTGTAAAAAAATTCTGTTTAGTATGAAGTTAGCTGCACGTTGGGAATGTGGAAGTTATTTTTTTGTCTGGTATTGCAATTGTGTGTTATTTTACTTCACTTTTCTGCCCCTTTTGGCTAATTGCAAAGATGGGGATGAGTGATTATATCATCAAATTGATGAAGAGACACTCATAAAGAACATGCCCAGGTTGGATTATAGCCCAGGACGACTTAGTGCTTATTTTCTGATAGGGAAGGTTTCGGTATTCTGACTTGTTTTTTTTTTTTGGGGGGGGGGTTCATCAAAAGAACTACCTCAAATATTGTGGTATGTTGATGAATGATTCATTTATAAAAAGGCACCAGTATGGCACACTGTTATACTGCCAGAAAGCAAGCAACGGTTATAATAAAACTTAATTTGTATGAACATTTTACATTAAGTGAAAATTTAAATTTAATAATGCAACTGTTTTTTACAATCGTCATTGCTAGAGCCCGGAAGTTTGGCAAAATGCCAATTTTTATCTACTGGATATATTGATAAAATTTTTCCGGATATACGTTTTTTATGTTGTTTCGAATGTTTTAGAAGCCTTTTCATTTTGCCTATTTGGGACCCCACTGCCTATTTTTAATTATAATGCCTTTTTTGCCTTTTTCAATGAAATTGGACCATTTTTTAAAAAAAACTGTGTATATAAATTATTTTTCTCCCAAAAAACGTTGTTGGCATTTATTTTTCTTCCGTTTATTATGTGAATAATTTTCGCCTTATTTAAGTAATATTGAACTGACGCATGTTTCAACATTGCTGAAGGAGAAAAGTGTGAGAAAAAAGTATTTCATGCTGAGTCAGGATATTGCCTTTCGGTTAACATTTCCTTGTGCATGATTGACTGCTGAAAACCTGTTGCACATCACGTCCAGCGTCCGTGTCAGGACGTTATTGACAAGAAAGAGCACTAATGCCCAAGGGCCTTTGCATGCATTCCAAAATCAAGTTCTCTATCTTTAGTTTAGTTCTGCACTTCGGACGGAAACGATCGTGTATTTTTCATCATGCTGAAATTTAGTGTGCCATTAAGTGGTAAGTTACATGGTTACGTGCGTGAATTTGGTGAAAATTGAAATGCTCTTCCCAATGTAGATTTTAACATTTTGCCAGAAATTATAGATAAAAGTAAGCGACTTCCAAATGTGCCTTTTTTTTTTGTTTATTTTGCCTTTTTTTAATTTTTAGTGCCTATTTTCCACATTATAAATGCCTTTTTGCCTGCCTATTTTAACGAAAATAAATGCCTGAACTTCCGGGCTCTAGTCATTGCAAATGGATTGATGACCTCCAATTGTTAGAAATGTAAGATAAGGTAGGAAAAGTTTCCGATGCACCATACCATGAAGGTACATTAGCCGTTAGGCCCTTTGACATTAGGTAAAACTATTTTATATAATTTTTTTGCAGTGAAGAGTGAAAATGTAGACAGGAGATGTTATTTTGCTCGCATCTTGGTGAAGGATATATCCACAGAATATGAACAGCAGCTATTACATTTGTCCATCTTGTTTATGAGCAGAAGTCTAAGTAGCGGCAACTATGTAGAAGATTCTCTAGACTTCAGAAAGTTCTTTCACAGGGGAGCTTCTATATCTGTACCTTTGCTGCGGTCTCCCATTTAGACAGAAATCTATGCCTTTGGAGTGTGTATTAAGTGATGATGTCACTAGCAGTTGTTTTAGAAGCTATAGAAAAAATGTATTTGTATATTTCTAAATTTTATATTTTACATTAACTTAATGAACTCTCCTACACACATAATTTACCTTCATTTAATAGTTCAACTTTCGAAAAATAGACTTGCTATACAAAGTGGCCCCCCTTACCCCCAGATATTGATTCTAGATATTTTAGAGATGATGTGATCAATACTATGTTCTGGCCAACTTCACCCCCAAGTACTCATTTATTGTAATTGAGGCTAGGTGAACCCCAGTGTCATTTTATGCCGGGACAAGGCTGGAAAAATTCAGACCTTTGATCACCCACCCAGACACCTAGCAACTAGGCCAGCACAGCTCCTATTAGAAATGTCGTGTGTATGTGTCAAAACATAGGCACTAACAGTGCAATGTTGTTGAATTTGGAACTCACCGGACCCTATCAATTTCCTATCACAGTAGAGTCCGACATAGTATACAGACAGAATGGTGTTTGGACCAGCCTCCCGCAAGAGGCGAGGCTCTGCCTCTGGCCGTCCCATCTGCCTCAGCACTTTGGTCAACGTGGCCAAGGGGTCTTGCACATCCCATATCTCATACAAGTCCTTCTCGTTCAGCTGGGTGACGACAAAGTCGTGGACGAATCCTTCTGCCCTCTCCTCCCCGGATCCTCTTCTTAGAGCCCCGATTACGGCCTTCATGGTTGTAACCAAGGTTGGCTTCTCCACTGGGAAATCCTGGACAAAAGATGAGGATGAAGAAATTGAGAAGGGACCCCCGCAAAGAAGACTCTTCAATAATAAACGTGATCATAGATTATTTTCTGACTTGACTTCTTGAAACCTACCACGCGTAAGGTTATTAATACACACAAATACATGGGCTACTTATGCTAAAAATGAATGTTTCATATTTAGTAAAATACCCATTTACAGTAGAAAAATGTGCAAGGCAATCAAGAGATGGAAAAACTCCTAAGTTCTTCTAAAGTCTCAAAGATTCAATAGGCCTGAGTCGGAAAAAAATATAGGAAAGCTTATTTTTGACAGGAAGACAGACCACTCATGTTAGTTACATATATTTTACATGAAAAAATTTTATGTTCCTTTCATGAATAATAGTGCTCACACTACATGTCTGTTGATGGTTTACATGAAAACAGACTATGGGTGCATTCCGAAATTCTTAACGAAACAAACAAATTCAACGAAGATAACTGGGCTCATGAATCTGCATTTTGTAGCTTTGGTGCATATTACTCACAATTCCAGAATATAAAAAAAGACGTTAAAAACTGTACTTACGTATGCGAGTATGTTGTTCCTATTTTTCTTTCTGTAGAACTACGTTTCGAAGATTAACTATCTTCTTCTTCAGGTTTGTATGCAAATACTAGGTACTTAGCATAGTACCATGTCGAAATGTAATATAAGGATTGTGGACAAGGGTTGGTGTGGATACATTTAAAATATTATATCCTCACCCTAGAGGTATATAAAAAGCTCGTCGTTCACTAAAAAACTTGCACAATAAACATATTATCATGTTAAAAATGTTAAAAAACTAAAAAACCTGCATTCTACAGAAAGATAAATAGGAACAACATACTCGCATATGTAAGTACAGTTTTTAACATCTTTTTTTATATTCGTGAATCTGGTGAAATCCAATATTTTACAGACTTATGGGACGCACTAGACGAAAGTGCAGTGTTTTGTTTAGAGAAAGTTTCCGTATGGCATCCAGCGGAAGGCATTGTTACTCATTTTAATAACATTGTAAGAACAGTTGAGGCACACTCATCTTGTGCATGCTGCTTCATATCGCTCTCTGTTAAAATTATAATTCATTTTTCGAACTAGTGCAGTTCGAAGCCATCATGCACTTGCATTGTTTGCAAGCGGCAGACAATTCTCACTGAACAAACCAGCCTCCTGCCCCGTGCATTTGGTGAATCTTGTTGTTGCCCGAAACGCACGGAAAGCAACTTTTGGGACAGCACATAAGGAACCTCACGAAATGCACGAGAGCACTTATGGGACGGCCAGTTACCATAACTCAGGGCCCATTCCGAAAGTCACATATGACATTACAAAGGGGTGGGGGGGGGGTTGTGGAAGTGAACATGTTGGTGTAGTGCCATGAAACAGAAAAAAAAAACAAAGCTTCATTTATTATTTTTACTTAAAGTTTCAAAACTCTACTAAAATTTCAGTCAAATAATCACTTTGACCTTGGAAGAATGAGGGAGCGAGTTATTGATATAGACATTATTTTCAAAACAAAGAATATATCTACCATCAGTGTCTTGAGGTGAAGGAAATTTAAGTATCATTACATTTGATTCTGTAACATTAGCACAATTCAATGTTAAAACTTTTTCTCTCAAGCAAGAAATAGCACAGGATACAACATAACATTAAGTTCAACTGAAGTGGTGAGCATTCAAGAATAGAAATGAAAACTTCAGTTATCAATTCCACTCTGAAAGAAATACTTACCGCTGAGAATATAAGATCTGTGGTTCCCAAATGAGACGAGACATAGGATAGTACCTCCTCTGACATGAGATAGTCTCTAATTGCACTGTAGGGAAAGATAAATAAGAATTAATCATATAAATTGAGGGAATCTTAATGTTACTCACTACCATACCAAGAGTTAGAAATGTACATATTAGTATATTCACTGTATACAGTTACAAAGAAAAACACTGTGTAGCTATTATTAATTGATCAGCGGCATGGATGACTGCAAAACCAGAATAAGAATTCATAGATTTCCATATACTTACCATATGCCTTCTTCTGGCAAGAGAGGGAGCACGGTACATAGGTAGGACTTTATGTACTTTCCCATCAACTCCCCCCCTTCTTCTGCCAGACTCCGGTTGTCCTCCAGGCTTAGTTTCAAGTCCTCTACACCCAGTTCCTTCTGTCTCTGCTCCTCCTGGATTATATACGATCTGTGGATGAATGCCTGCCGCAACAAGTCATCTTCGAACTCTTCATTTAACCTCTTCCCAAAAGCGTACAGTTCGGCATCATAATTCCTAATAAAAAAAAAAGGAAAAGGCACGAGTGACAGAAATAGTTTTATATCACACTGTCTCTAAAATGCCATGAATATAATTTGCAAAAAAACAAAAAAACAAATAGCTATACACAAGAGGAGAGTTTGAGTTGAGTTTTAACTCCGCTTCATTCACAGATAGGGTAATAGGGACTGAACCAACAATTTAAAGTCTGATCCAAACCACTTTGTGCCTCCAACGACTATTAAATCTGTGAACCCTTGATTACATGGCAACAATATTACTTAACCTTTAACCCTTTAACAATTTCATCATCATGGGATTAGTCGAAAGTGGCACAACTGCAGCCAATAAACCAAACCAATCAATCATCATAGGGAGACCTGAGAAGAGAGATATGCACACTATGATCACGTTACATGTATATTTCGTAATAAACGTGTTCACAGTATAATTTGTATATAAGTTTTATCAAGTTTAATGTTTCAGTTCTTTACAACATTTTGTATTTTGGCAGAATTTCAATTTAAAACTAGTAAAAGGAAAATATATCAGGACCCATGGTAGCTCAGTCAGTGGGACATATGACAGGCATGTTGGAGACACTGGTTCAAATCTGGAGATGGAAATTTTCCCAAAAATTCCCAGTATAAACCAACTCTGGGGATCAACAAGCCTCTAACCATTTCAATGTCTCATCCTGTGATCTGTTTAAAATCTCACGTGAATGTCTACATTAGGTTGTTATCGAGTTTGGTTTCAACTCCACTTTACGCACAGAAAGGCTAATTGGGACTGGACGTACCATTCAAAGTGAGATCTGAACCACTATGTGCCTCCACCTGGTATTGAACCCAAGACATATTGATTACAATGTGATGAAATTAGCACTACGCCATCGGAGAGGCCTGGCTTCATTATAGTAATGGGGATATTAACAAGGAACATACACTTCAAAGAATATGTATGTCTAAAAAAAATGCATTACCAGTCGAGGAAGGCTGATCTTCTCATTGGTGGTTGCGGTCCCATTTTTCCCTTGCGCTTCTCAATCTCCCTTAGTGTTGGAGCGACCCATCTGTGGATTGATCTACTGGCTGAAACAAGAGATAAAACGAAATAAGCAATGAAATAGGCAACTTCGGACATAACATTTTATTAATTTAACCACAGCAACCAAAGCTATTATAAATTATTTATCTTCTTATATGATCACTGAAACACAAAACTGTTCATAAATGGCTCCATATGGACCAGATATAAGTTTAAATGAGGTTCTCAAATGCATATCACACAAAAGTTTCCAAACATGCAAAAGTTAGAGCTGAACATTAATATTGATTTATACTAACACCATTAGACTGATGGTCAGGTCAAATTTTGATCCTCATATAACAATTTCTCTAATTTCTCTAAGTGTTTGAATTTATTTTACGACATGGTTATCTCGTAAAATATGCCATTAACGGTACCGAATGTTTAATGATTTTTATCAAAGTTTCACAGGAGAAAGACAATGTATTGTAGAAATGATTGTTACTGTAAATTTGAACATGGTGAAAATAATTACCACTGTTTGGAGTTCTGAAAAGTGTAATTTATCTGTGAAAAAAAGATGCAAGAAGTATCTTATGCAAGCACCTGTGCTTCCCATCAACAAGACATTTTTCGTTCATATAAAAAACAGAAAGTATTGCAGAATAGTGGATATGATTGTGGCAGTAATTCCCACAGTTTACAGTTCCTAAAACTT
Source organism: Lepisma saccharinum (assembly GCF_977018435.1). Classification (NCBI taxonomy): domain Eukaryota; kingdom Metazoa; phylum Arthropoda; class Insecta; order Zygentoma; family Lepismatidae; genus Lepisma; species Lepisma saccharinum. The sequence goes on from NC_139233.1 coordinate 7,373,418, forward strand.
CTATTTATCAGCAGAAAGAAGATGTAAAAGGTACTTTACGCAAATATTCCCACTTTCCATTGACAAGGCATTCCACAAACTACTGCTGACAAGGCTTGAACATGAGATGTTGAAAGCATTTAAGGAAATAATTGTAATGATAAGAGCCCTAAACTTTGCCTGCCTAACCTTGAAAGCATTTAGAGGCGATATTTGAATACTAACTGCACTAAACCTGACTCGCTTAACCAAACTACGAAATACTTTTACACACGCGACCTACATGGCAGCAGCAGTCCATAAGCAAGACAACAGTAATTGAATGACTGGCTGCACGAGAAGAATCATATTGGAGCACGAAGTAATCACTAAAACTGTGTTAACAGACATAAATAGAAATTGAACCATGAAATAAATAAATGTCTTCATACCATGATGAAATCAGAACTTGGGCCACATATATTTCTCCTTTGGGGTTACTTGCTGTGTTGAACAATTAAAGGTCTCGCTGCAGAACATGGGCTGCTTTTTACCTCTAAATAGACTAACAAAATGTATATCCTCTGAAAGTACGTACCTTCTACTTCCATTTTCCTGTGTTACTTTTCCGATTTCTATTATATTATTGCACGTAAAAAAATGTTTTTCCTGCTACTAAAAGCAATGCATTTCTCCATTTTTCCATATTGTTTACGCACAGTTGCTGTCATTTGTTTCGGGGTCTTCTTTTCCGCACAAGAGTTTTGCTACCTTGTGTTCCGACGTCAGACGAGGAATGCCTACAAGGTTAGGTTCCATTAGTATAAATACAATGAAAAATTATTCTTTGGGCTAAGAGAACTAAACCAAGCTAGCCTAAAATAAAAATGCTTTATCCCGTGACGTCAGAACACAAGTTTGCCCAAGTGTTGTGGGATAAGTGACACCCTTCATTTTGCTGATTTCGAGTTTATTTGCTGCCCGGATTCCACCCAGTTTATTTCATTATTTCAGACGAGGAATGCTTACAAGGTTAGGTTAGGCCTGTTAGATTGTGTTCCAATAGCATATATACAATGAAAAATGTTTTTCCTGCTACTGAAAGCAATGTATTTCTCTATTCGTTCGTGTCCACATTGTTTACGCACAGTTACTTTAATTATTTTGACGAGGAATGCCTACAAGGTTAGGTTTCATTAGCATAAATACAATGACAATTATTATTCAGGCAAGAGAACTAAACCTAGCTACCTAACAACGTAGGCATTTTTTGCTTTCACTAGATTCATGCAGGAATGTACGCCACCATGTCACTTTTTCCTTCGAAGAGCGCCCAACCTGGATACATATTTCTAATTTTTTCAAAGAAAATTTTTTCTGCTCTTTCAAACTTACTTTTCCCGATTACTAACTAAAAAAACATGACCAAAAAATTATGAACCATGTTCCTCCTAAGCAGCCCATGGTAAATGTCTGTTATATCGGAGACACTTTCCTTCAAATTTACAGGAGAAACTACTTACGGAAATGAGTTTCTGTTGCATTTATCAAACTTCGTGGAGGTATTTTGTCACTATGGAATGCTGCACAACAGAAAATAAGCACTTTTGATGTATAAAAGTAGCCTTTTGTGCGAAGCGACAACATTATGCCGTTGTTTTCATTATGAACCAGCAGATGGCGCGAGTGTTGAAAGTCACGCGGTCTCGCGAGAGGAAGAAGTGTTTCCAAACGTGCCTTTTTTTTACCAATTTTTTTTATTTTTATTTTTTAACTATGCTTACCAAACCTAACCCAACCTTGACGGAAATGGTTCGTGGGGCTAACGTGAATGGTTTTTGGGGCTATCGGGAATGGTTTTTGGAGCTATCCGTCAATGGTTTGTGATGACATAATGAACATGAAAGTAGGTATTTTTCGGTTAAGAAGGTTGCAACACTGCATGCCCACTCCAAATCGACAAAACACAAGCACGAGGCGTGATGATCCACAGCTGTGCGCAAAATATTCTATGCTCCGCAACGGAAGAAAAGTTATTTTCATGTAAAAAGCATAATTGCACCTTAAACTATGTTCCGCAATACAAAATTGGTAAGTACGAACCATTTAAAACTGAAAATATCCGATATAACAGACATTTACCGCAGCCCATATTCTGCAGTCTTACCCAATTAACTTCAGTGTGTTTTAAGATATTTGGTGGGAAATGACTTTGATAAGTAGGTTCGGCAATTAGGTTCTCTCTCCCTCTTTCTCTAAAACATTTTCTGAGAAATATACACATGTAGCTCATACCATTATGGAATCTGCATTGAAATTGAAAACCATGAAAAATTCCAGATTGACTAATTCACATTAAAACGAGTGAGTTATGGATCTTTACTTTTGTGCTCATAATCCAGGTTCCTTAAGGAAGATTCTTAAGACTTTCAAGCAAAAACAAACATTAACTCCTTCCCTACGGTGACGTTGAAGGGAATCTCGTCCAAAAGTAAATCATCTATATGCAACCGTAAATTTGTTTCATCGTAAAACGTCAATAATTTAAAAAAAAAACACACTTTAAAAAGACTTGCCGCATTATGAAGCTGACGAAAGTAATCTACACGTAGGCTCTGCAAAACAAAAAAAAAATCCAAATTAGGTAAGGTAAAAGGTATAAAAGATAAAGTTCCCCCTGCATACAGCACCATGCTATAGAGGCACATTTAGGGTATGTGGGGGTAGGGCCCACCATCCATGTATAGACGTTCCGCAAAAAAGGAAGACTTTAAGATAGTCTATGCATAGCTCCAGCGCAGTTAATGGGTTAACTATATTTCAAAGAGGTGTGTATGAGTAACTTACCGGTGTACGAAATACATGTGTGCCTACTTAGCAGAAACGCTGAACGACATAACTTCAAAATCATTCTGCTTGTTTTACAAGTTTTACAACTCAAAATTGTTCTCTTCACGTTAGATTCACAAGCTGCATGTCTGTTTGTTTTGGATTTGGATAAACCACAGACAAACGGATCGATTCGATTTTCATTGGATCTCCCTTATCGCATAGCACTTGAGCAACCTTGAATCCTGACGTCACTGGAAAAACCCTCTTGTTTTTTTAGGTTAGATGCCCAAGTTGTTAGGTTAGGTTAGGCTAGCTAGGTTTAGTTGTATTAGCATAAATAACAAATTTTCTTTGTATTTATGCTAACAGAACCAAACCTAACAACGTAGACATTTCTTGTCTGACGTCAGAACACGAGGTTGCTCAACTTAGTAATTTTATAGTTTCTTTGTTATACATTATACATTCTTATTCTTTCTTATATTTTGATGTATAATCAAAATATAATTATTGATAACAACTCGTTTGAATCAGTTTACAAATTCAAATACTTAGGAGTAATATTAACAAATGAAAATTATATTAAAGAGGAAATAAAAAGTAGGCTTAATTCAGGAAATGCATGTTACTTCTCTCTTCATAAACTTTTGTCTTCTCGTTTAATATCTAAGAAACTAAAAGTTAAAATATACAAAACCGTAATTTTGCCTGTAGTATTATATGGGTGTGAAACTTGGTCCCTTACATTGAAAGAGGAACATAAATTGAGAGTATTTGAAAATAAGATCCTTAGGAAAATATTTGGACCTAAAAGGGATGAGGAGACAGATGAGTGGAGAAGGTTACATAATTTAGAACTAAATAATTTGTACTCATGTCCAGATATTATTAGAATAATTAAATCAAGAAGACTTAGGTGGGCAGGCCATGTGGCACGAATGGGAGAGGAAAGAGGAGTTTACAGGATTCTTGTTGGGAAACCAGATGGTAAGAGACCTGTAGGAAGGCCAAGACGAAGATGGAGGCATAGAAGGTTAGTTGAGACAACGTTGAGATGGACCTAAAGGGAATCGGTAGGGATGGAAAAGAGTATATAGATCTTGCTCAAGATATGGACAGATGGAAGGCCTGTGTTGCTGCAGCCATGAACCTTCAGGTTTAAGAAGGCTAGAGAGTTAGTTAGTTAGCTTTCTTATACATCGTATTTGCAGAATATCTTGTATATTGGATTTACAATAACATAAAATATGGTTTCAGATACTGGACAGTAGGGAAATTGCAAACTTCTCTGAAACGGAGTGTTAGTTAAGGTGTGTTTTAAACAGCGTACATTGATACACCTGATTCTTCAGCATATATGCTGTATAAAGAAACAAACTGCCAGAGTACTAATTGAGGTGAGTGTACATTTCAACCCAACGCCCATGGTCTGGCAACACTGCAAAGGTGATGTGCACAGATTAGGGTGATATGCTTTTGTTATTATGGTGCCATTATCAAAGTATATAATTTTAGGATGTTGATGTAACTCTTTTCTTATTGGTTTTGACCTATGATATAAGGTAAGAATCTTTTTCGTTATGATAATTATTGGATTATTTATGAATCACAATAATCGTGACAGTTGTATTTAGTTACAAAATGAGAATAGATTTGAACCAAAGTACACACTAGTGATTCTACGATTAGGTGACAGTTTAAAGTGTCGATTCTCTAACCAGGTACTAAGCTTATGGTGCAATTCTAAAGAAAACCTTTATTGCACAACCAATAATAATGAAAAAATTGGTAAATGTCTGTTATATCGGAGACACATGTCTATCGGATATTTTCAGTTTTAAATGGTTCGTAATTACCAATTGTGTATTGTGGAACATAGTTGAAGGTGCCATTATGCTTTTTACACGAAAATAACTTAGATTTTTCACATTACGAGTAATTGTTTTGAGTCCTTTCTTCCGTTGCGCAACATACAATATGGCGCGCACAGCTGTGGATCATCGCGCGTCGTGCTTTTGTTTTGTCGATTTGGAGTGGGTATGCAATGTTGCAACCTTCTTAACGGAAAAATACCTACTTTCGTGTTCATTACGTCATCACAAACCATTGACGGATAGCCCCACAAACCATTTCCGGCAAGGTTAGGTTAGGTAAGCATAGTTAAAAATAATAAAATTCTGTTAAAAAAAGGCTCGTTTGGAAACACTGGCGAGACCGCGTGACTTTCGACGCTCGCGCCATCTGCAGGTACATAATGGAAACAATGGCATAATGGGTAACACTTTACTATACCAGAGACGGATTTCTTCAAACTTACAGGAGAAAGTACTTACGCAAATCATTTTCTGTAGCGTTGTTGATGTTCGGTAATGTAGTTTTGATCCATTTTAATGCGAATGCATGTGGTTTTCTACGAAAATCTCTTTCCGACGCGCTATGCTGTTGCCGCCATTTGCTTTCTGCATGAGAGCACAATGTTCCATGTGTTTGATGACGTAAACGCCGTAGTCAGTGTTTCAACCCACGCAGTCTTTTCGCTATTAGATGACATGTCGTTGTCCGTATATGCTAAATTGAATTAAAGGAGTGCTAATTGAACCTAACCTAACAGGCCTAACCTAACCTAGTAGGCATACCTTGTCCCCGTGGGGCTATCGTGAATTTTTGGGCTAACGTCAATGGTTTTTGGGGCTACCCGTGGATGGTTTTTGGGGCTAACGTCAATGGTTTAATAATTACTCTTTATGTCGAAAATTGAACTTTTTCCCGTGAAAAAATTTTGTGGTGTTTTTAATTTATTTTTTTAAATTTAGGTATTTTTCGGTGAACAAGGTTGCAACACTGCATGCACACTCCAAATCGACAAAACACTGAAACACTGGCACAACGTGCTATGAATGGGTAAGCTATCGCCATATTGTGTGGAAATAAGGAAGAACAGTAAGTACTCGTTAATGTAAGAAATATACATTATTTTCTTTAGAAATTCATTATTTCACCTAAATAAATGTTCCGTAATGCAGAATAGTACGTTAGCAATGTAAAAAAAAGTGCGAAATAAATCATTGACAGGTGTCTCTGGTATAGTAAAGTAGTGCCGCATAATGTTGTCGCTTTGCACAAAATGCAAGTTTATTATATCGAAAGTGCTTATTTCTTGTTGTGCAGGCATTCTACGGTGAGAAAATACCTCCACGAACTTTCAATACTACAGAAACTCATTTCCGTAAGTAGTTTCTTCTGTAAAAATGAAGAAATGTGTCTCCGATATAACAGACATTTACCAAAAAATCTTCAATAAGAGATATAAAAGGTTACATACCTGCAATTTGTCATTAACATGGACGTCAAGCTGTAGTGAGTGACCATGTGCTTTGGAGGAATCTTGTTTGACTAATATATTTACAAATAGGTATTGTTCTGAAAACAAAGTCAGCACATTAATTTGTTGTCATTTGCATGGACTAAGTATAATTAAGCACACTAATAATAAAATCCCTGACGATGAGAGTAACGAACTCTCGAAAGCTCGGAATCGTATCCGGAAATCACCTGGTTGATATCCATAGAAAACCTCTTCAAAATTCGCCGGTAGGATGGCTTCCTGTAAAAATGAAGAAATATGTCTCCGATTTAACGAATATATGAGACGTAGCATAGAAATTACAGAAGGGTCCAGTATTGTAAATTCTTGCCTTAATGAGTAATGTTGAGTCGTTTACTGTTGATTATGTTATTTGAAGTCATACATGCTGCTGCTGTGAAGAGATGAATGTTGGTTGGTGATGCTGTATTTCTTGCAGTCTTGAACAATTCTGGTCCCATGTCATTTCTCTGTTTTGTTTTTGTATCAAACATTCAATAGGCCTGAGTCCCGTTTCCGCTTTAGAATGTGGCAATGTTAGCACTATTTTCACGAGAGTGGAAATGTTTTAAAAAAAGAACTTGCGTTGAAAGTTCTTGGTAACCGATAACATGTTCCAAAAATTCTGAAGGAGATTTGTTAGTTAGTTCTTTTGGTAAAATTTTCGTATCCCCAAAACGTATTTCTTCAATTTTACAGGAGAAAGTACTTACCGAAATGGGTTTATTTATACTTTAGGAAGGTCTTGGAAGTTTGCTTTCACCTTGTTGAAATTTTTTTGCCGATAAATCATGTAATTTTCGACATTAATGTCACTCCGATGCACGAAAGCTGTTCCCTTGATGTCCGTCTACTACGTGTACCAAATATTTGCGAGCGTTTCATGACGTAACAACCGGTCAGTGTTTCCAAATGCACAGTTTTGTAACTGTGTAACTGTTCTAGAACGTAAATAAACGTGAGTTACTGTTCATCATTTCTGATTACGAACTTGCGACAACATGACGTGCACAGGATCAGTGGCGTGCTCAATGTGAGGTTGATGGGTGTTATAACCCCCACTTTCGCCCAGTATCTCTAAGGCTATTTATGAATGGTTCGTGGGGCTATTTATGAATGGTTTGTGGGGCTATCCGTGAATGGTTCATGGGGCTATTTATGAATGGTTCGTGGGGCTATCCGTGAATGGTTCGTGGGACTATCCGTGAATGGTTTGTGGGGCTATCCGTCAATGGTTTGTGGGGCTATCCGTGAATAGTTCGTGGGGCTATCCGTGAATGGTTCGTGGGGCTATCCGTGAATGGTTTGTGGGGCTATCCGTGAATGGTTTGTGGGGCTATCCGTGAATGGTTCGTGGGGTTATTTATGAATGGTTTGTGGGGCTATCCGTGAATGGTTCGTGGGGCTATCCATGAATGGTTCCTGGGGCTATCCGTGAATGGTTCCTGGGGCTATTTATGAATGGTTTGTGGGGTTTTCGAACCCGAAAATAATATTTAATTTTGAAAAAGAAATTTAACTATGTTTCCTAACCTAACCTTGCCGTGCATGGTTCGTGGGGCTAATATTTATGAATGGTTCGCGGGTCTATCCGTGCATGGTTCGTGGAGTTTTCGAACCTGGAATAAAATACAAAATCAGTAACACGAAAGTAGGTATTTTTCTATGAAGGAGGTTGCAACACTGCATAACCACTGATCATGGACTACGCTAGTCAAGATTTCTCCGCCACATCGCATGCAATGCAAGCGAAAGCGAACAAAATAAAAATACTCGATATTTCGAAAATTGAGATTATTTGCGTGCAAAATACGAAACGCGAAATAGAAGAATCCTTACGAATGCAGAATATGTAAGTATCAATGTGAAAAATACGAAAATAAGGGAATTAGAGACGTTTGGTGGTTACCGAAATTTTAATGTTCTTTTTTCTCCTCCTCGCTAAAGTATCCAGATAAACTAATCCATTCATTCCAAACCGAGCACGAAGAAAGTGTAACTGACAGGCGAGTAAGCTGTGCACAATAAAATGTTATTTTCCAAGATTGAAAAAGTCCCTACGTTTTCCCTCATTTGGCAAAACCTGTCCCTACGCGGGCGAAATATAGTGAAAAGTCTCTGTGTAGTGACATGTCCCTACGGTTGGCATCACTGCAGACAGGTGTCGCATTCGTGCAGTATGAATCGCCCTCTCGCGATTGACAACTCCCCCGATAAGCTGCCCGTGGTCTCGCAACAACTGAGGTTAAAGTAGCGATGTCTAATCTAAGATTAGATGTCTGAAATAAGGTGCCAGAAATATTTATATTTGGGAGGACACCTTTCCCAGCATCCTTGCGACAAGGTACGTGCTTATTTCAATTGTAATTGTGAAAAGTGGAAACATTACAAAACAAGCTGTTTCTGTTACGGACTTCCTGTAACACAATTTGCCGAACGGCCGACACTCTCGCGGTAAACGACTGAAATAACCTCCCTGTACTTAAATGTAATAGCATGCTAAAAGCATAGAAAGTCTCAATTTTTTTTTTTAAAAAAGGAATTTTCAGAAAATGGTAAAATGATGTATTTCAAAATGGTGGTCTAAATATGGGCTACCATTGGCAATATCACAAAAAGCAACTAAAATTTAAAGTAACAGTCATTTATGACTAAAACATTATAAAATTCACATTTATGAATAATCTGTTGTTTTGAAAATCATGCACAATGAGAAAAAATCGAAATTAAGAAAAATATCCAAATATTTGTTGATCTCAACATGGACGAACAATTGAAGTAGCATAAAAGATCAAAATAAAAAATGAAATATATTCATTTTTCATGTAGCAAGATGGAAAATGTTCTATGTAGATGACAGTGTGTCAGTCTATAATTTGCAGAAATCGCAAATATACAGATCTTCGTCTGCCCCTGCACACTCATTGTGTGCCCAAAAAAAAAACAGGATTGACACATCACCCACAATCATTAGGAAGGTCTTCAGAAAGTTTTTCACTGCAAAACATGCACTCGGCATCATTATCTTGTGGCTGTATTTCTCTGCAAGGAACTTCAATATCACTTTCGTCACTTTCAATCAACTGCATCCTAGTGACGGCCTCTTCTTCATATTCATCTGAATCGCTGCTATCCGCATCTTTGAGTTTCGTCTTTCGTGCTGCAAGGTTTGATGAACCGTGTTTGCAGAGGATTCCTTTTGCTTTCTTCTTTTCTTGGTCTTCTACCAATGACTTTCGTTTCCCTTCTCCAAAATCCAAGTTCCTCTTTCCCTTTCGTGGTTTACTTGCCGACCTCTCCATCGATGCAGAAAGAGCAGCCTTGTAGGGAGATCCCGTAACAACAGAAGCCATTGCAACCTTCGGACTTCGATTACTTGCTTTCTTTGTGATTGATGGAACAGGCGAGATATCAAATGGGCTAATGAGATCTCTTGACTTTCCTTGATGATTGGTCTCATCCTGCATGCAATGTGGCACAGAGTCTAGCGAGCCTTCTGGCGGTGTTCGACCTCACTGGGTTGATCCACTTGGTCCATGGATTGTGTCGGGTGACATCTCAGCTGAGGAGCTCGTCTTGCCAGATTCCCTTTTAGCTTCAATGAAGTCCACCTCGGAGAAGATATTTTTACTCATAGGCTAGATTCCTGTTGTTCTAAATCCATTTACTGCAACTTCACCGGTTTGGACCTTCAAAAAAGCTTTTCCAAAAAGATCCATCATGTCGTAGGGAGTGACAGGTTTCTGATTGTGATGTATCCACATCCGCACTTCCTCGCTATAGAACACCTTCAATGGTCCCATGAAAGTTTTACCTAGCTGTTGAAACTTGTGCGGAGGCAGGGAAATTATGGTTATTTATTTATTTATTTATTTATTGAAATTTCCAGTACAGCAGAAGCCATTTTAAACCGGAAAGAAACAACAGTAAAACAGTACACTAGTATTAAAATGAACACACGAAACAAGATAAAATAAAATAAACAAAATATAAATATAAACATAAACAAGTCGAGACAGTTCCAAGGTAAACAGATGTACTTCACAAAGGCATTACTTATATACAATTTTTTCTATGTTGGTGATACAAGATGGATATGAACTGAGTATATCGGTTTGGTTTGAGATTACATTGAACTGATTTGGTAGCCTATGAAATAGTGAACGTTGAATGAGTGAGAGTCTTGGAGTTGCAGTGTGGAAAGTTTCCTTCCTCCGTGTTTTGTGTCTGGGCACTCTGAGGGAGAGTTCGTGGAGTGGGATGCTGCATCTTAGGTTTCCATTAATGATCTTATGTAGTAATTTCATATCTGCAACGTATCTACGTGATTCTGGAGTATTTATGTTTAAGTTTATAAGCAGATCTCTCTTAGGTAGGTGTCTCAGGGCCGGCACTCTATATCGAACAATGGAGAGGAAAAAGGTTAGAACACGCTCGATCTTGGAGGTATGAGAAGGGGCAGCCATGTTCCAGATGGGTGAACAGTATTCTAGAATGGGGGACACAAAAGTTTTGAAGTAAATGGAAAGTGCTTTCGGGTTATGGATTTCGGTGAATCTGTAAAGTAAGCCTAGCATACGCATTGCCTTTTTTGTGATGGTTGATATGTGATTATCGAAAGTTAGTTTAGAATCTATGAGGATACCTAGATCTCGGTGTTGTGCTTCTTTTGTTAGAGTGATGTTGGTTAGTGTATAATTACCTTCAATGAAATTGTTATGTAAGAGCATTTCGAAGGGTTTGTGGTCAGTTTCCATCGCTTACACCATTCAGAGAATCTATTAATGTCATTTTGGAGAAGTTGCATGTCTGATGGCTGTTTTATTTCTCTCATAATCTTGCAATCATCAGCGAACAGTAGAATTGTGCTTGAGATGGGGGAATTAAAGAGGTCTGTGAGATCATCCAGATATAATACAAATAACAGAGGGCCAAGAACGCTTCCTTGCGGCACACCAGATATAACAGGAATTAGTTCCAGGAAGTATAACACGTTGCTGTCTATTTCTTAGATAGTCTTTCACTATTTTTAACGTGTTTCCAGTTATATTAAATCTGTTAGCTAATTTATGCAGTAAATAATGGTGATCCACTGAATCAAAAGCTTTGGACAGATCAAAGTACACAACATCCAACTGATTACGATTAGTAATTGCTTTTATGGCATAGGATTGCATAGAAGACAGATTGGTAAGGCATGAAGAATTTGGAAGAAAGCAGTGTTGCGCTGGGTTAATGTAAGGGGATGTGAATTTCAGAAGTCTATTTTTTAGAATCTTTTCACAGACAATAGCAAGTGTGGAAAGGAGAGAAATGGGCCTGTAACATGTAGTATCGTTTGCATTGCCAGATTTAAAAATAGGAATGATATTTGCTTTCTTCCATTGAGTGGGAAAGCAGCCTTCAGAGAAGCACCTATTGTATAACATTGCAAGAGGAGTAGCTAGCGAGTGAGCTGTTTTTTGAAGGAAAATAGTAGGAATATTGTCTGGTCCAGATGCTCGGTGAGAAGAAAAGGATGTAAGGAAGTGCAAGACTTCACCTGGTTCTGTAAAGACGGTAGAAAGCGAGTGAGAACAGATAGCTTTGATAGGCGGGTGATCCAAAACATAATTTGAAACACAATTATTTTGAAATGTTTGATTGAATAGTTCAGCTCTATCATTACCAACAGCTGAAATGCCATTGTGTGTTGCTTCCAAAGGGATGCGTTTGGTTTGTCTCCGTGAATTTATCAATGTCCAGAATCTCTTCGGATTAGTAAGGAGTTCATTTGTGACTGTACAGTGCTCGAAAAATCTTCTTCAGAGGTAGGTGCCAGCTCTGAAAATCAGGCACCAGGAAACCACCTACTAGCAATTGTGGATACTATAAGAAGCTGAGCCAACCCCTGTGGCGGAATGGTTAGCACATCGCGCTACGATGCTAGGGGTCCCGGTTTCGAATCCTGGACTGGGCTTGGATGTTTCTGAGTGTTTGTTCATCATATCATCATTCATTACCATCTTTGCAAATTAGCCAAAAGTGGCACAAAAAGCGAAGTAAAATAAAGCAAGTCAATCAATCTATAAGAAGCTGAGCATCATCCTATTCAAAACATCGCTAAATCATGTGAGAAAGTGGGAAGTCGGGGGTTGGGGACGAAGAGTAAGAAATTGTTACTGATTCTATGGAATGTTCACAACGTTGATAAAAAAAATCGCTTGCTAGCTTATGCTGTACTGCAATTTGAACTTAGAATCTTCAAAGTTTCGTACATTGAAACTTAAAAAACTGCAATATTACAGCAAGAGATCACAGTCGCCATGGCGACCGGGATTTTTCGAGCCCTGGTTATATGGTTAGATCTGGCAATGTCAATGACTTCCATATTCCTAACATGGGTGTAGTGTCCATCCAAGATAAGGAGCACGGGGGAGTTTGCTGTAGGGACAACTTTTTCGATGAAATGGTTAAGCCATTTCGTAAAAATGTTGGCTTGAATCCACCCAGGTGGATGTACGAGACCAATAGATCCCGGTGGAGCACCTCGCATGAGCTGTTCGGACATGTTCTTCCTTGGAAACACGATTGTTGGGGGAACGAAAACTCCACTAGCACTCATGCAAACATTGATTGTGACTTTAGCCCCCGCTTTCTGCTGATGTGAGTGCAGTGATTTGCCTCTCTCCTCTCCTTCCGATGACGTAAGGTACTTTACTTTGCACTATCGTGAGACCTGTTTCGTCGACATTAAAAATCCTGTCGGGAAGGAATTTGAACTTTTCGAAAGCTTCATCAAGAAGTTGAAAAAAATTCTGGATGTTTTCTTTCTTAAGGGGGTTCTAAAGCCATGCTAAAGCATAGACCCAAATTTCTAAGGGTAACCGTACAACTAATATAGATTCGGTAAGGAAGAAGTTTTCCGATATCAAAGATTGTTTTATTCACTAGAACATGTGAACCTTATAATTTTGTTACGATTAAAGGGATTTAAATAAATAACAGAAAATATCAGGTCTCCATCATGTTCAAACTGTTGCGCACAGATGGCACTGAAGTGGTAGTTTTGTTAATACCGGTGCATTTTCTTTCTTTTATGACTAGTATGGAAGATTTCGTGGTGAAACAAAGATCACATGTTCTTCCTGCAAGCATCTTAAATACTATGTGAAAAAATAAAAACATTTCGTACCTTCAGAGAGTAGTGCCTATCATTAAAACTTTTGAAGTGGCGTTTCGTCGCAATATACTCCGTGGTGCAGATTTAGCATACACTGTTGCCAATATTTCATTCCGTGTTGTCTAACGATATGATCAATGCAAGTTCTTGAAAGAGTGAAAATCAAACCAAGCTACCAGAGGATATCGAATTCCGTACAGATACGAGAACAAGGGAACAAATATTCCACGGAGGATGTTAAAAATCTGAACAAGCTCGAAGGTAAGTCTTAATATTTAATTGCTTGTTGCTTAATATTATCCATCAAAGGCAAAATGTTTGAAATATAGGCAAAATGTATAATTTATTTACATGTTGAAGAAATATCTTCTGATGTAATATCGGTGAGAATATCGCTTGACACTGCATGACTTTTTTAACTTCCAAACGAAGTTGATAATTCTTTGTAAATTTAAAATCAGAATAGAATGTTATATTTTACGTTAGGCATAATCCTAATAACTACCGTTTTGAGATCATTACTATAGCATAAAATATACGTAGCTTAATATGGATTATATCTGATATCATTAAATCAATATTGCATAAAATGCTCTATTTTCATTCCTGTAAGTTAATTTTCAAACCTACGAAACTCGTGCTATTCACATGTACAACATCGGAATGTTTATTACAAATCAGTAGTTTGTTTAAATGTTTTTTACTTTGTCCTTGTATATGGTTGAAACGAGTACTTGCTGACCTATTTTCTACAAGAGTTTCTCTTTTTATTTTTGAAGCAGCTCGCAAATATTCATATGTATTAAGTAGGTCAGGCTAAGTTAGGTTTGATTCGAATAGATGTAATGTGAGATCCCTTAATGTTGCAAGTTTCAGACACAGTTCTGTTATCTTCCTTTACAGAAACACGTCAGAAAACCGGTTTTGTAAACTGTATGAAGCTCTTCTGTTTTCTTGTCCTTTTATAATTTAGGACGGCTCATAATGAGAGTGCATTTCGTCCAATAACTTGATGCTGTATATATTTAAAGTCTTACCGTCTATCCAACACAAGTCTGTATGTTTACTGAGAATTTCAAAATGAGTACCGGTATAGATAAATGTTCCCATACTTGCAAGTACAAGGGCAATAACTTAATTGTGGATGACACAGAGCTTCATAGAAATCATAATTTGTCCTGATTATGCTACGTATATTTGGTTCAATATCAGATTGGATTTCAGTAGCCGTTTGTACTAAATAGTTTACTTCAAGTATCAGTGAGTTTCAAGCTTGACTAGTTTTTCTCTCAGACCTATGACTGATTGATTTTGATTGGATGCCTATTATTAACATTCCATGCAGATAAAAGTTTTTTTAATCTTTTTTGCTTCTTGGCTGGTCTACTATAATAATTCAATAAAAATATAGTAGGAACTGAATTTACATTTCATAATGTATTTCTGTTATTTTACCTCCAACTTCTGCTCCTTGGAACAATGATGATGAATAATGATTTGATAAAATGGATGATTGGAACAAAGATAATGATTAAATACATACATGAAACCGTGATTCGAACCTGGAGGAACCTCACTCCATATAGCGTTGCAATCATCACTCTACTATGAAAATATTTCTAACAATTATTTTGCCAATTTCTGTTTTAGGCTCATCATATTTAACATTCATTATAAAGTTAGATCATTGAAGTGAGCTCACATCGTGAACCGAACTGCCCTTTAATAACAGGACGATATCGTTAAGCATTATAGTGCCAATTGGATCCATTATTTTCAAATCCATTTACTCAACATCTGTAAGTTCCATTATTAACTCAACTTGTCTAAGGTTGTAACAATGTAATATCAATATTTTTTAAACATGTTTTGTAAGTTCATAGTCTCATATACGATGTTAAAACTATTTTTATTTGTTCCTTTTGCAGATGAGCATTTGAGAAACTAATCGAAGTGTCTTCTACCAATAGTAAAGAGCACTATTGAAATTTTACAAAAGGACAATAGGTTTGACCGACAATGGCAGTTGCGTACCATGGCAGTATAAGCTTCTACGGAATATACTGTAAATCAACAAAGTGGACTGTTTGAACTTTACATGGAAGAGTACATACATTTTTGCTTGCTAGCATAGACACTTGATTGAATGGTGATGATTTACTAGAAATCAAGAGTCCAAAATATGGTCAAGAAATTATGTTTCAAGCCCTAATAATATCTGATAGCAAGTGGTCATCAATTGTAAATGGTATATTAGGGGAAACAGGAGAAAAAAAGAACAGTGCCAGGGGTGTGACTTACTTGTCTTGTCTGTCAAGCATTGATACGCATTCATTGATATTCTTGCAAGTTTAAATTTTTAGAGGTATTTTCAAAAATCCTAAGGAAATAAATTTCTTCCTGAATACGATGATGATTTGCAAAAAGCATATCTCTCAGACAGTGGCGGCAATTAGGGGGAGGGGCAGATGGCCCCCACTTTTACCCCAATACTATACAAAACCTCATCTACCAATGGAAATTAAAGTGTCCTTGCCCTCTCCCAGTTTTGGAACCCAATCCCCAAAACTGCTCTCAGAGAATGCAATAATGTTTTGCAGGGTACGACAAAGAAAAATAATAAATATGCATTGAAACAACAACGTAAATATGATTTTATATATCCCGAAAATCTAGTTTTAGTAGTCCCTGTAAACAATTATTTTGTAAGCTATTGAACTTCTATTCTAATGGTATTTATTACTGTATTGTATCTTCCCTCGAAATACGTTTTTTAAATGTTCTTTATACACAGAAAGGCTAATTGGGACTGGACATACAGTTTAAAGTGGGATCCAAACCACTATATACAGTCAGCGGCAATAAAAATGGGGCACCTATATTCTGAAATACCTGCATCCCTGCAATGCATTATGTGTGTTGCCTAACTCAACGGCAGTGACAGAACTTGCCATTACATCACTCATCGCCGTAGATTTAGACAACATACAAGATGCATTGCAGAAAAGGGAGACTTTGAGGATCTAGTTGTCCCATTTTTATTTGACGATCACTGTACACTCACCATCTATCGAACCTGGGACTCCTGTATTACAAGGCGATTACATTACCACTTTGCCAAGGTTGAGGCTCAACTTCCCTCGCAATTCATATTAATATGTTGCTGAACTCGATGATATATCAGCAGTGTTTGAATAGTTACTCTTTAAAAGTAACTCCGAGTTAATCACTTGAGAAAGTAATTCGCATATAATTACTGTTATTACTGTTCTTTAGAAAGTACTTGACATAGTTATTATTACAGTTACTTTACTCTAAATTTGTTTCATCTCGTAAGACGTTGTTCGGATCATGAGTTGCAAGCGCGATGTCCTTTTCGCCACCGATGACCACTAAATGCTAAGCATTAAGTTTCATGAAATTATAACTTATTTCTTACATTTCATGTACAAACATTGAGGCAATAAAATTCACAGTAAACTTCTGTTACAAATCAATGACGATTAACATTTCATTTCATTTTGTTGAGCAAACCAAATATTTTTTAGAATTTTTGTTGAACTATAAAATTACTGTCCATGCGGATTGTTGGAGATTGTGTATGTAGTCTTATATGGTAAGTGTTCTAATAAAAATAAACTTGGGATACATCCTGGCTCTTGACGAAAAAAAATACAAAATTATCCTCATGGTCTCGAGATTTTAATAATCATCACTTGATTGATTTGCTTTATTTTACTTCGCTTTTTGTGTCACTTTTGGCTAGTTTACGATGATGGAGATGAGTGGATATGATGAAATTGATGAATTGACAGTCACGAACATCCATGCCCAGGCCAGGATTCGAACCCTGGACCCCTGGCGTCGTAGCGTGATGTGTTAACCACTCCGCCACGGGGGCCGGCTTTAATAATCGTCAATTTACACATTCTTTGAGGAGAACATTTGGTTCAATTTAATATTTCTTTCCATGCAGTAAAGTAATTATACAACTTACTAGTTAGGTGGAAAAATAACTGAGTTACAATTACTAATTTCATAACGTAAGTAGTTTACAGTTACTGTTACTTGAAAATGTTACTGATACTTCCAAAGATTCTACATCAGCTGCAGAACTAAAAACCAGAATAGACCAAATCAGTAAAGAACTATGAAACAGGACATTGTTTGGTGACATGACATGCACATAAATTAGATGCGCTACAAAACTGTATTTAATATTGAACTATTATAAAAATAAGAAATATGTCTTCTATTGTGTATCCAGGATTCTTCTGACATTTTTCTTTCAAAATCTTGATATTAAAACTCAGTAAAAATAAGGGTGCAGAATTACATGTTTATTCACTTGAAGGATAAAAGATTGAAGATCGTTACAGAGCGCTAATATTTATAAATATTTACAAGATGTTCACTGAAATTCTGCAAATTTATGAAGAAAATCTGCTAACGTCACCGATAAAAGATATAAATATGTTCAAGTACTGTCATATAAAGTGAATTCTACAGTCAATGCAGCATTCGCTTCAAACGTAATTGCAAAATGTTTTCAATTATTTCAATTACTCTTCTTATTTTATGCATTTATGTTCTCTTCTGCTTTCGAAATATTAAAAGAAATACATAATACAATACAAGGGATTTTATATTTTTGTCTAGGTGTTCTGTATGTGTCTATCCCTGTCTTTAAGAATAGTCAAATAAAGGTAGTGCCAACTGATAGCAGTCGAAAAATAGGGTGCACTAAGGTTTGCCACTAACATGCTGTCCATCTACCTCTGAAACCTTCAACAAGGGAGCCTCGGAAATTTTAACCAGGAGATCATCTTTCTGATGTGATCAATACATATCAATTGATTACATTCCTACTAAAAAGGTAACAACTAGTCTTATTTTTAGCCACTACATGCAGAACTTATTAAAAGAGGTGTTTATTTAAATAAATTACTTTATTTACATATATTTTACACACCTTTATTTTATAATTTCTGTTTTTTAGCCAGAGGAGCACCATCAGATGTACCCTGTTGCTCTTCCTCATTCTCAACATGGAAAATGGGTTGTGGTTGGGTTCTGGAAATAAGGAGAATCATAAACAGGCCAATCCTTGATACTATATCATGCATCTTTCATGATAAATGTTGCTACCATTCTCAACTGATAATCTAATATACTAACATGATTAAATGGTCGCACAACCACTTTTGTGTATTGTCAGTGCCGATGCTTGAATATTGCAACATTTAAAAGTTGTTCCAAATATTGATTAATACAAGGCACGTACGGAAAGTCATGAGCCTTGTTCGATCACTCTCGAGCAGTGATCATTTCGGTTGAAACCACACATATGACAAATATAGCCATCTGCCACATGCACACTTTCACTGTCAGTAGGAGAAAAATGGCATCCACAGACAGCTCGTTTCGTCAACATGCTGTCATAGAATTTCTTGTTAATGAAAATGGTGAAGCTGCAGAAATTCATCAGCGTTTACAGAATTTCTATGGGTTACTGTACAGTGAAAAGGTGGGTGAAATGTTTTAGAGATGGTAACACAGACATTGTTGATAAACCTCATAGTGGCAGACCAAAACACAGCTTCCATGCACAACATGGACCAGATTGACGAGCTTATCCACGGTCACTGTTCAAGAAATTGCACATTATCTGAACACTGGACACAAGTGCCAAACAGGACCTCATAAAGAGACTTGGTTATCAGAAGATGGGTACCAAGGCTTCTGACAAATGACCATAAACAAACATGTTTGACCATCTGTCCCGAGTTATTGATCCATTAAGAAACTGATGATTACCAATTTCTCAACAATATTGTGACCGAGAATGAGTCATGGTTCCACTAGTTCGAACTTGAAACAAAGCATCAGAGTATGAAATGGTGGCATCTAATTTGCCCATGCCAAAACTGCACAGTACATTCAAGAAACTGCGACAAGCAATTTTTAACAAGTACGATGTCATTTTGTAACATGAAAATGAACTTCCCATACAGCTGGGTGTACAGTACACAAAATTGAAAAGGTGGTCTGGTGGGAGCTAATGCCCCACTCTCCCTAGCCCCTCAGACTTTCACTTGCTTCTTGAAGAACAGCATTCGGGATACCAAGTTTAACGATGACAACAAGGTGAAGGATGAGGTTTGCCGGTGGTAACGTCATGCCGAAACAGACTTCCACAAGAGTGGCATTTTCCAGCTGAAGTTACAGTGGCACAAATGTGTTGACCAATTTGCATGTTGTATGGAAAAGTAATAACAAGATACCAAATTATGTATTACCATAGTGTAGTGTAAAGTGCTCCCCTGTGCTTTGCACCATGCCATGAAGGCGTAGGGGTGAGGAGTTAGGGCCCCACACTTTCTTGATCACAGTCGAAGGTGGGGGTGATGTGATCAGCACCATGCCTCTGGCTGCCTTTACTCCCCAGAGTTTCCTCCAGGTACCCACTTTCTACGATGCTGGGTGGGTCCCGGAGCACTTGAACAGGTGGGAAAAATCCCAAGTGTCTCACATGGTAGCCAGATGCCCTAATGACTGAGTTACCGTGGCTCATAATGTATTACCATAGGTACAATAAACATAGTGGTTTCTGACTTTCAGTAACATCACTTGGCTCATTACTTTCAATGCATACCTTATATTAGTGGACAAATACAGTTTTCCTTCACATGTTCAATAATGCCTATTATGTAATAACTAGAGGCACATATTTTTGACAAATAAGAAAGGAAAATTTCAGTACAAAAACAGTCAATTTTGGTTTTAAAATTGTGAGCACAATCCTAATTTGAAAAAAAAAAACAACCGCTTACTACACAAAATAAACATATCCCTTGTAACAGCACATTTATCTAGTTACCCGAGTATTTAGTTTATTTCTGTATAAAGAAATTTTTGCTATTCAAATATTTACAGCAGAATTAATCAATGTTATCTGGATTGCATAACTCACAGGATAGTTGGCAAATAAACTATAAACTTCGTGTTTAAGAGTCTATTTTGCACTTCATTTTGCATCATTTCATGACAAAAGAATGGTAGGAAAATGCACCTCACACTTTTCAAAAACAAGAAAAATTAACATTGCAATGTGTTGTATCACATTTTGAGTTTTCATCAAAAACAAAATACGCGATCCTCTGCTAATGTACCATAAAAATTAATAATTTTATTGCAGTAATTGAAAAAAAAAAAAAACACCCTTGTGGACTGGTCAAGTATGTCCATCTGAGCCAACTCAATATTTGTCAGTCATAAATAAATATTTTGGAGGACTTTTAGACCTATGTAAATTAACTCAATCTTAATGTAATTATTTTTATGAGAAAAACACTTTATCAAGAAATGATCAACTTCCCACCACCCTTGGTAGCTTGGTACGGAAAATTGTCAGAGTTTTAAGTCCACCTTATGCCAATTGGGACTGGAGCTCCAGTTGAGAGTGGAATCCGAACCACTGTTGACTGTGCCTCTGCCAGGGATTGAACCTATTACACCACTTATTAAAAGGCGACAGTTGCCACTACACCATCCGGAGGCCTCGTTAGACCACAGAAGATGGAATCAGCAAAGAAATGAGAGGGAAATCATATCCAGTCCAACAAACTGAAAATAACCAGCCAACTATTCTAATATCAAACTGCACAGAAAAATGAATATCGAGTTTATTAGAATAATTACTTTTCTCCATGAAACCAACAAACATATATCGTAGTGGTAATGCAGTTGCCTTGTAATTAAGGGATCCCAGGTTTGATACCCGGTGGAGGCACAGTGGTTCAGATCCCACTTTAAACTGTAGGTCCAGTCCCGATTAGTCTTCCTGTGCATAAAGTGGACTTAAAACAACAAATCAATCAATCAACAATTCTCCTGCATTAAAAGATACATAGGTTGCTATTTATGTATCCGGAACTGCACTAATATATCCATCATAAAGTTGGACATTTCTATGGTATGCTTACGGATGCTATTTCTGATTGTTACAGGGACTTGAAAATTTCATCGGAGGCCAACAATGGAATTTACTCAAACATTTTCGAGCAATGATTTTCTACGACTTTCAATGTGGATTATCTCAACAACAGTGCATCGATCAACTCACTTCGACTTTTGGCGATGACGCACCATCTAGAAGAACTGTATATCACTAGTTTAGTGAATTTAATCATGGACGAATCTAAAGAAGGCCATTCAAAATCAGTTGTTGTGCCAAAACATTGATGCTGTGCGAGAACTGTTAATGCAAGATCACCATGTTGTAACGAGCACATGAGCAACAGCCAGTGGTTGGCTCGATGCCACAGATACCTAAACCTCCCAATAATCAACAACATATGACGTGTCTCTTGTCAGCCCCTCTGCAGTGTGGAAGGTCGTAAATAGGAAGTGTTTACAGCCAAGAGAAAGGAACCTGTGACTTAGCATTGGGCTAGTGCCAAGACTTGGAAACAACCAAGGTCTCCAAAGACACGTGTGACATTGGAAACATTCCAAAGGTCCGCCTTGCCTGACAGCTGCCAACAAAGCTGTAAGGTTGCCAACTGACCAGTGAGTCCACATGCCAATAAATGAACTTAGGCGAAAATAGTCACAATGATAAGGAAGTTCTAGGAAGCCCACGCGGTAGGGCAACTTGACGAGTAGACAGATAATATTATAAAAACCACTTAAAACATAAAATAAAGATCCTGTTGTGTCTGCTGACCTATCGAGAGATCGTTGGCTGTGGCTAGACCAAAAGGTATGATGGACTTTATTTGTCTATTGTTGGCACCTTAGATTACTCTTCTAAGTCAGTAACTTGATATATATAATTAGTTAACATTAAGAGTGCACTAAATGTAATCCCTAGGCTACGTTTTTAGAATAAATATTGTGAATACGAGAAAAGTGAGTGTCTATCCACATCTTTAAACCTCTTATGAGTCACACTCCCGAGTAACAGCGTCTGCCAGTTAGAGGTGGTTACATTTAATGGTGTCAGTACTATGACAAGACTTGTCAAGTAGCTATTTCTCCTTCTCATGTCGTTTACAACGTAAAGGATAAAAGTCTCTATAATCCACTCTGCGCTATTTCTCAAGACACACTGTGCTTTATAACCCCTTTTCGAGACATGTTTACTGTTCGTAACAAATGCCTCCTATCAACTATATTAAATGATGTCAAGGGACATGTCAAATATTGCCCCTTAACTTGCACCACTAATCCTAAATTCACTACTCCAATACTGTTCAACGTATCCACATGTCTATTGTTATCGCCTTCTGACGTCGACATCAACGCCAAGTGCGAGAGCATACTCTTTAGTTTCCAACGTCAAACCCTTTTTGGTACTCTCGTTATTCAATTAGGTTGCCAGTGCAATCTATGTATAATGCACTCTTGTTTCAATGCCCAATTCCCTTGTATACTTCCTTACCCGACCAAAGCTCAGATCTCCCAAATCTTGCCCATTCATTGGGTAGACTATAATTTGACTAACAGATCTCACTATGAATGCCCTATTGAGCTACAGAACACACCTGCCTGCAGAATCGATCACCAACGTCTTAACATGAACCATTATCTCTCACACATAGATGTGGTCGTTTATGTTTGGTTGACCTTAATATCATGTGCCTTATTTACATTCATCTTGTGGATATGGTGGCGAGTTCACCGGCAAACTCTGAGGGCTCGGAAGTCTGTTCCGCGGACCGTTCCGATGAGGGCTCCCACATATGAAGCCCCCAGTGAACCCCCTATCTACGAGAGTATTCTGGAATAATAATGTATGTAAGAATCCATACCCTGTTAATATGTCTGCCAGTTAGAGGTGGTTACAATGTGACATATCGTGAGATTAAGGCATCCCTGGGAATTAGTATGACTAGCATACATAAGAAATTGCATTAACATTTAGCCGTGAAGAAGATTTGTTCGCGTTGAATCTCGCATAATTTGACAATCACTCAAAAAAAGGCTCGTGTCGATTGGTGCACAACTCACAAAATACAAAGAGGTCTACACAGGATCTATGCATATGAGCCCGAAAGCAAACAGCAGTCGACAGTGTGGGTGTTCCAAGATGAGCCAAACTCAACAAAAGTTGTTCGTGCAAGAAGCACTTCGAAGCAAATGGTCGCCTTTTTGTGGGGAAAAATGGACATGTGGCTGCAGTGCCACTAGAGAATCGTAGAACCGTCAATTCTGAATGGTACCCAACCATTTGTTTGCAGGGTGGCGACAGACCTGGAAAACCTGGAAAACCGGGAAAAGTCAGGGAATTTGAGGTGTCAAAAAAAGTCAGGGAAATGTCAGGGAATTTCGTCTTCATTGACTTCGAACACTCTTTTGACGATAATTGTTATAACTCGGGCACTATGGGAGGAATCTACTTCGGAGAAGTTTTGTTTTCCAGCTAAAACATCAGATCATGCAACCGTATATAATTTAGAACGCCGAACCGAGGAAGGGTGGTTTGGGGGCGCGACCCCCAAATTTCAATGAAAAAAACAAAAATTTGGAGTTTGACCCTTCTTCTCCTGCTATTTGCTAAGATGGCGCGAACCTTAGTATTCTTTTCAAAGAATTGACATTTCTCAAGAGAATGAAACATGTTTCATGCTCTTGGGTGCCATACAAGTTGAATAATAAGCCAAAATGTGATTATTATTTTTTTTACGAAAAATAAGTAATTTGCATTTTTGTAGGAAATTTCTTATAACTCGGGCACTATGGGAGCAATCTACTTCGGATGAGTTTTGTTTTTCAGATAAAGCATCATAGCATGCAACCGTGTACAATTCAGAACACCGGACCGAAGAGGGGCGGCTGGGGGGCACATCCCCCTGAATTTCAATGGAAAAAACATAAAAATTGGAGTTTGCCCCCTCTTCTTCCGCTATTTGTGGGAGAAGGCGCGAACTTTAGTATTATTTTCAAAGAATGGACATTTCTCAAGAGAATGAAACATGGTTCATGTTCTTGGGTGCCATACGATAATAAGCCAAGATGTGATTATTTTTTTTGTTACGAGATATATGTAATTTGCATTTTTGGAGGAAAATTGTTATAACTCGGGCACTATGGGAGCAATCTACTTGGAATAAGTTTTGTTCTGCAGCTAAAACATCAGAGCATGCAACCGTGTACAATTCGGATCGCCGAACTGAGGAAGGGGGTTTTGGGGGCGCGACCCCCGAATTTCAATAAAAAAACCAATAAAAATTTGGAGTTTGCCTCCTCTTCTCCTGCTATTTGTTAAGAAGGCGCGAAATTTACTATTCCTTTCAAAGAATGGACATTTTTCAAGAGAATGAAACATGTTTCATGTTCTTGGGTGCAATACAAGTTGAATAATAAGCCAAAATGTGATTTTTTTTTTTTTTACGAAAAATTGGTAATTTGCATTTTTGGAGGAAATTTGTTAGAACTCGCGCACTATGAGAGCAATGTACTTCGGATAAGTTTTGTTTTGCAGCTAAAACGTCATAGCATGCAACCATGTACAATTCAGAACACCGAACTGAGGAAGGGGGGCTTGGGGGCACGACAGAATTTCAAAAAACAAATCTGGAATTTGCCCTCTCTTCTTCCGCTATTTTGGGAAGAGGGTGCAAACCTTAGTATTCTCTTCAAAGAATGGAAGTTTCCAAAGAGATTAAAAAAAGTTTCATATTCCTGGGTGCCATACAAGTTGAATAATGAGCCAAAGTGTGAAATGTGGCATGGATATGTTGCGGAGACGGGGGAGGTTGGTCATCAATATGAATTTCCCAGGCTTGCTCCAGACCTGTGTCAGAGTTTCCACCCAAACGTAAGAGTATGAAGGTCCAAAAAGCACATTAATTTCGTAAACAGCACCATGATACCATATGGTATCATCAGGCCAGTACGACCTTACTCTGATGATACCATGTGGTATCTTTGGGGGAGTAAAGGTTAAGCCTCTAAATATTACGTGGAAAATGCATTGAATTATCATTTTTTCTTGTTCGTATGGGAGTAGTAAGGGAACTTGTCAACAGATGGAGGGGATAAGAGCGGGTGGCGCCATCCGATAGTTGTCTGACGTCGTAGTAAGGCATTTGTTGGGCAAACTGAAGGAACATGGAAACAAATAGGTTCCATTGATACATACGATTTTTGTCGGATATCTCCACCCGACAGAGTATCTCACTACAACATGCGACAGAAATTGCATGGACTGCAACATCCAACAAAAAGCGCATGCATAAACAAGAAGAACTTTAGACTGCAAATATGCTGCTGAAATTTTATTACTCTTCGGGCTCACTTTGCCTTATTTAATGTAGCAGTGCTTACAAATGTTTTCTTTCATCATCCTGACATATTACTGGTTTTGCACGAGTTAACATACGTTTACAATGACATTGCACTATTCTTAGATATCAAGAAGAATTCAAGCAAATGGGGTATATATTGAATACTATCACGAAAAAGTGAAACATAAATCTGCATTGATGAACGTTATAAAAATTGGCAAGTGCATGCTTCCAACCTCAAATTTACTGCAACACTAGTATTGCAATGACATTAACGCCACTCTCTGTCCTGTCTGTTTAAACTCGTGAGAGATGATCACTAATCTCTCACTGAGTAAGGTTAATGTCCAATATTATGAAATAGATTACTAATAATAAATATGTAAATATTTTAATATCATACTCATATTTACTCGAATCATTCAATCATAAAAGCAAATCACTTTCTTCAAGAATTGACTTTTCTCTGCCAGCCCTGCTAAATTTTCACTTTCCATCTACTGATTTATACGAGGGGTGGCCAGGATGTAATTCCCAATTAGTAGGGACATTGATTTTTCGCAAACGCCAAAACCGCCTCCCCGATGGCGCAGTGGTAGCATCGTCGCCTTGTAATCAAGGAGTCCCGGGTTCGATACCCGGTGGAGGTACATAATGGTTCGGATTCCACTTTAAACTGTAGGCCCAGTCCCGATTAGCC
This sequence comes from Lepisma saccharinum, assembly GCF_977018435.1. Taxonomy (NCBI): domain Eukaryota; kingdom Metazoa; phylum Arthropoda; class Insecta; order Zygentoma; family Lepismatidae; genus Lepisma; species Lepisma saccharinum. Next base: position 7,399,727 of record NC_139233.1, read on the forward strand.
TTACTGTGCATAAAGTGGACTTAAAACACCAAATCAACAAGCAAACGCCAAAACCGTGAAAAATGGTAATTGCTGCGAAGTTATGTTTAGGATAGTGCAGTGATGTCTGGACACATTTTTCGCTCGTTCGAAATATCGAAGTAATGCGAGTTTGGCATAAAATGCGAATTGTTGGCGTTTTTAGCTTTTTTTAAAAAAAATGTCCTAAAACAACGAAAAATTCAAGAAATTCAACATTCTTGACTTTTCTAGGCCATGTTTGTGTACATAGAATATGCAAGATTTTCAACATTTTATTCAAGAGTAAACTATAGATTTATACGTACATGGAATAATTCCGACAGCCGCATTAAATCATGTATTTCCCACGATTTTTTCAACTTCTATCAAAACCATTTGCATCACAGAGCAAAGTGACAGGGTTCTAACAGGAGATCGCGTGCGTATCTACAGTCACACGGGAGCCACATCTTCGTATTTGTCGCGCGAGATGTGTTTTGAATTACCAAGCTAAGTGCGCACCATCGGCATTTGTCGAGCGAGAAATAATGGAGCTCAGTCGTTAGGGCATCTGACTACCATGCGAGAAACCCAGGGTCGATCCCCTGCGGGGGAGAACCGGGTTGTTTTCTACCTATTCAAACTGCTCCGGCACCCACCCAGTATCATATGAAGCTGGTACCTTGAGGTTACTTTGAGGGATAAAGGTAGCCAGGAGCATGGTGCTGATCACATCACCCCTACCTTCAGCCATGATCAAGAAAGTGTGGGGCCCTAACTTCACACCCCTACTATACACCTTCATGGAAAAGTTTAGGGGAGCACTTTACTTTTACTTCCTCAAAAATCTGTCCCAACATATCAAACTGTCACGAAAATGCGTAGACCATGTGACCTACAATTTAAAATAATAGTTTAAAAGCACAATGGAGTATTAAGTTTCGGTATATTTGGCAGAAAAATGTACTAAAACAAAAACGCGAATTTTGGGAAACGTAACACTAACAAGTCAAAAAAAGATAGTGCCAATTTTTGGTGCCATAATATATGTGTATCGGTCACGTAAGATTGATCGATTTTAATTTTTTGGGTCCGTCGCCACTTATGGTCATATGCACCCTTCAGTATATATGGGGAAAATTCCATTATCTAAAAATCCTTAACTTAAAATTAAAAAAGGGGTATGGAAAATAACTTTCCCAAAATAACTTTCAAGATATCAAACTCTCACAAAAGCCATGTGACTTACAATTTGAAACAGTAGTTTAAAAACACCATGAAGGTATAATTTCAGATATTTGCCAGAAAATGCGCTATAATGAAAATGTTAATTTTGGGGAAAATAACACCGTATAGTAAAAAAAAAAAAATAAGAAAATACACCAATTTGAAAAGAAAAAAATATCAAGGTCCCTACCGATTAGGCATAAATAAATCAAGAATATCAGTTGTAAGTTATTGCATTAGCAACAGTGAGTCCTAACCTAATTTTCGGCATAATCACCACCCTTGTTCTAGCATTCGTCGTTGCATGGCACTAAATTTTGTATGCCCATGGCATATTTGTCTGACGGCAAAGACTGGAACTATCTCTACCACAGTGTAGCTGTCAAATCCTTGCCCTGCCAGAAACCTCTTCAGTTAAACAAAGAGATGAAAGTCTGTACATTCAAGGTGAGGGCTGTACAGGGAGTGGTTCAAGATCTCTCACCTGAAGTGATGCAAAGGGCCCGTGTGTACTCAGCTGTATGGGGTTGTGCACATTCGACTGGCCTTCCGTGAATTGTCTGCACCATCGTCTGACCATACTATCCAGTCTGCACACGTCACACGATTGCTGGTGGCTCTGTGCCAAATTCTGAGCGTGCAATGTAGGCTACATGGCAGTCGGTGGTATGAGAGTTGCAATCTTTAACTTAGAACTGTCCTAAAACGGCTGCATTGCAACTGTACCAGATTACAGCTACATGCCACTTCTTCCTGCCTGCACGTGTGTGTGTTGCTCTCCGACCACTAGTGCGTGGAGCTTTTTTCAGCACTCCCCTCGTATATGAACTTTCAGAAGCTTATATTATTAGTGTTTCTGTTTTAATGTGTGGTTAGCTAAATCAGGTACCTATACAATGCTATTCTATAAATTCCTTGCGTTAAATTTCTAATAGGCAACCTACATACCCTTTTCGTCAGCATTAATGGTATAACTGCATGTTGTCAGTTTCACAGTACTTCACTTGGATATACTGTACTGAGGCAGAAACCCCATTGATACGAGGGTCACTATTTATATTTTGGGCCTTGGCAACACTGATTGAAGTTAGGCGCGATTTGACGTTTGCACGGAATCGTCGGGCATTATTGACCATAACGTACTTCAAATGTTTTGTCAATAGCTTCATTTGTGTTGTTTATGTTGCCTTGGAGATTGCGCGACAACAATAAAATGGAATTAACTCGTGAACATTTTCGTCCGATAATTTTTTACGATTTTCGACGTGGATTATCAAGACAAGAGTGCATCGATCAACTTACTTCCACATTTGGCGATGAAGCCCCATCCTTTGCCACTGTGAGACGCTGGTATAACGAATTTAATCGTGGCCGCCATTCGCTCACCGACGAGATTCGCGAAGGTCGTCCAAAATCAGTTGTTGTTCAAGAAAACATTGATGCTGTGCAAAACCTAATACTGCAAGATCGTCATGTGACATACTGTGAGATTGAGGCAACCATAGGCATTAGTTCCACCAGCATATATAAAATATTACATGATCATTTAGCTGTGAGAAAGGTACGTTCTCATTGGATCCCACACAATTTGACAAAAACTGAAAAAGACGCTCGCGTCAACTGGTGCAAACAAATGCTCAATAAATACAATCGTGGTGCTTCAAAAGACGTATATAAGATTGTAACAGGTGACGAATCATGGATATATGCATATTAGCCGGAACGTAAACAGCAGTCGACTGTATGGGTGTTTCAAGATGAACCCAATCCAACAAAAGTTGTTCGCGCTCGAATCACATCGAAACAAATTGTCGCCTGTTTTTTCGGGAAAACTAGTCATGTGGCCACTGTGCCTTTAGAGGAACGTAGAACGGTCAACTCTGAATGGTACACAACAATTTGTTTGCCAGAGGTCTTCGGTCATATACGGAAAACAAACAAACGCTGTCGGATCATTCTTCATCAAGACAATGCCAGCTAACGTCTAACAACCGACTTTATGAAGAGTCAAAAAATCGAATTGATGGGTCATCCGCCATACAGTCCTGATTTGGCACCCAATGACTACTTCTTGTTCCCGAATGTCAAGAATAAATTGCGTGGACAACGATTTTATTCGGCGGAAGACGCCGTTGATGCGTTCAAAAACCATATTATGGAGGTGTCTCAAGAAGATTGGAAAAACTGATTTGACAAATGGTTCGAACGAATGCAAAAGTGTATTGACCATAAAGGAGAATACTTCGAAAAACAATAAAGCAGTTTTCAATGCCAAATTCCTGTTTTTTTCATTGTTAGGATCAAAATATAAATAGTGACCCTCATAATGTAAGGAAATATGACACTTTATTTTGTTCGATTCAATTGTTTCACTTATATAAAAGAGTTAAGTTGTTTGCTTTACAGAGAAGAGAGAAGTATCTTTATGCTTTGAAAAATTAGTCCGCACTCATGGTTCTTGTAAGCAGAGGGTTCCAAACCTCAGTGGAAATATCAACATATAATACCGAGAATGTATAAGGAGACTTATAAATTACAAATTGTATTTCTTAATCAATCACTCTTCACTCTTATCTCATTTAGTCGTAACTTTAAAAATAATCAAATATTTTATTTTAAACTTACTGCATATGACAAAATTCCATAATCCTTCCCTAGCTTGTGAATTGTAATAATTTTCCAAATTCACTATTTTGCAGTTTGAATTCAAATCATAGAGAATAGAGAAATTAAGTCAATTTCATACAAGATGAATATTGGTACTTAACAAAACCATACGTGCAACTGTATGAGTTTATTGTTTCCATTTTGCAAAAAACATCGATTTAGTTTAGTTTGTAATTGTCAGGGAAAAATGTAAATTTTGTCCTGGAAAACCTGGAAAAGTCAGGGAATTTCATTTCTGCTTGTTTGTAGCCACCCTGGTTTGCCAGAAGTCTTTGGGGAAATCAGAAAAAAACAACCAGCAAAGCAGGATCATTCTTCACCATGACAATGCAAGTTGTCACACATCGGTCCAAACAACTCAGTATTTGACCGGTGAAAACATTGAATTGATGGCCATCTGCCGTATAGCCCTGATTTAGCACCCAATTAGTACTTTTTGTTCCCGTACGTGAAGAATAAGCTACGTGGTCAACGATTTTCGATGCCAGAAGAAGCGATTGATGCGTTCAAAATGTATGTTTTCGAGATACCTCAATCGAAATGGACAAAATGCTATGAAAATTGGTTCAAACGTATGCAAAAGTGCATCGATCATCATGGAGAATATTTTCAAAAATAATAAAACTATTTTCAATGATATTATTTTTTTTTTTTGTTTGTTATTCCGGATACATAAATAGCAACCCTCGTACTATGCAAAATTTCCACAATGTTCACGAGAGATAACAACAACCAACTTGCAAAAAATGGTGAGCTGATGGTCAAGAGCCAAACCAAAATTTTAAGTTGGATTTTGGACGGCTCATTTCGAACACAAGGTAACAAGAAGGCCCAGCAGAAGAAGGGAGGAGGAACACAATCTTTGTTCGAGGTAACTCTTTAGATTTTGTATTCAAAATACTTTGTGTTATGCAAAACAATCAACAATGAAAATGGTTCTACTGCTACTTTTTTGTTGTTGGCACCTACCTTGTGTATGCCGGAGACACCCAGTATGGATTTTCTTCTGCCTCCTTCGCAAACCGCAAAATGGCTTCCCTAGGATCTTGATCATCTTCTACTTTCTTGCTCAAACCCAAGTTCCGAATTACAAAGGAGCTCAAGGTGCCACCAGATGCCGCCACTCTGCCACCCTGACCTGAAATCACAAGTAAATATATATAAAAAAATGATTTTCTCAAATTCCACATACATGATAACTAGGGAAAGGAACTTTAGGTAATTAAATGTTTTTTCTGCGATAAGATACAGACCCTCATTTTTGCCAAAATTCTGATTATAGCCTTATATGTCAACACAGCAAATTTTATTTTACATAAAAACACATATTTTCCAGTTTTCCGTATGTAAATACATATTTTGCGAATTTTCATTTTAAATACATAAAATCGCTCATTGACTTCATCCACCTCGAAATCCTCGAAGGAAAAATGTTTATAGGCTACTCTGCACCTCTTTCATATTGAGAGTGCTAGGTTTGTTTTGTCTTTGAACACCCTCGCTGGCAGACTTCTGGCACCTCGCCTACGATCCTATTGGGAGAAAATAGCTGTAAGTAGTAGCTGGGGCTGGCTACACGTAATGATAGCAAGGCTTTTTAATGAAGCAATGCAGCTATTGTGGCCGGAAGGCATAACATTTGACAATGTTCTTCTCCTCGTGACAGATGCTGCAGCTTACATGAAAAAAGCTGCAGTAGGCCTTGCTGTTAGCTACCCCAAAATGGTGCACGTTAAATGTGTGGCCCATGCGTTGCATAGAATATGTGAAAAGATAAGAGCTCTTTATCCCAATGTCGATAAACTGGTTTCAAATGGCAAGAAAGTTTTTATCAAGTTGGCTAGAAGAATAGACAATTTTAAACAAAAATGTCCTGAGGTTCCCCTTCCCCCTACACCTGTAGTTACGCGATGGGGCACTTGGTTGGATGCAGATGTTATGCCCAGAAGTTTGAAAAAATTGTATCTGTTGTAAATGATCTCGACAAAGAAGAATTCTGCAAGAACTGTTGATGGAGCCCTCCGTAAAAGTCGAATTGGCATACATCTCAACAAACCTGTCCATTCTCTCTAATTCCATATGAAAGCTTGAATCGTCCGCTAACACTTTGGCAGCTTCCATTGTTAAAGTCCGTATAGTAGAACCGAAACTGCAAGAACTCACTGGATCTAAGTGTCTAAATGTACAGAATTTTTTTGGGAAAAAAACAAGGTTTTCAAACTTTGTGCCAAATTGCATGTGTTTTGGAAAGTGAAGTAGAGGAAGAGGAAGCTTTGGAAAACTTAAGCGTTAGTGACATTTCGTGATTCAAATATGCAAGAATTGTTTCTTGTGACGTGGAGCGATCTTTCTCACAATATAAGATGCTTTTTAGAGATAATCGTCACAGATTTACAATGGAGAATTTGGAAAAAACTATGGTGATCCACTGCAACTCTTCCAAAAAATTGCTCGCTAAGAGGTAATCATTTAGAAACTAATTTTAGGTGTTTAAAATGCATGTTATAGTTTGTTTTTGTTACCAAATGTTTTTATTTTTGTCACATATTTTCCTGTTTTTATCACATAAATATTTCTGTGTTTTTTAGCACATAAAGTTCCGTTCCCTAATGATAACTACATGGAATTAAAATTAAACCTCACATTGGACTGTGCTAGCAACAATGGTGCTAGACATTTTGCTTTGTTTCAAGATTTCAAAAAATGTCATCAAATTTGAGGGAGGAAAATTGACAGAGTATGTTTCAAACAAGTTAGTCATTTTTCATCATCAAACAGAGAAAATACCTCTGTGTAACATACAAACCCTGTAAACCTTAAAAATAAAGACCTAAGAAGCTTTATTTAGGTGCAATAGGTTCGAACAAGCAAAGTAGGTTATTTCAGGCTCTATAAAAGTTCCTTTGTTGTGTTTTTCAATGAGGCGGCGACGTAACTTGTTGTTTCTTATTTACCCGCAAAGGAAAAATGGGCTTTTCACCTAAAATCTGAGGTTTACTTATTAGGTTTCGAAAACATTGCAAATTAAATCATTACAACTTTCGGTCTCCCTGGTTTAAAATAATGAACTACTTTAGAATGATCACAAAAAAAGGTTCCATTTAAATCCATGCCACAAACGTGGTTAAATTCTTCTCTTGCATAAATATAATAATTCACTATAACTTTCTGAAAAACAAAAACTTACTTTATTTGTCTACTGATTTTGGCAAATCATTGCCACAGTATTCACAGAAGGCTGGTGATTGACAATCTAATAAAAGTGATTCTTAGAATGTCAAGTAACAGACTTCTGTGAATTTTAGGACAAGAACTATAAGTTACTGTAATAAAGCAGGGTGGCCACTCTAGGACTAATAAAATTCAAGTGTAATTCCCGGTTTTCAAGGCAAGCTCTCCAAACATTCAAGGGTCCATGCTTTACACATTACTGCTTCTCCACAGACACACACACACACTAATAAATTAACAATATAAAGGGTCTGTGTGATTACAATGTATCCAGAAATTCTAATTAAACAGTATTTAAATTATTTGAAATATTCAGTTCAAGGTGTGGAGTTTACATCTGCCATTTAGCATACTCAGACTCGAATTACTTATACAAACACAAGTCACAAATGTCAAGGAATATACTAATCTATGAAAAGTTGTTAACTGTATAAGAACTTCAAACTCAAATTTACCTAATGAACTTCATGATATCTACCTTCTGCCTGTCAGATAGATTGTTCTGCAAAGGACACTAACAAACTAAACACATTGGGAGAATTCTGTTTTATTTTCCATGCAGCTGTCTCTTGCCACCTCGATAAAAATAAAACCTGAACTGTGAAAAACTTGCCACGGAGCATTTGTAAATGTATGAATTCATATGGATTAATAAAAGTTACAATTTTTCATGTTTATGGAGAAAAATTCATGTAGAATTCACACATAATTACCAGAGCCAATAATTCATGCATAATTCCCAGAATTCAGGTGAGTAGCCACTCTGAGATTATGAAAACATTCAAGAAATGATTAAACATGATGCTATCAGTCCAATTATCAACTCAGCTGTGAGCCAGGTGTTAATCTAGTACACTGCGTGGTGTATGTTTGCTGGCAAACTTCATCCTGTTCTGAAAATTTCAAGATGAGAATAAATTGGATTGGAGGGATGAGCCTCAGAATTATCTAGGAATTTCCAACTGCAGAGTTAATCAGAAAATGAGTTACAAAATTAGAACATCAAATTGCAACATCACATTGCAAGACTTGAAGAGAATGCAAGGATGGATTGGTCATTGCTGGTACAGATCTTGCACCTTTTTGCCAGTCTGAAAGCTTATCTGCAAGAGCAGCAGTCGGACAGTGACCAGAGACCTTTCTTGCACCAAGAAGTGGTGTTCTCCAAACTTGGCTCCACTTCAAAGACCAAGTGACCTTCCTAGATGTGGACATCCACATTGTGGGAGACCACTTGGAAACATCCATACATATCAAACCGACCAACCACCTCCAGTATCTCAACTATTCCAGCTCATCCCATTTTCCCTAGCCCTCAGACGCCAATGCCTCAACTCATCCCACTCATCCTGCCAAAACTACAACGTACGCCTACACCTAGCCCTAACCAACTGTGGCTACCCCTCCACCCTCATCAACAAACAAACAAATCACAAGAGCCACCTCCCACAACCACACCAACCAACCCTCTGATCACCCAATACCACCCCCCCCTCCCATATTACAAAAATCAGACATACTCTCCACTCCCTCCTTCCCATCCTGCACAGTGATCCTGACACCAGGGACATCTTTCGGGATAAACCTAGGGTCGTCTTCAGTCGCCCCCGCAACCCCCAAGTAACTTGGCATTGAAAATTTGCTGTATAATTTTTGTAACATTTAAGCAATCTCAATGAAATTTTCTGTACATATACATTATGGAATAGGATCACACACGTACAAACTCAGAATTCAATGTAGGCACCGGCGGCATTCACGGTCTTCTGTAGGAATTCCTTCGGGGCGTTTGTGATAACATCCCAAATCAATACCTCCAATTCTTCCACAGTGCAGGGTTTTGTCTTGTACACTTCCTCTTTTGCCCAGCCCCACAGGGCATGAGGAAAATTGTGTTCCAACCAAGCTCGTATGGTAAGTGCAAAGGGCAAAGGGTCTTGCATGAAAACAAGCTCACCCGGGAGATAACGATGGGCCAAACATACCCTTGCAACATTGTTAGGTAGTGTTCACCATTCATGGTGTCATGCAGAAAATATTGACCTACGACCCTATCGGCTATCATAGTGTGAAATTTGTATACACATATGCAATCCTATTCCATAATGTACAGAAAGTCTCAAATTACAACACATGTAGGAAAAAAATCAAAATCATTTATAAAAACTGCACTGCACCGTGGCTGTGGAATGGGCCGAGTATATGAAATACTGCAGTTTAGAAGGTACAGGGTTCAGCAGAGGAACATGGTATTTTTAAAAGCACTGTAGTTTATAGTTTAGCTGATGATGGTGGGGAGGGTCATGACTCGGTGTTGTTGAACAACACACAATGCAACTTTAGTAGCTACGAAACAGTGAAATGTGCAACACCATGCTTTTCTAATCCAGTACTCATCTACATGACTGCAACAATGTTATTTTAGTCTACATTATTGAAATTCTGCAGTTATTTGCTTCAACCAACCTGCTGTGATGGGGAGATCTGGTCGATGTGACTTCACAGGATCCTGACGGTCTTTTTCCATCTGCTTCCGAATTGACTTTGGCTTCTCCTGCCTGAACATTGGCAATGCATGGGGAGTGATGATCTGCTGGGCAGCTACAACTTCCATCTATCAAGGCAAGTAAACATCGTGGATCAAAAGGTTGCATAAAAGTATTGAAAAATGTGGATACAGACTGAAATCCGTGCACACAGAGAACAAAATATTGGAAATGTATGGTACAAAGAGCACAACGAATATGCCAACCTCCTTGGCAGAGTGGTTAGCATAGTGCACTATGATGTCATGTATTCTGAGTTTGAATCCCAGCCTTAGCATGAGTGATATTTGTAAGTGTTCCTTCATCACTTTCATCTTCATTGTCAAAATTAGCCAAAAAGTAGCAGAAAAATCATACAAAATAATGTATAAAAATTAGCCATACAACTGATCGAAACTGGTATTTAAAGAAGACTCCAATGTTCAATTTATTACTTAAAAGACTTTGCAGAGGGGATATTAATAGCGAAACCTTGTTTTTCAAGAAACAAACCTGGAAAAACTTAAAATGTGGGAAATATAAAAGCAGGGATTCATTTCTTTTACATTTTGACCTTCTGGCATCATGACAGGTTAGTGGAGAAATGCATAATAGGTATTCGTGTCCAGATATTATTAGAATAATTAAATCAAGACGACTTAGATAGGCAGACCATGTGACACGAATGGGAGAGGAAAGAGTTTGTAGGATTCTTGTTGGGAAACCTGATGGTAAGGTACCTGTATGATGGCCAAGACGAAGATGGAGGGATAACGTTGAGATGGATCTAAAGGAAATCGGTAAGGATGGAAAAGAGTGGATTGATCTTGCCAAGGATGGGAACAAATGAAGGCTTGTGTTGCTGCATCTATAAAGCAAGAATGCTAGAGAGTTAGTAGCATCATGAAGACTCACTGTATAATGTGGGAAAATGCCAAATTCAGTGAGTCCACTTTTAGGAATTTAATGCAGTGCTGTGTTGTACTGTTTCTATGTAAGTAATAACATACCACATGTACATGTATGTTTCAAATAAATACAAACTGCATCTAAAATAAAAATGACACTTGTTTCTTTTCCTCTGATACCAAAAGTACCAGTTATGATAGCTTCTTATGAATTTATAGTGTGAACTTTCTTTTTCACATCTATATATACTAAATTTTTCACACCTCCAAATAAATAGACACCGAATTTACACAAATTCACAGTGTAAAAAAATTCTGAAACTCAAGGGATTTCAAGCCAGTTAGAGTTACTTTCAAAAGTCAAAGCTTGTTTTTGACACAATTTTTCGGTCATCCAGGCAGGACCATTGAACTATATATAACTGGAATGCTCGTTGCAATGCTGATCGGCGACAAAAATTGAAGCTACTTTTGTGATTAGTTCCTCCAGGAAAGTTTGGAAGAAAACGTGGTAATCCCACAAGTTTACGTAAATTTACTCTCCTTTTTGCCTTCGAATAGAGAAGAAAGAAACAATTTAACCATATTTATGCATTCAGTGCTATAAATGAATGTCCTATTAACACTTGGCACGTGTTGTCTTGATTAATTTATCCAGTCTTAATCGGTTGAACATGGTACAGTCGTGTTCAGCATTTGGATGTACGAATCGTGTAGATAATTGCTAGGGTGTCTGCTTTTTTTCAGTATCATTCTTAAAATATGTTTATACTCTGCCTAAATGTATTTATAGAAAGTTGATGACGGTAATATTGGAATTTTACATAAATATATGTTAAAACCTAATAACATTGCTTTAATCAAAGCTGGTATTATTATTGTATGGTATCAAAAATTATTTTTCGGATTTATGAAGCAATTTTACTTGTAGTTAATATTTATCCAGCATGCATCCGGAAGTCCTAGCAGAAAAACACATGTCCTGTCAGGTTAATGTCTAGATTTAGGTTTGGGTTTTGTTACATGTAGTTCCTTGCACGCACTGGCCCATATGCTTCACCTTTCTCATTTTATGAAATTTAATCAATATATCATGAGCTAAATTTATATCTAATTGTCTATCGCGGTCGCATAAACATGAAACCAAAATTTAGTCTCACATATAGGTGTACATTTCAATCTATTCCATACTTTTTAATTATTATTTTCTTTTCATGCATTTGCAGTTCTTGTTAGTTTGATGCTGTCAGCTGGATGACACGATGAGCTGACATTTGCATTTAACTAACTAACTCTCTAGCCTTCTTAAACCCGAAGGTTCATGGCTGCAGCAACACAGGCCTTCCATCTGTCCCTATCCTGAGCAAGATCTGTATACTCTTTTCCATCCCTACAGATTTCCATTAGGTCCATCTCAACGTTAACCCTCCATCTTCATCTTGGACATAGGCAGGCCATGTGCCACGAATGGGAGAGGAAAGAGGAGTTTACAGGATTCTTGTTGGGAAACCTGATGGTAAGAGACCTGTAGGAAGGCCAAGACATTTGCATGTAGTGTCGCATTTATAAATAAATAAATATGAATCTGTGTACTAAAACTCTATATTTCTTTTCTTCCCAACATTTCTTCGATGGTTTTAACCCAATCGTGCTCATAGTATCGCTCTGATATCAACATTAATATTGTAACAATTAATAATACGATGCGAACAACAGCTATGGAATTCTCAATATTAATCAACTTTTACCAAGAAGTTTTTAAAAATACATTGATATTATTACTTACGTGAAATTTTGTATTTCCTCGTTGCACAATTTAATGATTAAATCCTATTAATTTCAAAGACCCTTTCTCTTCATTCACTAAGGGTACGGCATCTGGAGCGGAGATGTTAAACTTCGTTTACCGCATCCATCATGAACACTGATAATGTTATATTAATATGAAAACCAATTGTGTTTGACTATAGTGACGTAATGTTTTCTCATAAATTATGGCTTTTATTTTGTAAATAATCAGTCGTAAAAATCCATTTGCCACCATAGAAAAATTTGTCTACTTCAGCATTTCTTCCACACTTTTCTGGCGTAACTAAGTGAGAGAATGGCGTCACTTTTGCAACGTAAAGAAGTCCTTCCAGTTATATATAGTTCAATGGGCAGACCTACAGTTTAAAGTGCAACCTAAACCTCTGTGCAATGTCCCTCCACAAAGACACCATTCCCACTTTGGCATTTAGGAGGCCCTACAGTTAATTTAATCCATGGCTACCCTCTTTCCAACCTGGTTGCATTAGTGTGAACGAGGGGAAGTCAAATATTATCTGCACATTCACCATAATTTTCCTTAGGTTGGCCACACTGACTTCAGCACTCTTATGCTAAAAGGTGGTATTCTTGTGGTTGCGTGGCCGAGGTTTGATCTTAATCATTCCAATTTTCTTTCTTTTGTTACAGAATAAAAATGGCCACTCCACTGATAGTGTGCACGAAGGAAGAAGGAAGATCAGTGATCCGTGTGTCAGGGGCTGAAATTCATTGCAGGCTTTCAGTACAATGCGGGGACAGTGCTCTACTGCATAGAGGTGTATGAGTGGATCGAGATGTTTAAAAATAACTACACAAACGGGAAGCACAAAGCGGTAGCAGGATGCCCATCAACCTCCATAGTAAGATTCAACAAGCTCGAGAGAAGATTCTGACAAACCAACATGTTGCAGTCGATGAAGTGGCATGTTCTCTGCAAGTTAAGCATCAGTGCCCAAGGAGGAGGGAGGGGGGAGATGGTGGGGGCTATAACTCCCTCTTTGGCCCTGTATTCCTAATAAAAAAAAAAAAGAACGACAAAGCGGGATAAGATGGCAAGATGAACACAGACTACTAGAAAAAAAGCATACACCTCCCTGTTTCAAAATTCTGGGCATGAGATTGTTAGTTATGATTTCTGTGTGCGAAATCATTCACAACAAACTTCAGATCACCGATCTCTGTTTTTTTTCTGTTTTCCCTTCATGCACATTAGCAGTGGAGTACCATGTTTACAATGTAACAAAAGAAAGAAAAATGGAGCGATTAAGATAAAACCTCCGCCACGTGATCACAAGAATACCACCTTACAACACGCAAGCACTGAAGGCAGTGTGGCCAACCTAAAGAAATTTATGTAAAAGTGCAGATAATTTTTAACTTGCCTAGTAAATACTTGCACTGTGTATACATGCATCAAGAAGGAGCTCACCTGCTTCATCTTTCTCTTTGTTTTGACAACACAAAGCTTGGCTCCTCTCATACTTCTGTTTGGGTCATAATAAACCTTCACAGCTCCATCTCCGCACCCGATAAATAGCTGGTTCAGTTTCGGATGCCACAACGATCGGATCACATGCTGTGGAAAAAGAAGAAAAGAATTAAACATTAAATTCCCAGTGAAGATGGCAGACCAATCGGGGGCCATGTCTGCTGCATCTGCACTGCTCAACCAGAGCAGCAGACACAATTCCGAACTGGTCCACCATCTTCACTAGGAACCTCCACCGCCAAATACATATACAATGGGTTGATGCTCAGCGCTGCACTTCTACCCTGAATATGAGATGTGAGAGCTTCATCTCACCTGGTCAATAGCTCGAGAGAATCTTTTCAACTTAATCTTATATGTACATGTTTATAATTGCACTGAGAGTCAGTAGCATATATTAACTCTGGATCTTGATAAAAAGACAGACGAATGTGAAATACTGTCAGTAAATTATCATGATGTAGCATATAATATTTCACCAAATACATCAGATGGTGCTTCAGGATAAGTGGGAACTTTGCTCTACAGTCTTTCCTTCTTTTTTTGTTACACATGATGAGTCATGATGTGACTAATATGTGTCACTGGTGACATCGATAGATTAACACATTGGCTGCAACGGTAGAATTTTTTCCCCTTGGGGTCATGATGTTTTATTACGAGAATATAATAAAAAAAAACACTGAAAGCAATATGTTTAAGGATGATTATTTTATGTGCACGAGTCATATGCAACTCACATGGCACTAGAATCAATTATTATGCTGCACACCATGCGAGTTATATTTGGCTCACAGCATAGTTATTTTCTTTTGAGCATCGAGTCTTTTGTTATTTGTAACATGACTGTTGTATACCTACTATAGTGGAACCACAAGCAAAAAAACCTGCACAGACCCGCAACTCCTGTGCACCATACTCCCACGAGGAGGGGAGGGGGAGGGGAGGGGTGTGTGTACCATGCTTCCTTATGGCCCGAGCTGAATGGAAAAAGGGAAAGCTGGACTTTTCATCCAAGGTTTTTGCCTTGTGGTCGCTCTATACTGTACCGATATTGTTCAAGGAGTTAGCCAGAAAAAATTCAAGGTCAAATGCACAATCGGGAAAAAATTTAAAACAGTTTCATGAGGGGGAAAATTTCTTTTTTTTTTTTGTTTACTTGTCAGATTTTAGTGAAATTTAAAGGCAAAAATAAATAGAAAAGAAGTCAAAGTCCATATCTACTCATTTGATCCATGCTTTTTAAATTGTTCATATTAAATATAACAATAGCAGTATCAATAAATAAGATTTTCACGAACCATCAGCAAACTTTGGTTCACAGAGCACTCTTCAAGTAACATGTATGTTACAACATGGTAGCGTGAGTTGCCTGTCCACTACGAGACTCCCAAGATAAAGAGATGTGTGAGTCAAATACGCTTCATGAGGCCCCGGGCTTGAAACTAGCGTAAGTTAAATACAGCTCAAATGGCAGTTAACGTGATAAAATTTACATAAATACAATATTCACTTACTGAGTTGGAAACTTCAATCTCATTGACCCTCTCAAATGACTCCTTGTCAAAGAATATCAGCTTCCCAGTTGTTTCGCCTCTTGCTAGTGAAACTCCAGTGACAAGCATTGTATCATCAGGGCTGAAGGTGCAGTCAGTACTGAAAAGACAATGAAAGGACTTGTCAATGCAGGCAATGTGGTTTACTAAAAGCAATAAGCAAATTGAATGTCCAGTAATGACAAACATTGGAAAATAAATAACTACATTAATTACAATCTGCACAATGTTTGTCATCTTCAATTAATAAATAACGCAAGTGTTTCACTCATCAAAATCTAACCTTTAGTCCAGTTTAGTTTATGTAACACAAAGAGAGATGGCTACTAAATTTTGTATTGGTGCAGGCACTACAAACCTCCTAAGAAATGCCTTCTACCAAGAGAACTGCACAGAAGGGCAAGATCTCATCGTGATTGGACAATAGAAGACTTTTAAATGTTCAGATAGAGAAAAGAAAAGATGGCCAGCCTCCACCCGCATGCTTCAGGGGTATGCGCTTAGTGTCCTGGTGCCTTTAAAATAAACCGTCAGATCCGTTGAATTTCGGTTCGCCCATTTTTTTCCCCTCCTTCTTTATTGATGGTTTCAATTATACATGTTTGAGGTGATAACCCACTACTGGTTAAACTCTCATGGATAATGTGGACAAAGATTGTTTCGGCTTGGTTTACAGTTAAGTGTTATGTGCTAGTAGTGCAATAAAATAAAAGTTATACATATTTATCAGTATGTAATAGAAGAAAGGTATAATGTGTTATGACAGGGGAAGTAGAACAATTGTAATTTCTTGAAGGATATTAAATAAGTTAAAGTCTAAATTGTGAGAATTAGTAATAATAATAATAAAGAAAAAAAGAAAGTGAAAAAAAAACTATGTGACTAATTATATAGAGACAAGGGTGAAATAAGGTGATAGTATGAGAAGAGTGGTGATCTTGCTGGTGCCAGCAGGAAGTGGGCGTACTGGTTAGGACGTCAGTACAGAGATGGTTTTACTGGAAACTTCAGGAGGATATAAGGTTCCTGGGACACTTCAGCACTTCAGGAAAGGTTAGGGCTGGGAAGGAGAGGAAAGAAGGGGTAATAGAAGAGGTAATATGAGTGAGAATACTTGACGTGTTAATGTGGAGGTAAAGGCTAATTCCTGGGTCAAATCTGTTCTAGAGTCTAGGTAAGCAAGTCTGATGATGCCTGATGAAAGCCACTTTGAAGCGCAGGGGTAGAGGGTTCAATATGTGTGTAAAGCAAAGAATGGGTAAACAACTTCTGCACATTTAAAACATTGATTGATTTGGTTTCTTTTACTTTGCATTTCTGCCAAGAACACTCATACCCAGACCGGGAATTGAACCCGGGACCTCGTAGCATGATGTGCAAACCAGTCCACCACAGAGGTCGGCCAGACCCTAATACAGCATGTGAGGATGTTTTGGGTGTGTTTCAGCAATGAAGGGCTGGGACATTTTGTACCAGTCAATGGCACGATGAAAAGAGACCAGTACATTGATGGACACTTGACACAAAGAAGAGAAAGAATGTGTGTTTAGGGCATGTTATTTATTAGTTGCCATGGTAACAATGTATTCAGTGTATGTGAATGGCTTCCCGATATTAAACTAATGTTATAATTTTGTACATACGAATGTTTTTCACCACCACGGTCTACAGAAAACCAGGAGCACTCCCTTTCCAACCACCCACCCAAACATAAAGCTAATGTATGGCTTAACTTCTACCTAAGAGCTTTCTCGCACTGCTCAAGTGAAGAGGATTTGAAGGAAGAAGTTGCCATGGTTAGAGACATAGGACTTCAAAATGGGTACACAGTACATCAACTCTCTACATGGTGTAGCAAAGCTGAAATGCAGGTGCGACAACCTAACCAACACCACCCAGCTAGCAGGAATAAAACAAAATTGATTGCCTTCCAGTACCACCAGACTACATTTAACCACCTAGCCAAGACCCTGAAACAGTATGACATCAAACTCGCACACAAACCAGTGAACAAAATAGCCATTGTCCTAAGCAAACAGAAGAGATATTTCCCTTCACCACTTGACAACCCGGGAGTACATGATGCCCAGTGTGAGTGCAACTCGCATTACATTGGCAGATCCATCAACGAATATATACAACCGCACTTACCCAATGCAAAAAAATCCCAACCCACTACCGGACTAGCAAAGCACCTCAAGTTTAACAAACACAGGATCCAAAAAGTTTCGGTTAGGCATACAGCGCACACAATGATTGACACAAAAATCAAAGAGACACATGCAATTATGCAAGTTCTGAACATCGACAGTGGCTCCCACTTTTGCAAAAACTCAAACCTATCACACGCAGCAGACGAACTGGTTAGACCAGCGCTCCTGGTGGTAAGCAAGGAAACAACAGGAACCGGAAGTCAACCCAACAGTGAAGCATCGAGTTTCCAAAGTGGATGGTGGCAGAGGTCACCGAAATTAATAGAACATTTACAAGTAAGTTTCACGGAAATCATTCTAGTACTCATTTACGTCAGTTTGTGAAATTTCGAATTAACCAAAAAAAATAAGGTTGAAACGAGGTGGATAAAAGTCATTTTTTTTTACTTAAAAATCATTTTTGATGTTTTTTTTTTTATTTTAATCAGTATTCTTAATTTTTTAAAAATGCATTTAAAATTGCGTGTCTGGTTTTTGGCACCATACATGTACAGAGCATTCCCTGACATTTGCTACGAGACTCGACAGCAAGTGATTGTCTTTCCCGGTGAACAGGGTCCGCGACAGTTGCAGTCCGAAATTACTGCTGGAATTGCAGTCTTCCTCAATGTGTATGGCAGGTCGAACTCTTTCATCGATAAATACACCACCTTGAGAAATGAGAGATAAGATCGCAGGAATGTTCCAAAATACAGACGCGTGGCGCCTGGAAGTCTCGCCCATCTGTCCAGCTCCGACCTAGAGTTCAGCAGGTTCGTGTGAGTGAACAATTCTTGGCCTTGTAGCAGAAAACTTCCGGTAACCGCTTTCGTTCAAAACGTGTTCTTTGTTCCCTGTAACACTTCATAAAAAAGCAAAACTGTTAGAGATAATGTAAGCCACGTAGGGCAACTAAAGATCGTGAACCCACTTAATGCGTTGTCATCCAGGTTTCCGCAAAAGTTTACTACGATCTTACGTGCATCATAACTCCCGTTTCCCACTTCATACGTTTTCCTGATGTCATAATGTTTGCCAAAAAAGTGTTCCCTTGGCTGAGTGCCGTGCCTTCTCCCTGTCAGCAAACGGGATGGGGCATTGTTTCAGACATGATTTTCTTGCGGACTGATTATAGGCGAGGTTGGAAGTGCACCCCTCATTTCCTTTGACGTCTAAAATGGGGCAACCAATTCTGGATACATTCTTGAAAACGAACAAAAACCATACAACATTTTTTTTTTAAAAAAGTGACCTTCCCCCCTTTCCCAGCTCATTCTCCGCCACTGGTGTGCACGGCAATGTGATAGTTGTAGAATCCACGTCCTTTTTTTTTTTTTCTTTTTTTTTTTTTTTCCTGTTGTATGCATAGGAAATATTGCCTGTATTATTGTCTGTTGCATGTTATAACATAAAGCAAGGGTCATTTCTTTCTTCTTCACACTACTGATAAAAGTTCAGTCTTTGACAGTTGCGTTATCTTTGAAATGCTGAGGATTTTCTCTTCGACCACCTGTTGCTCGAACTTCCAGCCGGTCTCCTTGTTTTTACGTGGCAGCTAGCAGAAGTGTTTCGTCTAGCACCTGCAAAGCTGTCTCTTGCCGGCAACAGCGATAACTCGTCCAGCACGAAGAAAAAGGTCATTGTTAACTGTAAATTTCATTTTGCATCTGTCACAAGAATAAACTTCCTGAAGACTCAGCAGTGTTGGAAGGAAATGCACACAATATAATCGCCGCTTCACTTCAGAACCATTCATGTGCAAGCAAAAAAAAAAAAAAAAAAAGCTCAATGTAAGAATGGACGTTGAGTCTGATTTAAAGAAACATTATTCAAGGGGAAAATGTTTGGAGGAGCGGGTGTTTAACATCGAGAATACTCTTAAATCCAACATTAAAGCGTCGATTAAAGTGCGTATAAATAACCATCTCCCCTTTTGATATCTGAAAATGCGCAGGTTTCATAAACTTGTTTTGAGTTCATTTTATGCTGATGGGCTGATCGGGACTAAATATACAGTTTAAAGTGAAATCCAATTCCATGCGACGCTGTTTAATGTGTCCTAGAATATGCATTTTTTGCAAACAGATCGCAAGTTGCAAGTTTCCTTTTTCAGGCTGGACTACAATTCAAGTTTAGGAAGAGTTTGTACTGCTCCCTGTAATGGGGGAGGGGGATGAATATGAAGTTGGTTGAAGCAAAGAAAACGTGACTTTTTTACGATATATTTTAGACAGTCGAACCAGAACGAAATTTACAGCCCCGATTTTTTTTTGTCTGGTGCCTAGAAAGGTTGTGTTGATCTTATCTTACCAATTAATCTTGTAATAGACAATGCTCGAACATTCATTCTGCCAGATTATCTTCAGACTTTTGCTAGCGTCAGTGTGACTCGTGTCAAGATTCTTCGAGTTTCGCTTGCAATAAGCGAGAGATTGTTTTCCTTTTTGTAGATCTCAGTGCAAACGGGTTTCTCATGAACTAGAATTGTAAGAATTTCGTGGAAGAGCAACGACTGTGCACAATTAAGAGAAAATAACATTTAAATCCTTTTTTTGTGAAAAAGTTTTCATGTTCTCTCAACATGCATCCTGTGCATAACAGGTTGTATAACTACCAGGATAAATGGTGTTACCATCTCTTAGGAATTTTTGTCTGTTTAAGCTGAAAATTGGTGCAAATTCCAATGACGACCTTTTCCCGGGAACTGTGAAAAGTCGTTGTATCGAGAGTTGACTGTAGTTATTTCTATTTGGTAAGTGTTGACGTAATTATTTTACCTTCACATATTTATTAGGTTATGCTACCTATGCTATGTATATTCCATTTGGTTTTTCTGGTCAATTTGGCAGGAGTCGGTAGCAGGTATTCATGACAGTTTCAGTTCACAGTTCAGATTTTTGAGAAAGCTATTTTCTGTTATTTCTCCAGCCAAAAGTACCGCTGATACGCCTCCCGTGTGACGGGAGGTGCGTCATCAAATACCACCAGAATCCCACTTTCTCGATTCGTCAAAACATTCCCTTTCGGCAATCCTTGGCATGCCACTGCAACCTCGTAATTTGTATTTGTGCCTGTTGATATATACGTGATATATGCAGTGACAGTGAAAACATGCATGGCTTCACGCAATTGTTTACGATGATTTTCTGCAAACATTCAAAACCTCACGTGCATAATTTTTATTTACGCATATTGACGTATATGTGTTACATGCAGTCACTAGGAGTCGCTCACATCTGTTCATGACAGTTTCTAAGGCGAAAACAGTTTTTGTGGTAGTTATTTCTCCCGCGAAAAATACCGCTTGATACGCCTCCCGTGTGACGGGAGGTGCGTGCTTGAATGCCGCCAGAATGGTGCTGCTTTTCTCGATGTCACAAAACTTTCCAATACTAAGTGAAAACTCATGGAAAATGCCCATTTCGCTTTTAAAAGTTATTTTTTAAAATTATTATTGCTCAAGAAAGACAATATGTAGATATATACATGTTATACGTAGTGACATAGTGAAAAAATGCATGGTTTCATTTTGGCTGTCCGAATTATTCCGTGCATAATACGCACCCCAGTTTTGAGAGGCTAAAATATGGGGAAAAAGTGCGCATTATACACGCATAAATATGGTATTTTGTTTCCTTTCTTTTTATTTCTTAGAATTTAATAAACACCATTAAATGATTGCAACAAAAGTGATTCTGATACCTACAAAATCCTTATGTACTTTATTCTATGAATTATTTGTTTAAAGTGATTTAAGTCAGTGAATTTTTTAAAGGTTTAAATGAATCCACCTTGGTTGAAACCCATGCTGATATGTATGACATCATCTCTTTATAAAGATCTTAAGGAAAGATTAACAGCTTACCATGCATATCTGGAGAAAAGATTCCCTGCAATGTTTAATGGCTTCTTGAAGCTTCTGAGATCCCACAGTTTGAGCGTGTCATCCCCACCTCTGGTCGCCAACTGGTTTCCAAAATAAGAGAAAGTGACACACGAAGTTTCTGATCCGTTTTGATGGGCATTTCTAAGCAGTATGCTCGTATTCACCTGAAATTGGATACACACATGTTAAAAGTACAAAAATAAAACTTCAAAGTGCTTTACAAGATCTTACCTAGTTCTTCTAAATTGACAGGAATGATTACAGACCAGATTTTAAAGGGAAAAATTTTCCTCTAAAAAGAACAAAAAAGGGTAAATTATTGCAAAAAACAATTATAAATAAAGTAATTAAATTTCATAATAATGTATCCCTTTTTTATATGAATGGTATATATTGTGCTTTCATTAAAAATAATATTTTTAGTGGAGTGCAAAAACTACAGTCCTTTGTCATTTCCTTTTTTTGAAGGTAAAGTACTGCAAAAAATCTTACCATCCATTTTGATTAAATCTTCCTTGCAACAGCTTACCACATTCCATAGCTTGCTGCCACTTCTACCTGGCTTCGCCATTTCACTGACCCTCAATACTGTCATCGCTGCCTGCCACGCAGTTAAATTAAAACTATTCTCAAAAACTTCACAATAAAAGTCTAAATCTAACAGATAAGTACACTTTCAACCCAACAGGCATGCCGCTTACAATGCGTTTCTTGCTGCCTCAGCCCAGATTGCTTGTTTCAACAATCGCTGCAACATACTCCCAACACTCATGGAGGGAAGGTAAGGTAGAAGACACTTGTTCTTTCTTTCCTCTGAGATGCACCAAATGTTGAATGTTTTGTTCAGGGAAAAAACAGTCGTACGAAATATTTTATGTCTTGTCAATAAAGGGACCAAGGAAGAAGTTTCTTAAAAAGGGGGGGGGGGGAGGAATGTAGGCTGAAAAAGGGGAAAAAAGGGAAGTCAAAACCATGTAATCTTGTTGGTGGAAGATAATTATCAACACTGTTGTTATTTATTCTACCTAGTCATATCATAAATTCTGTAACAAAGTTAATAATGAACTACAGGCACAGTGAGCAAGCTAATGTATTAATATTTGGATGTTACAAAGATACAGGTCTTGCCAACACAGAGCACCAATCACTGTTCAAAATGGCCACCTCTGGCCTTCACACAGGCCCGAAGTCTCTGAGTCGTCATCAATCGCAGCACGCATGGTCTCGAGCACTGCCTTCACAAGAGAACGCTTGACACTCGCAAGGTTTGGATGCGTCTTCCTACAGACCATGCCCTCCAAAACGGACCACAACCTGTAGTCCAATGGGCTGAGGTCAGGGCTGCTGGAGGGCCAATCAGCCGGTGGGTCAACGATTTCACAAGTGGCTCAAACACTGTTGCTTGGTACACTTTTGCAGATGTTTTCACACCATGTTCACAGAAGTGGAGGTCAGTTGTGCCATCCTCCGAAACCCCCACCAAACCATCACTGAGGCCTCTGAGGATCCGTGGTGTGTTTTCACGAGCTTCCTGGGATGTTGAGGCATAAACACAGTCATTTTGACTATTGTAAGACTCTTCAATCGTGAAGATTTTTTCGTCCGTGAAAAGAATCCTCCTGTGGCCACCATTTGTTTTCTGCTCCCTCTGGACCTTAAGCTGTGGAGTGAGGAAGTGACCAGTACTTCGCCGATAAGCATGGAGTCCTAGGTCACTTCGGAGCACACGTTACATTGACATTTTCGAAATGTTTAGCTCTCGAGCCATCACTGCTTGTTTCCTGACAGGATTTCGTCGAATCCACGCTGTCACTGCTTTCACGAGCTTCTGGCTCCTTACGCTCTGAGGTCTACCTTTCCTGGGGAGGTCCTCAATTGTGTCACAGTATCTGTTGATGGTCCGATGCACGAACATCCTGCTGATATTCAGCTTTTTTAGGGTGTTGAAAATGTCCGATGGTGATTTGCCAACTTTGTGCAGTGCAATTACTGCCACATGGTTCTCGTATACACCCCACTGCATTAGACTCGCAGTGAAATTCACCTTTCTGCTACCACAGCCAAACACAATGATACTGGTTGTTGTTTGATCCAACATTGCGGGGTTACCTAGGCCAACCAGTGTTGCCATGCCTGTCTAAACTTTGTAACAGAATTTATGGTATGACTAGGTATGATCCATGGCTTTAAAATCCGGTCTCTAGGAATGATGTTCTACACAATGTGTTGGCAACATATTTCAGATACCGTATTTACCCATATATAATGCATGTGCATGTGTAATGCGATGTGAACCCTGGTTTTTGATGGGGAAAAGGAACAAACAATTATGTCTGGTTTATAATGCACAGTTCAATTCAGTTGCAACAAATGACTTTATTAGTTGTAGGTCGTAAAGCTGTTGCTATGTCGATTAAGAGCGAATGATATCATACCTATTCATTGAGTCACCTGTTGCTATGTGGACCAAGAGAAGAATATAGTCTTGTGTACGCAATGAGTCACAAACCCATGCCACATCCCCCCTCTTTCCATTGTTTATCATCCCAAAGCTTTGGTTTCTGCAACCTCATTGTTAATTCTTTAGTAGAAGAAAGTGAGATCAAAATTATGTCATGGATTTGCAGCACTCAGGAAATTATTTCCTACTATTTCTTGCCTGACAAATACAGCTGATACACATCCGGTGTGATGGGAGGTGCATGCTCAAATTCTGCCAGAATTGCGCAGCTCTGCTTTTTACCATGTCACAAAATTTCACTTTTGTAGTGTTAATTTTTTAATTATTATTACTAAAGAAATCCAACTGGTAATTTGTATTTGCACCTGTTGATATATACATGTTACATGCAGTGACATAGTAAAAACATGCATGGTTTTAATGTTGGCTGTCCGAATTATTCCGTGCATAATACGCACCACAGTTTTTGGGGCAAAAATTCTGAAAAAAAAAAGTGTGCATTATACATGAGTAAATATGGTATTTCATGCCTCTTGTGAAAACCTAACATATATGAGGGGTTCAGATAACGAGTGGTGTAACTTCACTTTTTATGGAAATGGAGTTACTTGTGTAACTTAGAACTGTGAAGTATCAACATTTCAGTGCTAGAAGTAAGGATCTCCTGTTTAAAATTCTAGAGGCACCACTATGTTTGTTGTCCAACAGCTAAACAGACTTTTTCTCAAAATTGTCTTAAATGGAGTTACACCACTTGTGCTCTGAAACCCTCATATCTTTGACAACATTAGTTGTTGATTAATTAAACTAAGTTATTTTATGTCACTTTACTGGGATTTTTGGCTAATTGCAAGGATATTGATGAAAGGATACACAAACAACACCTATGTCCAGGCAGGGATTTGAACCTGAGATCGTTGGTGTTGCAGCATGCTGTGGTAATCACTCTACCACAGATGTCGGCAACATTAGTTAGAAAATTCCATTACTAAAGACATATTAACATATAATTTCAAAGGAAAGACCAGGTTATTATTTACATGTCTGCCCACTCAGTGCCATAACAATGAATAGGACAGAGGGTAAAATTATTCTTGGCCAATCATTACACTGAGAAAAGTGTAAGATGATTCATGCTGCATGTATTAATGTGTTTTTCTTATCACGACTGTAAACTGAACTGTCATATGTAGGATATGTATAACACGTCATCCACCTATTCTTTAAATTCATAAAATCAACTCGCCATTCTTTGTGTATTTTACAAGTAATTGGTGCATTACTAATCGGAATCGTGCAAAATAAAGAGAAAGTTCAAATTTTGCATAATTTTTCAGCATAATTAGACTCCACAAAAGTGTGACATGGCTTTCTTGTGAATCCCATGAAAGAACAAAATGTCGGAAAAATATCGGCTGGTATCAGTACATAAATTTCAACCAATACCACTGATATCAGCCAATATCGATTTATCAGCATTGGTATCGACCCAGCCTTACAGAACACAGAATGATACTTAGGACAAGAATACTCACAAACTGTTTTCGATGGTCCCACATCTGGATTGATCCATCTGCGCATGCTGCAGTCACCAGATTCCCATCTCGGCTGTAAGTACAAGCAGTTGGAATGGTCTTCAACCCGTTCTGCGCTCGTGCTTTGATCACATTTTTCTGCCGATATGGAGTCTCCAGGTCCCATAAACGCAACGTGCTGGAATAAACATTGCATAATCAGAGCATGGGGAAATTGAGCGAGTAAGACAAAAATTGCAACATACTATGCCACTGATGCACAAATGCAAACAATGAGCCGAGTATAGATTTCTATGTAAAATTTAAATTTCAAAGTGCTGTGTGCCTGGGATTTACTCACTGATACCAGTCAATACTTTTCGGAGTCTGGTTATCTCGCAGGAGCCATAAAATTGCTATGCAGGTGATTTGCGGAGTTTAATTATCCTAGAACTTATGCAAAATTTGAAATTTTAATTTACTTTGCAATTGTCCAAAGGAATGACATTCGTAATTAAATAACAGCTAAATTATTATTATGATGTAAATCTTTGACTGTTTTGAACAAAATTCTAATAAACACATGTGACATAATTGAAATGGAATGCTTAAGAATTAATACCAATCAATTTTCTGAACAATTTTAACTTATTTTACAAACTTCAAGCACCAATATCAACGGAAATCAGTAAGAGTGATAGAACATGTACCAGTATTAGTTCAAAGTAGTATTGTGCAACACTACTTTATTGCTACAAAATACAGTGGAACCTCGAGTTTACGTTTTTCAGAGGACCAAATTGAAAAAACTTAAAATGTGGGGTTATGTAAAATAGAGGAAAATTCTATAATATTGTGCTATGTTGGGACCATAAATGTAAAATCCAGGAACTTAAAGTCAGGGTTCCAGGGTATTAAAACACACTGTAGAATTCCTGCCATAATGTCTTTGCCATACCGTGCCATTGCTCTACCGCTGTAGCTATCAAGCTTCACCTAATTTTTCATTGCCACTGTTTTACCTGTGTGTGCCTAATCTTAATGAATTATAGATGGTGTCACTCACACGGTGGTTGCATCAAAACTTGCTTGGAACAATTCAGTGAATAGTTTTAAATAAAAGCTAGTACATATAAGAAGACTTGCCTGTCCTGTGAGCATGTCAAAAACTCTTCCCTGATCTTTGGATGCCAGCAGCCTCCATTCAAACCAGCCGTGTGGCCCTTGGTCTGTGCCATGTCGGCAATGTACTGATCTCCTTTGACACATTCCATTATTTCAAATCCGTCACGGTCCAGAACTTTGGCCTGCAATAAGAAAGTTCAGCTGTAAAGGCACTGTAGCACAGATCACAAGCACTGTTTGGGAAGTTACTTTCTAAAGTGCCTTCCAGTTATGATCATAACACCCCAAAGTATGTAACCTCCACCTTCGTTGCACAGTGGAATGTTCATGGAAAAGGTACACTTTTTGTCATGTTCTGGGACATTACAGCAACAACAGATTCCTCATCCAGCACCCACTCAGGCCACAAAACCTGGATAACGGACATCCAGACTTCAAATTATCCAATATACAGAGTAAGTCAAAAAGGAGGAGGAGATTTCGAAATGTTATTTCCAACAAACAATACACAACAAACATAATCGTATAGATTGAGGTTCAAAATTTTGTTGTAGGACAATTAGTTTCGTTTGTGCACTAACGATGACATTTTTTTCTCGTTGCAGGTAAATGACGACGTCACAGGAAAAGGTTGTTTTGTGTGCTACACTTTGCAAAGTGTGAATTCATTGTGCAAGTGCAACAAACAGCCGCCTTGTCATAAGCAAATTTACAAGTGGCACAAGAAATTCATTGAAAATGGTTGCATATGCAAAAGGAAAAGCATTGGTTGTCCACGGACGTATGATGAAGATGTCCAGTGTGTCCAAGAGCTCTAGAATATCTCGGCATTCCATCAAAAACAGTATGCCTGCTATTCTTCAATATTTCAAACAGTTCTAGGCTTGCCTGTGTTGTGGATATGCAACCGTACAACTTGTAGTTAATGCAGGCATTGCATCCTGGCAACTGGAACAGAAGGTTCGAAATTTTCATTGAACTTGCACAATGAATCTCACTTTGCAAATTGTAGCACACAAAATGCCATTGTTAGTGCACGAATGAAACCAATTGTCCTACAACAAAAACTTCGAACCGTAATCTTTCAATCATGTGTACATTACTTACGTGAAATTTAAAAGATTTCGTAATTCCGCGTTGCACAATTTAATGGTTCAATCCTATTAATTTCGAAGATCCACTGTCTTCATTCACAAAAGGGTACGGCGTTTGAAGCGGAGATGGTACTGCGTCAGTACATTGTTTGTTCCCGGGCAGCGGTGGTTGCGATTTTTCCCGTTCGGCAGCACTGGCGCGCGCATCTTGGTTTGCGTCGTCTGCTTCCTGTTGTCCGGTGGCGTTGCCAGTTGGGGGTTGGGGGGCTGGGCCGTGTTGCTCGGTAATGTGCCGTTCCTGTTCCCCGCGTGGCCGGAGGGGGGTCGAGTATGTGTATAGCATCTTTTCTTTTTCAGGTCGGGGATCTTTCTGAGGACAGGGTGCCAAGTTGGGTGTGCTTGTCCATTGTCCAGGTTTAGTGCTGGTTTCTGCTGGATGATAGCATGGGTTTCTTTGATGGTGTTTTCTATGACAGAGCCGGTTGGGTGAAGTATGGATATGGAGGAGATGGTGTGGTTAGTGGAGTGGAGGTGTTGGGAGAGGCCTGATTTAGGTGTGTCGTTTTTGGAATCTTTTACATGTTCGTTAATCCGTTCTTGGACGGTGCGGATGGTTCTGCCAATGTAGGTGTTGTGGCATTGGCATGTGGTCTTGTAGACACCGGGGGATGCAAGTTTGGGTAGGTAGTATCTCTTGAAGTTGGGTAGTGCCCTTCCGATTTGGGATATGGGTTTGTGTGCTACTCGGATGTTGAAGGGTTTGAGGGCCTTGGCAAATTTTCCAGATGTGGTGGGGTGGTATGGAAAGGCGATCCATTTGGGTTTAGGATTTTGGTTCGGGTTATCTCTGTTTTTTGGATGTCTGAACTGGTTTCTGTTTTTGCGCACCACATGGATAGTTGAGTAATTTTAAACCACGTTTACCGCAACCACCATGAATGTGTACATTATGTTCCTGTTGTGCACGGCTTGTTGGAAATAACATTTTGAAGTCTGTACCTTCTTTTTTATTATCCCGGTATTTTTTGGATGCAATGAATAATCTGGATATCCAAAAATCTAGATAATTTGATGTCCTGATAGTGCAGATTATATGAAGGATTTGTAGAAAATCTGTACAATGAAATACGAACATGACTAATAAAATAATATGTGGATAGCCCGTAAAAACTGATAAACTGTAAAACTATTTTCCTGTAGTTTACGGTTCTTACAAGCATAAGAAAACCGTAAACTACAGGAAAATAATTCCATAATGCAAGCAATGCGTACATACAAAAAAAAACTGTAAAACTGTCCAGATAATGATAACATTTGGATATCCAGACATTTGGGTAATCTAAGTATCCAGATGATTTGGATAATCTAAATGTCTAAATCTTGAAAAATGACATAATATGCTGAATATGACTGAAAAAATATTAATATAGGGTCAATCATGTAGAAATGGCAAACTATGCATACTTATGCGTTAATAAAGCATCTAAATTGAATTACTTTTCCATAACATTTATATTAACTAATATTGTCACAATTCAGCAATTTTTGTAACACCCATTCTGATCAAAATTTCTAAAAAAAAGTTTGCAAAATGTCATTAAAATTACAAGCAAATAGAGAAATTAATACCAATGGAATTGAGGTAGAGTGTGAACTGGTTCTTTAAAATGGTTTATATCACCAGCAGCTTGCCAGTTTAGTGTGAAACCAGCCTTATAAAATTTGCACTTTTTTTATTTTGCATAACCATTTTTTAAAACTTTTTTTTCCAGGTTTGGCTAGTCTAGATGATGAAGACTGAGGATTACATGTGACTGGTAACATCGCAAGCCACAAAGGTGGAGCAACCTAAAAATGAATAAATAAATAAAAAAAATGTACCTGAGCATTTCCTGACACCACCAAGAGTACGTCTCCAGTTGTGGAATACTGCAGAGCCACGATGGGATGACTGGAAGAAACAAACATTGTGAGAAACAGAAGAACTAGAAACATTTTCAGCTTTAAAAAGGAAGTCTCTATGATCAAGGGTACAGTTTGATTTGTTCTACTTTGAATATTCACACAAAATTACCATCTGACATTGGTAGCTACAATATGTGTTACTCCCCCAGGTACCCATTGATTTCAGGCTGGGTGAGTCCCAGAGCCACTTCATGCAGGGACATGGCCAAATAAATTCCAACTTTAGATCACTCACTCACTCATAATCAACTATTTGAATAATCTCCATCACTAAGTACATGTGCAACGAAGGACGGTTTGCTTGAATTGTTGTTTTAAGTCCACTTTATGCACAGAAAAGCTAATTGGCACTGGACCTACAGTTTTTAAAGTGGGATCCGAACCACTGTGCCATGTGCCTCCGCCAGGTATCGAACCTGCCATGAAGGAAGGGACTAAGTACGCAATCATGTATCAACTGATTTACCTCCAGCAAAATTCCTTCTAGAAAAAAATATTATGAAAAACAGAACTTACTTCTCACACGGTTGCAAATTCCGGAAGCTCTGCAGTGTTGCATCCATTCCGGCAAAGTCCCAAAACCTCACTTCGTAGTCTGCGGAGCCTGTAGCAAGCCTAGCTCCTGCTGGGTCTGCAGCCACAGCAAGAACCGGTCGATTCCCGTGCAAAAGGGACACCTCATGGCTGGCTGGAATTTTACTCACCAGGTCCTGAATCAAGAATAATACAGAAAAAAAATAATTTCCTTCTGAAATAGTGGTTTCCTTCAATTTTCGTTACTTTCTCTTAAATAATGACTACAATACATGTTTGTGTGTTTTCTGTATCATGTCCACAATTAAATCCAATCAATAAACAAGCCAATGTCAATTTTTCCACTGTTGCTAGCCAAATTTTGAAATTTGCAGCAAAATGGTAGAGTTGGCATATCAATTACATAAAGTTCAAATCACCAACCCTGAGACCTTCTGTAAACAAAACCACATGCATGCAGAAAGCATTCCAAACTCATAGAAGTAAAATAATCCACACGAAAATCCAGCGTTGTTACAGGATTCATTACGTAAGGTAAAACAACGGCGAATTTGTAGTATGGAATACGCTGCCGCAGATGACGTCTCTCTTTAAACCCAATGCTCTTTCTTTTGTACTTATTGCTTCACCTTTATGGTTAACTCTTTGCACCAGTAATCATTTCCCATAAATTTGGCTTGTTTCTTGCACGCTAACTGAATATATTTTACTTGCATTTTTAGACAAAATGATATAACATGGTATTGTATATTTCTAAGGTTTGATATAGTAGATAGGAGTGTATTTGAAATTTGTTTGTAGATTTTATGTAAATTGTATCTTATGTAAATAAAATATATAATGGGCATAAACAGCTATATGCAATGCTGTAAGTCCAATAAATATACTGCTGGACAAAAAAAACCGGACACCTTAATATTTGACATCTGAATTGCAATTACTTATGAATTACGCTCTCAGTTAAGTATTGAACAATTGAACATTCATTATTGAACATTTTCCATAGTATTTCCGTTTATTACTTATCTATTTATTTACTCGTATTTACTTATTTGGAACACCTAGTAGGCTCAAAATTAATTTCATGCAATTTTGTTTTAATTTTTTGATTTTCAATTCCTGTTGACGTTATTTTGTTTAATGTCTAGAGAGGCATGAATTTTGGTTCATAGTAACCATAGTAACAGATATTATTGACATTGTCATTGCTGGTGTTTTTCTTGCAAGTGTATTGTAAGTTTGCTATCTTGAAAATGAGACGTGAAGAGGTAATAAAAGCAGTAGCTCTCCGTGATGATGGTCGTAGTGTGCGCTATATTGCTAGGGTGCTAAATATAGCACGAAATACTATCCATGAAGCTCTCAGACGTTATGATGCAACTGGTTCCTAAGGTAGAAGACCGGGATCTGGTCGGAAACGATGCCCAACAGCACGGGAAGATCGTTTAATGCGTATCATAGTCTTAAAGAGACCGTCGTACGACTTCAAATATTGTGACACAGCATTTTTGAAATGTTCATAGAGCTGTGGTTTCTTCACGAACAGTTCGTAGAAGACTGAATGAAAGTGGTTTATCATCTCGGAGGCCGGCTACAGGTCCCAGGTTGTTAGCACGTCACCGGAAGCAAAGACTGGAATTTGCTACAAAACGCTTACATTGGAATGTGGAGCAGTGGGAAAAGGTTTTATTCTCCGATGAGTCAAAATTCAACCTACGTTCATCACACAGGCGTGAACATGTGTATAGAAGTCCTAATGAGCGTTATGCACAATGTTGTTTTGTTGAAATAACACCCTTTGGAGGCGGTGGTGTCATGGTCCGGGGAGGTACCTCTTTACAAGGACGTACAGAGTTGGTTCTTGTAGAGAATGGGGCATGGCAGCTTGCAGGTATATTACAGAATGTTTGGCACATCATGTTGTACCATATGCACCATTCATAGGCCCAAATTTTGTTTTTATGCATGACAATGCACGTCCTCACATTGCGAAAATTGTCACGGAGTACCTGGACGAAGTTGGGATTACGCGATTAGAATGGCCACCACAAAGTCCGGACCTAAATCCAATAGAGCATGTCTGGGATCAACTGAAACGACATATCAGAAACAGCACAATAATTCCAGAAACAATTGAAGAGCTAAGACGTGCTATTCAAGAAGAATGGGAGCAATTGGACCAAGAATTGATTGCCAACCTTATTCGAAGTATGCCACGGAGGTTACAAGTTGTAATTGATGGCAGGGGAGGTAACACCCGCTACTAGACAGCTTATACAGGGTGTTTCTAAAGGTCGTTTACAACGCTTGGGAGGTGATTCCTCACACGAAAACAAGCAAAAAGTCTAAGTTCCATTTTTACGACTGAGGCTTCGTTTCCGAGATAGGAGCCTCGCAAAAGGTGACAAAGTGAACGTCACACCTAACTGGGACGAATACTACCACAGATAGAGAGGCGGTTCCAAGGGAATCATAAAGGAATCGTATGTGCTCAGTCCGGAAGTCACTATGAAAAGTTCACTGCACGCATGCGCAATGGAGTCCTCAAAGGAATTGGGGATTTCCAGCAACAACAATGCATGGAAAAGGTATGTAACGCAGCAAGAAGGACCGTGACAATGAGAAATGCGTTCAAGACAACACATCCCGACCTCAAACATCAAAACATGACCACCGAACACAAAATCCGAAAAGTTGAGCACGGTTGCATACCCCAGTTACACGCGAGGAATGAACGAATCATGTCATGTGGCATACGAGAGACAGGAGGAGGGAAAGAAAAACACAATATCAGATGATTGCGACAACGTGTATTTTTACACGCGACAACTACGTAATATCCCCCCCCCCCCCACACACACACAACAAACAACAAATGCTACAATATCTTACGCACAGACAGTCCGTGTCACTGTACACCAACTGAAGATGTCACTTTCACCACACGTATTGTGGACAGATGAAGCCATTTTCACCAGGATGGATGTCTTCAATAGTAGAAACAGTCATGTATGGGACTTTGACAACCCACATGCACTTTTTGTGGCCCATCACCAGCACAGGTTTTCAGTGAATGTGTGGTGCGGGATAGTACATGATCATTTAATTGGACCATACATTCTCCCTGTTCGCCTGAATGGTCGCACGTATCATGCACTGCGGCACTGCGGCAAGAAATGTGGTACCAACACGATGGTGCACCAGCTCATTTCGATCGTAATGTACGACATTTCCTGCATGACGTGTTTCGCAATAGGTTCATTGGTAGGGATGAGCCTGTGCCTTGGCCACCGAGGTCGCCAGATCTCAACCCTCTCGATTTTTTCTTCTGGGGAGAAATGAAAACCCTCGTATACGACACACCTGTCACATCAGCTGAGGACCTCGTTGCTCGCATCAACGTCGCCGCCGCGACGGTAGCAGATACACCTGGCTTGTTTGCTCGTACTCGACAATCCTTGATTCGTCGCTGTCATCTCTGCGTAGAAGTAAACGGCAGACATTTTGAAAACCGTCTGTGATTATTGCCCTCGGCAAATACCAGTGAGAACACTTTTGGTATTGCTCCCCACCCCCTTTGTGTGGTGAAAGTGACATCTTCAGTTGGTGTACAGTGACACGGACTGTCTGTGCGTAAGATATTGTAGCATTTGTTGTTTGTTGTGTGTGTGTGGGGGGGGGGATATTACGTAGTTGTCGCGTGTAAAAATACACGTTGTCGCAATCATCTGATATTGTGTTTTTCTTTCCCTCCTCCTGTCTCTCGTATGCCACATGACATGATTCGTTCATTCCTCGCGTGTAACTGGGGTATGCAACCGTGCTCAACTTTTCGGATTTTGTGTTCGGTGGTCATGTTTTGATGTTTGAGGTCGGGATGTGTTGTCTTGAACGCATTTCTCATTGTCACGGTCCTTCTTGCTGCGTTACATACCTTTTCCATGCATTGTTGTTGCTGGAAATCCCCAATTCCTTTGAGGACTCCATTGCGCATGCGTGCAGTGAACTTTTCATAGTGACTTCCGGACTGAGCACATACGATTCCTTTATGATTCCCTTGGAACCGCCTCTCTATCTGTGATAGTATTCGTCCCAGTTAGGTGTGATGTTCACTTTGTCACCTTTTGCGAGGCTCCTATCTCGGAAACGAAGCCTCAGTCATAAAAATGGAACTTAGACTTTTTGCTTGTTTTCGTGTGAGGAATCACCACCCAAGCGTTGTAAACGACCTTTAGAAACACCCTGTATACCCCACCAGTAGCACTTAACAATATTAAAACAAAATATTGCTAAGATTTTTTTTTCTAATTTTTTTTGGTAGTTTTCTGTAACTTTTGTTTATGTTCTAATTTAACTTATTAACAATAAATTTCAATTTGCTTTCTGTTGAATATATTCAGGTTTTATATTTCCAACAATTTCTGCAACATTTAGTTAGCCTTCGAATCAGAATTTATGCGTTATCACAAAAAATGCAAGTGTCCGGTTTTTTTTGTCCAGCAGTATATATTGATGATGATGATCAAAACAAGACAAAGAAAGTTCATAAATTTATTGCAGTTGGAAATTTTGACAAGCATCCTAATAATCATTTTTGTTCCGCCAAATAATTATAGTGCACTTCGTAAAATATCTTTGTGACATGGCAAGGCAATATAAGTGTGAACATTTTGTAGGAATATGCATTGTAACTTTCAATGAGCTTAGAGATTTGTGTATATAATGATATTTTATAACATTGGTTGTTTTCTAAAAATAATAATTATTATGTGAACAGCAAGGGGCTCCGGTACCCCTTTCTACACCCTCGATTTCAGGCTCATTTCAAACATTTTCGTGAAAATATTTAGTTCCTCATAACAAACAAGTGTTTGCAAATATCGCGGAAGTTAATTTTTTAGATCTACGTGCTACGAAACCTAAGTTTTTTATGAAATTAAAATTCATTGCGTAACGTCAAAAAGGTTTTTCAGAACTTCTATGATGGCGAATGATGGATTCATGTCACAGATGCAAGTCTGAAGATTTCGGATCATTGATTCATGTCACAGGCGCACGTCTGATTTTTTATTTTTCTTCTTATGATTGACTTGTGCAATGGGAACATTTGCGATTGCGATATATTATTTGTGTGATATATTGGCGGATTGGACATTTCAGACATTGGATTACATTTATGCGACTTCAGAAATTGGAAATAATTATTTCTTTTTGGCAACTGCAGGCCGTAAAGGGGAGGGTTGTTTTTTTCTAAATGACTTGTGGGATGGGATAATTTGCGACTTCTTATTTTTATGATCGGAAGTGAGTGGAGGGTGGTATTCTGTGGAAAAGGACAACAAGGACTTTCAATGTAGGAGTTAATTCATTTTTGGACTTACAAATTGAACTTCGACCCACAATTCAATAACTGGCCTTGGTAAAAAGAGTTAAGTTACCTTCTTAGGTTTAATTTTAGCCTTCATTTTTGGTATCTTCATGTGTCAATGCGGAAAACAGTGAGAAATAGTGTTGGGGGTAGGTGACTCCGGCCAATTTCTAACATGCCTTTAAAAGGGACTCTATAGATAAAGGCAGGTTAAACAGAGGCCGGGCTGTGGTAGGGGGCGGTAAGTCAATTACCCCAGGGGCGGAGCCTGGAATCGGTGGGAAATTTGGACTCAACAATTTCAAATGACAAAATCTCAACTTTAAACGGCTGTACAGTCGTAAATACTTCTTTCTGCGCTCCAATTTTTTTATATTCACAATTAGGATCACATAATCTTCATAATGAAAGAAAAAAAAAATTGAAAATTCGAGGGTGTAGAATAGGGTACACCCCACCCCAGCAAGGAAGTAGTGCCACTTTCAACATGGCGAATTCTATGTGTGCGGGAAGGTCTCCGTGTTCAGTGATACATCGAATCGGTGAGACGGTTTGTTTACAGAAGGTTTCAGGGTTGGTGATTTACACTTTACTTATTCATACTGTTACCGCCAGAGCAAGTGAACTTGGTGCAAGAATGAATCAATTCAATCATGTATTAATTAGTAAATTAGATGTTTTAAGGTCACATTTAAAAATGTGTAACTTTATTTAGTTGGATCTTAGCCCGTATTTAGAAAACAATTACTGGCTTCTGCATTATTTATAATTTT
Organism: Lepisma saccharinum; assembly: GCF_977018435.1. Lineage (NCBI taxonomy): Eukaryota > Metazoa > Arthropoda > Insecta > Zygentoma > Lepismatidae > Lepisma > Lepisma saccharinum. Next base: position 7,436,051 of record NC_139233.1, read on the forward strand.
GTCTACCCCTGCCATCTACATTGCTTATACAAATGTGCCATAAGAAAACTATAGGAAAATAAAATACTGCAAGATGTTGTTTTTTTTCAACCTCCAATAAGCTTCTAGATAAGAACCACATGAAACAGGGAAATGGAAATACTGAGGTGCTGTTCAGTAACTATTTTGTTCACCACGTAAGTAATTCAATTCAGTCGATGTTAAGTAGCAAGTGTGTAAACATCTCCCTGGCACCTACCAAATGTGAACGGATGCCATTATTCGCTTCCTTCTAGCTGAATTACATATTGCAGCCGAAATTAATAATCTGATGAGCAAAGTTTATAGCAACAACCTTATAAGTGACGGTTGTGTGTACGAATGGTGCATATCAAGGGAGGAAGTTTGTTGCAACGGAAGACATTGTTGAACAAGTGAATCAGGTGGTTCGTGAGAGGTCCACGTTTAACACTGAGTGATGTTCACCTCTTCTCCCGAATACAGCAGTGGTTAGGAGGGTAGCGGTTTAAGAGCAATGAGAATCTGAAGAACAGTGAATGGTTGGTCGCATCACCAGGCAGAAGCCTATTTTAAGAAGGTGCAGGAAAACTCATTCCACGGTATAAGTGGCTTAATTGATATGGCAATTATGTAGAACAGCTAAGAGATGTAGTTGTATTTTCTATGCAATAAATGTATCATATTTATTCTTACCTTAACAGAGGTTGAACCCTCGTATAAACGAATATTTTTTTCTGCTTTTGACTAATTCTTGAATAAATTTGAAACGTCTTCAAATTCAAAGCTATACCATATGGTATCTATGTAGATACTGCACAGGATTAAGTGGGGACAGAAAGGTCACTTACATCGCCCTCTTCCTCGTCACTTTCATCACTGGAATCATCACTGTCACTTCTTGAATTTTGTTTATTCGACTTTGCACTCGTTTCCTTCTTGTCATGTGGCTCCATGCTCGATGGGAGTTCTTTCGGAACAGGTGGACCAATCAGCTCGTCACTGTCACTACTGCTATCACTTTCACTGTCACTGCTGCCACTACTGTCTGTTTCCTTGCTTGGAGAAGATGCCTTCTCTACGATCTTGGCCTGCCCAGTCTTCTTAGAGAGCCGCCCAGCTTTTATGGACAACGGGGCCAACTTCTCAGTTGCAGCATCTGGTTTAAAAAATAAACAAAAATGTTATCGGTACAAGTAACACTCAAAACGACAATACAAAAAACTGCATAATGATCAATAACATTCCTTCGAAAAAGAAAGACTAGAGTACTTCATCAGAACCATGTGTGCCAGTGGCTGCATTATTGAGTCAAATAATTTCGAAATGTCAGAAATTTAAGGAAGAATGGTGGAACAAACTAAAGTGATTTAAATTTGATCCCAATGTGCTTCATTTCCTGCCATATCAGAAAGAAATTCAAAAATTGAGAAAAGGTTTACTGGTGTGTTCAAGTGGGAATCTTTCAAAAACAGAAATTCATTTCCCCATAAAAAAAATGTGTTGCTGCAAACAGACCAGTAACTTCACCGAAATCAACCTCTTTGGTAGCATGTGTGAAGAAGAGGGACGAAAAGAGGTTTGCTCAGCTGAAAAGTGTTTTCACTGTAGCCTGTTTTGTAGATAAAAAGTAACAAGCTGTTCTCCAATTGTGAAGGCTTGTTAACATTAACTGACAAACTAGGTGTTAAAATGAAAAGTGGGTATAGAAATGGCATGATGTGTGCTGTTGTGTCTCATATTGCAGAATTAATCATTGAACTGAAAGAACAAAATTAGGTAAGTTTAATGTTGGATACATGGATAGATAAATCCTCTATGTTCTATTGACTATGTGCGGTGAATATATCAGTGTGTCTCCATGCGTGCCAAAAAAAAATTCTCATAAATTGGGAATATTTCTTAAACAAACTACAGTTAATAGATCGTTGGATACCCTCTCAACACAACGGTGAGTTTCTATCTTTTCAATCACAATTTAAAGCTAAAATAATGTTTGTATTTGTTGTATTTTCATTAGCCACTGATTTTTTCTGAGGCCTGGATCTGAAGAAGATTTCTCGAGCCCTGTTCATTTGTTTCACCACTTGTTTCACATGTTGTTAATCTTGGTGAACAAAACGTTCATGATATAACTGCAATGTATCACTAGCAGTAATCAAATTTACTTGTACAGCTTGCTTCAGATTTAAAGCATGCATGTTTAAATCATATATGCCATTATTAACAAATCACAATGAATGAATTAAAACTTTTGGGTGCGTCTGCACATGTGGCCATTTTGTAGCATTCAATATGTGTGTGTAGTGAATTTTTCTAGCAGGATGTGTTTTTAGCTCTTATTTAATTACACCTATTGTAACTGGTATGGACTATTGAATAGTATATTATTGTTGTATACATGTAAAAACATTTAATAATAATTTGGATAAGCTGTACTTGCGTAGATTTTAATGAAACGAACTTCCTAGGAATGTTGTATTATCTCGTGGTGCAACAGCCTGTGAGAAAGCCTCACTTCCATATACCTCAGCAGAGGTAAGCTATCATCAAACCAGTTACGGGGTGATGTGTGGTCAGCATGATGAACCGCTAGTCGTCATTGTAGGTTTCCCATGACCGGGTTATGCTACTCATTCATAGAATCCTAAGTGGGAGGTTGCAGGTTCAAGTCACGAGACGTTGCAGAAATGTGCGATTTTGAACCGAAAATTACGGCTGAAAATCCAATTCGGAGCTTCCTTTAAGCCGATAATTTTGTCAGGAAACTTGAAAGAGGCACTTGCCGTGATCAAAATATGAGAGGAAGATTGCAGAATGTTGAAATTTTGGAAAATAGTGGATACAGAAATTCTTACCAATGGATACACATGGTATCCAATACGGTGCTGCTATTTATACGAGGGGGTGAGACTCAAGCAATTTGCATAGTTTCTTGTCCCTGACTTGAAGCGGCGAGTAAAAATTTAGCAATGTCCCAGAAACAATGACGACGACCCAATTTCCCCAGACAGAAACGATATGGCGCCGCACATATAAGGTGGTTGTGTTTTAGTAATGAATTACTCCTATTTAAACAAAACTTTAGTGGGAAACGGCGGGGTTTGATACAAAAACACAGCAAATCGTTCTGATGTCCAAATTATGCATATAATCTCTTTCCAGGCAGGATATTTATAGATATATCAGATCGGTAACTTTAGTGATACACCAATATGCCTACATCAGCCGATACCGATAGAGTACTGATTAATCTGTCTCATCCCTAGTACAAAGTATAAAAGTTGGAAACAATATGAAGGATTCCTGGTTTGGGAATAGGACATGGATTTGCAGGTGGTTGTTATTGGGAGAACAAAATAGAACCACACGTTGAGCAAAGAACACATTTTAATTGAAAACTACACTGACCTCCATGGCAGAGTGGTTAGCACAACGATCGATAGCGATTCCAAATCCCAGCCTGGGAATGGGTGTTCTTTATTGGTTTCCATTCACCATATGATCACTCATCTTCTGCATCATCAGGATGCAAAAGTGGCAGAAAAGTGACATGAACTAACATAAGACAATCAATCATCAAAAACTACACATAAGCAAAAAATATTAACTATCATAGGAGGGGGTCTGAAAGCTCCCTTAAAGATGTAGAAAGCACAGATTCATGAGGAATTATGAAATGTAAAAAGGTTCAGCAAATGAAAGCAATCACAAGTTAAAGTTGTCTGTTGTTTTTGCATGTAGGATATGAAAGAAAGTGTAGAAATATTGTGGAGGTGGTTTCACAGTTCTAACTAGGGGGGTTTCTGATTCGTAAAACCAAATTCCCTAATGTTTGCATGTTAATGAAACAAATATAGCTTATTCAACATTGTTGAAAAGAATGAAAAACTAAAAGGACATTTTTACAGGGAATATTTCCAACAAAGAAACTAATTAGTAAAAAAAAAAAAATACATTCAACTTCTCTGACATCTCCAGGTTTTCATTGATTTGCTTTTATTATTCTTTGCTTCTTGTGCCACTTTTGGCTAATTTGCAACGATAGGGATGAGTGATGATATGATGAAAGATGAATGGACACTCACAAACATCCATGTCCAGGCCGGGATTCGAACCTGGGACCCCTGGCATCGTAGCGTGATGTGCAAACCACTCAGCACAGGGAATGGCTTCTCCAGGTTTTGGAATGTGTTTACAAATATGGTTCTGTCTTTTCCATGACCTCTTGAGTTGATTTCCCTGACTTTCTTATGTTTTCCAATTCAGAGGGACCCCTACTAACTTACTCAAAACTTTAATGCTTGTAAACATGTAGGAGCATAAGCAAATGATAATGCTAAGAGCACCAAACTTGACCTACCTAACCTACTCGTAAGCAAATACGGGATGGAAAAATCATTCTGCATAAAAATGCAGTAATTAGAAAATCTGTGTGCTTATACAGAGCATTCCTGGACATTCGCTACGAGACTCGGTGGCAAACTGCCCGGCGTCAGCTCTTGTCTTTTCCGGCGAACGGGGTCCGCGACAGTCACTAGAGTTGGCTATTAAAATTACAGTTTTCATATTGTGTACTAACGTTAACTACAGAAGGTGTTGAAAATGATGTCCCTCTGCTGCAACACATTCCTGGCATCTCCGAAGGAAATAGGCATTCACACGTGGAAGTTCGTCTACTGTAATTCTCCCGATTTCCCGTACAATACTCTCTTTTAACTCACGGATGGTGTGCAGATTGTCTTTGTATACTTTATTTTTAGATTTTTTATTTTTCATTTTTAGATCTAAGAATTTTTTAGCGGCTCTAAATGCTGTGGTTTTTGAAACAGCCGTTTCTTGTGAGAGGCGGCGGATAGATTTCCGAAGAGACTGTTCTAACCTTTGTCCTATCTCAATGAGTTTTTCCTCAGTAAGTACACGTGGGTTTTTCTTTCCACTTTTATTCAGAACTAACCCCGTTACTCTAAACTTTTTTACGAGGTTTAATGTGGTGGTCCTATGTGGAAAGGGAACACCAGGAAATTTCATTGCAAAACGTCGTCACACTTCTCCATAATTCCTCTTTCCGAAGTAACACTCGACAAGATAAATCCTTTGTTGTAATGTAAACTTTTGTGATGCCATATTAAGCCACAATCTTCAACACACAGACACGACACAACACAACACAACTTCCGAGGGAGGATTATACTGGAGTCAGTCTGCAATGTCAACAGAAAGGGAAAGAGAGCAAAAAAATCAGACTGTAGTGTGCGACTGTCGCGGACCCCGTTCATCAGGAAAGACAACCGCTGTTGCCGGGCCGCTTGCCGCCGAGTCTCGTAGCGAAAATCAGGGAATGCTCTGTACATTTCAATCATATACAAAGCATACGTGTATAACAATTATATTGGAATTTCCCAACTGGAACCTGGGCCATAAAAATCATTAGACAATCCACAACTGGAGCCATATGTGAAACCTTGTAACTAAAATTTAACAAAGAATAGCAACTTTGTCTACTCACCCACAGGAAGCTCATTCCTAGTTTTTGCAGTCTTCTTGGCCTCTTCAAATATGTCCTGAAAGTTAAACTGCTTCGCTTTCTTACCGAACGTTGCAAATCCCATTACACTGTTCATATCTTCTTCCTCATCAGAATTACACCCATCTTCTCTTTTATCTTCGTTGTGGCCACTTCTTTCATTCCCACTTGCACTCTTCCTGCCAAAAATTCCAAAACCACTTAAATTCTCATCACTTCCTGCATCTATAGTATTTTCTTCCACTTTTTTTTCTTCATCTGCCTGCTTGATATTTAATCCTATCCTCCCAAATGATATGGTCCTCTTGCCCTTGTTCATACTCTAACTCCTAAAACAGAATAATAATGATATTAGTTATATAATAATAATAAAAAGCTTTGTTAAGTAGCATTTTAGAACTCTAAACTAGGACTGTGATACAAATGAATTCAGCCTTAGTAGTTTAAAATTACTTTTCGTTTCACAAGATGACGTGTGAGCAGTTTTTTTTTCTATTTTAATTTTCTATGTTTGCCTAACCTAACTGAACTTAACCTTCTGTGAATGGTTTGTGGATCAATTTCAGCCTAAAAACCATCATTTTTCGGTTAATAAGTGTTAGTGTAGCAACCATGCGGTAGTTTTACAAATGACGTGTGAGCGGTTTTTTTTCCAATTCAATTTTCTATATTAACATTATAGTATAAGGGAAACGGATTTCTTCAAATTTACAGGAGAAAGTACTTACGGAAATCATTTTCTGTAGCGTTGTGGAAGTTCGTGAATGTAGTTTTGATCCATTTTAATGCGAAAACATGTTGTTTTCTGCAAAAATCTCTGTCTGACACGCTGTTTCTGCTGCCGCCATTTGCTTTCTGCACAAGAGTACAATGTTACGTGTGTTAACATGACGCAACCCCATAGTCAGTGTTTCAGCCTCGCCGTGTTTTCACTACAACATGACTTGACGAGTATTTTTAATTTTGTTTCTATTTTTTTTAACTATGCTTGCCTAACCTAACTTAACCTTACGGAAAATGTTTTTTGGGGCTAACGTGAATGTTTTTTGGGGCTAACGTCAATGGTTTGTGAGGCTAACATCAATGGTTTGCGACGTATTAGCATAATTTCAAATCCGGGCACGAAAGTAGGTATTTTCCGGTGAACAACGTTGCAGCACTGCATAAATCGACAAAACACTCGCACAACACGCCCTGAACCAGTACGCTATCGCCCGCCATAATGTGTTACAGAATAGAAATAACAAGTAACAGTAAGTACTCGGAAATGTAAGAAATAGACATTATCTTAGTTAGAAATGCATTATTTCACCTTAGAAAATGTTCCGCATTCCAAAATAGAACGTTAGCAATCGCATTCCAAAATAGTACGTTAGCAATGTAAAAAAGTGTGAAATATATGATTTATAGGTGTTTCCCTTATACTATAATAGTACCCTATGTTTGCCTAACCTAACTGAACCTAACATAACTTTCCGTGAATAGTTTGTGCAGCATTTATCGGTTCATAAGTTTGGTAACACTGCATATCAGCTGACGATAGACAAAGTGAGTCAAGATTTGGCTGCCAATTAGCAACGACCAATAAACGCACACAAAAATTTGGTTCAAGTAGACGGACAAGGGAACAGCTTTTGTGCATCGGAGTGAAATTAATGTCGAAAATTACATGAATTACCGGCAAAAAAATTTAAGCGAGGGGAAAACATGGTACTTGTTCAATAAGGCCCGAACACCTGTCACTCGTTTATTTCCTTACTTTTAGCATTGATACTTACATATTCTGCATTGCGGAAGATTCTTTAAGGTGAAGTTATGCCTTTTTCCATAAAATAGTGTCAACTTTTCATATTACAAGTCATTATTTGTCTTCCTTTTTATGCTTGGGTAACAGACAATATGGCGTGCAGTCGTGCTTGTGTTTTGTCGATTTGGAGTGGGTATGCAGTGTTTCAACCTTCTTAACCGAAAAATACCTACTTTCGTGTTTATTATGTCATCATAAACCATTGACGGATAGCCCCAAAAAACATTCACGATAGCCCCACAAACCATTGACGGATAGCCCCAAAAACCATTCACGATAGCCCCACGGACAATTTTAGGCAAGATTAGGTTAGGTTAGGTAAGCATAGTTTAAAAAAAAAATTAAAAAATTCTCGTAAAAAAAAGGCACGTTTGGAAACACTGCCGAGACCGCGTGACTTTCGACGCTCGCGCCATCTGCACGTACATAATGGAAACAACGGCTTAATACAGAAGATGCAAGTTCCTTACGTAACAACTGATTATTTATTGTTCTGCAGCATTCTATGGTGAAGTTTTTAGTTTCCGCGAAAGAAAATACTTCGAAGAACCTCGACAATGATACAGAAAGTGATTTCAGTAAGTAGTTTCTCCTGTAAATTTGAAGAAATCCGTTCGGGCTATAATAGACAGTTACCGAAATACGTTTTGCGGAAAAGAATATTTTACCATTTAAAGTGTCTCCGATATACCGAACTGATACACATTAACTAAAAAAGATACACATTAACTAAAAAAGAAACCCATCTCTTTTGCAATGATACCCATTTCTTGGCAGCTCTGCACTTTGATATCCATTTCAGGTACGGCTCCGGAAAAAAAAAAAAATTCGAGCGTGTAGAATAGGGTACCCGACCCTTAGGTACACACACGAAAACTTAGTTTACCAATAATTGTCGTATTTGAAAAAAAAACTGACAGCATTATTCTTACAATAATTGAAAACGAAACAACTTGCACCAATTCATGTGCAAAAGTAAATTATTGATTAGATACACAAAGAGTTCGAAATTTACCTTTGTAGTACGTGGTTAAAAGTAACACACAAAACCAATATGGGAAAGTTGATTTCCTAATTGAAAATCGAACACTTATACAATTACACGTCCAAGGTAGAAATATTTCATAATTTTCTCGTAGAGTCTATATTACAGCATCTTTAGTCCATATCAAATCTTGTACACTTTCCGATTAGACGTGTTAGTAAAACTGTTTTTTTAATTTCTTGTCAGAATCGAAAGTGCGGGGAAGGAACATTTTTGGTAGTGTCTGCTGCCACGTTCTTTTTCTGCTGGAAACTCAAAAGAGATGCGCGTGGCAGCAGACTCGGTCTTTGTTTTATGCTGATTTCATACTGTGAAGCTGTAGCTATTACTTTCACAAAAATGTTTTAAGATTAGGTCCCTTAGCATTCTTCTAATAATAAGCCCAAATGCTCTCGTAGTTAGGTTAGCTTCTGTTAGCATTAAAATAATATTGCTAAATACTTTCTAAAGAAAAAGGTTCTAAATTACCTGTACATTCATTCCCACTAATTATAAACTTGCATTTTTCTCGTCTTCATCTGTTCTTAAGATTTGTAACATCCTCTTAGCAGACGAATTACGTGTCAGGAGCAAATTTGACGCTTATTCTTACTGCTGACACGTGCGTGGCAGCAGACTCGGCCCTTTTTTTTAGGTTCCAGCAGAAAAAGAACGTCGCAGCAGACACTACTTTTAATTTTAGGCTAAATGCATACGTTGTTAGGTTAGGCAGGCTATGCACAAGGTAGAAAAACTGTTGTGCGACAAGAAAGACCCGTGCTTTACTGTAGAAATTGAAACATCTCAGTTCCTTGTTTCGTACCGTCCTGTAAATTTGAGACTGGTGGAAGCTGGAAATGGAAACTAATATCTGAATACACAATGCGTGATTTTGACCATGACGTGATTTTTTTCCTTTTGCGATACGATTCATTGGTTTGTATAACTAAATGAAGCGCAGATGCTTACTTTTGGTAACATAATTTTATACTTGGAAAGATAAATTGATCTGGAGAATCTATTATGACACTGCAGGTTGTTTTCTGCTATATAAACTGTTCAGCCAGCAGGAAATATTTCACCCTGATTTTTCCAGGACGAGGATAGTAATTCTATAATATTTAGTTTCTTGAAATTTAGATGAATATGAATCCTAATCTACTTCAGAACTCGCGGAAAAGGGGGGGCTACTACCCCCAACTTTTGTCCATGCAGTAGAGGTGTGCGGTATCCCGAAAAGTCGGGATCTAGATCGGGAAAGAAAATTTCCGTCCCGATCCCGACTTCCGGAAATGACTTCCCGACTTTTCGGGATCCCAAGCAGTCGGAAATTCCGAATTGTCATTTTAAAACGTCGTCAGTTCTAGAAGTTCTCTGCATTCTAAATGTCTGGAAATTGTTAGGTTTTGTACCAGAAGTGCAAAAACAAGCACTTAAGATGAAAATTACGTGTAGAATTTGAGATGTCAAGAGTTTTGGGAAATTTCGAACACATCCCGTCCCAAAAATTTCCCGACTTTGTCGTGAAATTGAGAATTTTCCCCGTCCCGACCCAAAAAATTCTGTCCCGCACACACCTACCCTGCAGTATGGTAAACCTTATCTCCAAAGGGAAATAAACTGTCCTTGTCGCCACTGTACTCATAAAAATGTTGACTTTCTTTTGTTTAAAACATGTTTTTTAAATCATGTTTAAAACTATATTTAAAACAAAAAAACATGTTTTAAACAAAAAAAATACAGTTTGTTTTGTTATTTTTTAAAAAAACACAAATTTTGCCAACCCTGCCCAATACTCTTAGAAATTTTATGTAGAGGAATCTTTCCACCGTTGTCACATAATACGTATTATGCTATGATAGAAAATAAATATTTTCAAGCCGTCGTAAGTTCCAAGCCACTGCGGAAGGAGGTATTATATTCTATGTAATTGAACTATCCAACTTCGTTCTCTAGCATTTTTTATTAACACAGCCGCCATTTAAAATCGAAAGAGTGGGGGGGGGGGTAGAAGCCTCGAAGTTGGATTTCTCAGTACATTACAACTAATTGCTTTATCCTGCTAAGTAAGTAAATGTCATTACCGCCGAACACTATTTATATTAGATATTTGTAAAATTCAGGGTGGAGTTCAGCCCCTGAGCCCTCCTCCTGGCTACGTACCTGGTTGGGGGAGGGTCAAGAACAGTTTAGTTTTTCTTCATAGACAAGGTTTAGCATGAAGAGGCCATAGTGCGGGGTAAAAACGCGCGCGCTTGTGTGTGTGTGTGTGCTCGTGTGTAGCCTTTCTATTTTTTATTCCTTTGTAATTTCTATATTGTTTTTTTTTCTTTTAGCCTATTTAATATTTCAATGTAAACTACTAACTTCCATATCCTTATTCGCACATATCGGAATAGTTTACTCAATGGCCAAGTTTTTATTTCATATTCACAGATGGATCTAAAAGTGAGTCAGGAGTTGGATGTGCAGTGTACGATTCACAACATAAAACAGACCTATTATTTCGGCTTCCACAAGACTGTTCAATATTTACAGCAGAATCTTACGCAATTTACCAAGCTAAAATTAAATTTACAAAAGTTCTTAATACTTACTGACTCGCAAAGTGTATTACAGGCGCTTAAATCTTCTTACAAGAGTCTTTACAAATTATCCCCTTATATTATAAATTGTATACAATTAGTTCAAACAATGCAAAAATCTGGAAAAACGATTGAGTTTTCTTGGGTTAAAGCTCATGGTAATATTACAGGCAATTCTGATGTAGATGAATGTGCAAAGAAAGCAGTGTGTCTTCCAAATGTTACGAACTTATCATTATACTATACGGATCTTCTCCCTAGAGTAAAGAAGAAAATTCTGAATGAATGGTTTGATTGGTGTCGAAATGAACTTACAACAGTTGGAGAATCATACAGACCATTTGCTGAATTCAAAACACACAAACCATGGTTTCGTCATGTCATGCCTTTTACAATTGTATGTTACACTTCCTTAAAAATGATAACAAGCTATGACCAATCCGCACATCTGGATTAACAACTAAACTTAACAAATTTGTTGGAAACTGAACCTTTAGATTATTTAAAGTTTTATACAAGATATTTCTCTCTGTTATATTTTGAGCATTCCAGTATTATATGTTGTGCACAGTGGCGGCGATTGGGTTCCAGACCCGGAGGGGCAAGGTGCCTAAACTGGGGGGCAAAGACAGTATATTTCCCTTTGTATATTAGGATTAGCATAGTGCGGGGGCAAAAGTGGCGAAAAGTGGGGGAGCAACTGATCCTCTCGCCCCCTTAATTGCCGCCACTGGTTGTGCATCTACACTTTCCCAGCCACATTCTCATTTCTTATTGTTCGTTATTCCAATTCTGGATAAATGTTGCCTAGTACACAAATGGTCCGTTCTCAGTCTATTAATTAATACAATTACCTGTAAAATAGGGGGGAAGGACTGATAATTTTAATGTAAAACAATTGTGTACTAGTGTTGTTTAGAATTTCTTAGAATTTCTTAGAATTTCTTTATTCATGGGCGAAGTTCAGCCTGTGGCTGCTCTACCACTTAACCCGCAAAATCTACTACAATAAAACAGACAAAATACAATTACTACTATAACATACGGATTCCATTACATTTTCACTTCTAAATATTTCAGTAATTAACACACTAAAAAGATAAAAAAAAACAATTTCTCTCATTCATACACATCAAAATGTTCATCTTGGGTTCGAATCTGCTCATTTTTTGTTTCCCGGGACGAGACAGGACAGGCTTTTAAAAATTCGAGACGAGACGAGATTGACCATGTGTCATAAGACAAACGAATATTTTCGAGACGAGACAGCATTTCCACGAGACGAGACAGGCCAAAGTCTCGTCTCGTGGGCAACACTATTGTGTACATTTTATTATGTGTATTGTTATGGACAAAAAACGGCTAAAAGCTGTTAGCTTCCAAATAAAGGAATGAATGAATGAATAACTTCCATGTTCAAAAATTGCGTAAATATGGTCATGTCACTGGCGTAGGTAGAGGGGGCTAGAGGGGGTACACCCCCGGAAATTTTTAGAAAATAAAAAATCAAATAAAGGCAATTTAGAAGTCGAAAAAGAAACGTAAAATGACCACCGATAACCATTTTGTGTTTTAATAACTTTTAAAACGAAAGTATAAAATGATAATTGCAGCTCATATCTCTTGAAAATAAACCAACAATGGAACATCACCGAAATTTATTTACGGCGATGTATTCTATGATCTAAGAAAATATTTAATCTCACTCTGATCAATAGAGATTAGGTTCATGGCACTGAAGCAGCAAATTATTGAGTGAGGTGGAAATGTGTTTTGGATTTTCTTTGTAGATATGAAAATCTTTAACTAGTGGCGCACACATGCTTTCGCTTACATTAAAGTTCACCTAACATGTTTCAGATAAAAGAATTTATGATATGCGTACGCAAGTAGTACAGAAAATAAAAGTTCTTGTCTTCGTTCTCTATCTCACACGCACGGGAAAAGAATTGCTAGAATACGCAATAGTTTACGAATTCCATACAATTTAACAGAACAAGATTATTTTATTTCTTTAGCCCATTCATATACTCACACTTCATATCTATTATTTATATCCAGTGATGGCAATTGGGTTATAAAACTATTTCCTTATACATAATGTTTAGCATAGTGCGGGAGGAAAAGTAGCAAAAAGTGGGGGCAACTGCCCCCTTACACACTTTCATTCGCCGCCACTGGTTTTATCTCATACCACCTGCATAACATTTACGGTTATTTCTTAAGTGCATACCAAAAAGCGAAAATATTTTGAAAACAATCACCGATATCGAACTTATCATATTTTCTTTTCCATTTCATAAGCTACGACAACCAAAGTGACATGTGTTCATTCCACATGTAAATTTCTCTTCCACTGATGTATTCTTCTTCGATGCTTTATTAAATGAATAACAATTTTTTATCGTACCATAGCCATGCACAGTGCCGGATTTACAAATCTTCCCCCCCCCCCCGCTAAATATTACCAAAGGCCCCTCGACATACCTATATACACACACAAGTATATATATATATATATATATATATATCAATGTGTGTGTGTGTATACCGTGCGTCCATTTCGATCTTCAGCCGAGAGATCGGAAGAAGCGTGGCGGGCGGCGCTGACGGAGATGCCGACATTTGTGGCCTGTAATGCCCGCTTATTTTTATGGACATATGCAGACATTTATATAAATATTGCAAGACGAGCACTAACCTGTGTTATAATTTATCATCTGTAATTCATCCAAGTTCTGCCCTTATATACACAAAAAAATACGCTTTAGAAACGATGTTAAGAGCCACAGATAATAGAACATTTTAATCATAATTTTGACCAAATACGTCCTGCTTAAGTTTATATCCTTGAAAGAGTTTTGTGGCGATGTGAATCGTTTGGAGGTTTCGAATGTGCAACACTGTATCAAGATTACGCTGCAGACGAAACCGTTAAAAGTGAATGGTTTTCGTGAGCTTCCTTGCAATCCGATATCTCCGAGCTCGAGTTTTTTTGTTCCTTCGCGACTAGAAGACAGAGCTGTGAATATAGTGGCGAGCAATGTAAACCAAGAGCGTGTTAATTTCGTACTGTGCGCAAGAGTGTTATTCTTGGTTACTTGCAGTTACTTGTTTGTGTTATTGCAGTGTGTATGTGTGTTGTGTCAGTGAGACGATTGGAATGCCAGCCGCAAGGCTCACGTTAGAACAAAGATTTTTTATGTATGACACGTACGTGAAAACAGACTCGTGTCGAGACGTGTGTAGGCAATTTGTACAGAAATTCCCAGGCGTTTCAACTCCACACAGAAATACAGTTAGACATCTTGTCCTTAAATTACGAGAGTAGTATGAACGCAACGTTCTGGAAGGGCCTTTTGACCTACTTTTGAAATGCCTTACGGTATTTTCCTGTAAGGCTGTCCCCCCTTACGATGTTTTTCTGTAAGGCGTACCTTTGACCGACTTTTGAAATGCCTTACGGTATTTTCCTGTAAGGCTGTCCTCCCTTACGATGTTTTCTTGTAAGGCGCACGTTTTAGCAATGCCTATTGACCTACTTTTGAAATGACTTACGGCATTTTCCTATAAGGCTGTCTCCTCTTACGATGTTTTCCTGTAAGGCGTAAGTCCTAGCAACGCCCATTGACCTTACGGCATTTTCCTATAAGGCTGTCTCCTCTTACGATGTTTTCCTGTAAGGCGTAAGTCCTAGCAACGCCCATTGACCAACTTTTTGAAATGACTTACGGCATTTTCCTGTAAGGCTGTCTCCCCTTACGATGTTTTCCTGTAAGGCGTAAGTCCTAGCAACGCCCATTGACCAACTTTTGAAATGACTTACGGCATTTTCCTATAAGGCTGTCTCCCCTTACGATGTTTTTCTGTAAGACGTAAATCCTAGCAACGCCCATTGACCAACTTTTGAAATGACTTACGGCATTTTCCTATAAGGCTGTCTCCTCTTACGATGATTTTCTGTAAGGTGTAAGTCCTAGCAACACCTATTGACCAACTTTTGAAATGACTTACGGCATTTTCCTATAAGGCTGTCTCCCCTTACGATGTTTTCTGTAAGGCGTAAGTCCTAGCAACGCCCATTGACCAACTTTTGAAATGACTTACGGCATTTTCCTATAAGGCCGTCTCCCCTCAAAGCGATCGTCTGTCCTTTAGTGTAATCTAATACGAGCTGCTACGATTTTTTAAACGACCTGCTACGAGCTAATAGGCTTCTGCTACGACTGCTACGATGTTTTTTAAACCTAACGAGGGCCTTCCTACAATGTGACCCTCTGCTACGATTTTTTTTAAACCTAACGATATTTTGGGCCCCTGCTATGATGTTTTTCTCCTCATGATGCAAAAATTGTAGTGTAGCGGTATTTGAAATCGACTGTGCTGTGTGAAGGGGGGGGGGAAATCTTCGCGTTCAGCGACCTACTTTTGAAATAACTTACGACATTTTCCTATAAGGCTGTCTCCTCTTATTGTAAGGTCCCACAGTGTAATCTACTACGATCTGCTAATAGGCTTCTGCTCTCAGCGTAATCCGTTTTTACGGATTAAAACTAACCTACAATGAGGGAAAAATAGACAGAAAAAGCTCTGGCATCACATTTTAAGCTATTTTTTTACCTCCTGCAAATTTTGCTCTCACTTCTTTGACCTACTTTTGAAATGACTTTCCTATAAGGCTGCTGTCTCCTTTTAGTTTAAGATCCCTCAGTGTAATCTACCACGATCTTGCTCTCAGCGTAATCTGCTATGATGTTTCTTGTTTTTTAAAACTCTCAGGTGCGATCTTCTACAATGTGTGTGTGTGTGTGTGTGATAATCAAATTATTTTTGTTAAGAAAATCCCTGGCCCCCAAAAAAGAAAATATCCCGCCAGGGGTGCGTGGTGCCCAACACAGTTCTAATGGCCACGGCTAACAAAGCCATGCCTGTGTAGAGTTTCATGGGTTCTTTTTTTTTTTAAACCCCCCCATGACTCCCTACAGAGGACCTCCGTTTGTAATGTGTGTGTTTTATGATTGAAGAGAAGAAAAAATTTTGGTTAAGAATGGAATGTGTAAGAACTAAAAAAGTTTCCGTAGGGTGCAGCATCTGAAAGAAAAAAAAATATCCTCAAAAATAGTGTACATAATATGATAGAAAAATATAAAAAAAAAGTGAGAATGCAAAAATTAGTGTGAATGATTGTTTTTTAAAAAAAAAAACGATAGAAAAATATAAAAAGTGTGAATGCAAAAATTAGTGTGAATGATTGTTTTTTTTTTAAAAAAAATGATAGAAAAATATAAAAAAAAGTGAATGCAAAAATTAGCGTGAATGATTGTTTTTTTTTAAAAAAAAAAAGTGGTGCAAGAAATAATACGTACTTTTTTGATGCAGAAGTCTAATGGTGCGAGCAGATTTCTTCCTCGTCATGACATCCCCATTCTCGGGTGTGGATGTTGCAGTCCAGTAGCCTCAATTTGGTGTCGTGGGGATCAAGCGCCACTTTGTTGATCGTGGATGTATGCAACTGGTCGATGGTGCTCGTGATCCGATGTTCGGTCATGCGTTTGATTTTTTTGTCGAACAAGCACGACTTGTAATGTTCTACGGTCAGTTTGTTTGTGCTCGAACGCCCCACCCCCTTTGCCTTCTTTATTTCGGTCTCATCCTGAACTTTGATGGCGTACATTTTCGCTCGAAGACCAGCAAACTCTGTGATGATGCGGCCGTTGACTTCATCTTTCATCTTCCCGATCGTCATTTTTTGACTGTCGTCGAAGAGAGCGTGATCTTTCGGATAATTAGAAAAGTCGAAATGCTGGCTCATGTTTTTCAGATCTTCGTATAGATCATCGGTGTGGATGTTGTACACGAAGCTGTCTGTGTCGGTGTACGCCACCTCGATACCCTCTCCATAGCGTGGTTTCATGATGTCGTAGTGAAACTTGTACATGGCCAGCTTCGACAACTCGAGGATTGCGACTCCCACAGCGATTGGTTTGTCGAATGTTATGTGACGGAGAACACGTTCGATCAATACCAACGTGTCGCTCAGTATCGTGAAGTTCTTGTACGTGGGCTGAGCGACGAGCTTGTTTATTTTCTTCGGGTCGGAGACCAAGTTGATATTTCTTCTTTTCCTCGCATCTTCCATGCTCTTGCCGTAGATGCTGTTGTTCATTAATTTGTATAGGTCTTTGTCTGCGGAAGAAGAAGCTGATGCTCGACGTTGAGTGTTGCCCTCGATATAGGGTGCTAGCCACCTGGTCTGTCTAAACTTCAATCCCGAGTGCACGCGGTTCAAAACCAATCCATGCTGGAGGTAGAATTGTAGGAGACGATAATGCACCACGTAATTCTCTTTGCTCTTGAAGGTGAGCATCAGCTTCTTCTCCGGAGCCGATTCCATCACAGGTGCCATCGCAAATCCATGGTGTTCTCGATGAAACGATGCAGGATATTCCAAATCTACTTTCAGGAAACATCCATTTTCATGATCTTCGCTCCATTCCAAACAATCTTGAAGTTCCTGCTCGCTCATCCATTCGTATTCTCCGATGGGCAGAGTTTCGGACATGGCATAACCATACAGGTTGTTCATGTCCCAGTATGCCAAGAAGTTTGTCGGTTTCCCCGCATCGAAATCGCCGACATATCGATTGTTGGCCTTGACGTATCGAAGGGGACACTGGACGATTCCACCACGTTTTGCTTCTTCGACAAACAAAAATTGATTGATGTCTTTGATGAGTTCTATCTCCACCTTCGTGGATTTTAACATCGCCTGCCAAGAATAACCCGGTGTGGTGTAGCTGAAAGCGGGGTCCAAACCATATGCTGCCATTCCTCTCGAGCGATGGAGATGAAAACGGTCGCTCAATAGCGTAACATCCAGTTTCAGATACAGATCGTGATAGTCGGCCATGGTTTGACAAGATAATGTAGACCAGACGAGCTGAGCATGATGGTAGTCCTCTTCGCTGCAACAGGTGACGCTAAGACGACTGTAGAAAGCTTCTCTCGGTGGTAATGATGTTTCTGAGAATTTGGAAGCATCCGTCATGTATTCGTAGGGGTAAACACCCTTGCGTCTCAACAGTGCTAAATGTTGGTCGCCGAAACATTTCCTGGTGGCGACCAAATCATCGTCGGTGAGTTGAGATGCGAGTGTCGCCAAACTCGAAGATAGAAAGTTGTAGGAGTCCAAGAAGCGAATTTCTACGTGATTGCCATTTCCAACGTCCACCTTCTTGCTGAATGAAAGGAATTTCTCATTGGTGCGAGATATGACGCTAATGGGTTGAGCGTCGCATCCCATCTCCTTTATGAAGATTTTGGCGTCGTAGCCCTCCAAATTGTGAATGAATACGGGAATAAAATTTGGCTTTTTGACTTGAAGATTACAGTTGTTACACAGGGGGGCCACATATTTTCCGGTGTGATGATTGTGGTGGCGAACTTTGACATTTTCGAGGGTGAAGTTACTTTCGCACACACCACACTGAGAGGCAAGGTCGTATGCTTCCTTCTCTTCCTTGGTAAGAGGCTCCATTGCTTTGTTTTCTTTTAGTAGAGGAGCGAATTGTATGGCCATCTGTTTCAAGGTTTGAACGAATTTTTGTGGAGCATCATTGCCACGATGTAAAATAACATTGCCCGTGTTGTTGACCATCAATCCAAAAGCGCAGGCTTCGTGATGTAGAATTTCGGTAGTGCTCGATACGCTGGGATTCGGTTCGCAGATGGCGAGTGGAAGTTGGAAACTTTCAAAGTCGGCGCATATCACCACGGGATGCCAGAGTAATGCCTTGTAGTTGGAAAATGTCATGTCTTGAGAAGGCATTTTGATAGCCGTAGTCGGATGTTTACTACACATTTCATGATGATCTTGGAGTTCTTCATCAGCATTCTTTTTTCCTCGACCGTAGAATATACTCAGGCATCTGTCGCATACTCGAATTTTATGGTGATCTGTGGTAATTTGACTTCTTGTTAATTTTGGAAGATTCTGAATTAGACAATAATGACAATTATCATCATCTTCGATCAGGAGTAATCTGACGACATGATTACTTTTAATGTTGCTGTGTCTGAGAACGTGGATGGCGTTGTTTTTGTCTAATCCGAAGATGTGTACGGCTATACTTTCGTTTTTATCTGTTTTGTACTGTGCCTCAAATTTACTAATGTCTCGTAGATTTACGGGGTAATTAATGCCAGCCATAGGTTTTTCAAATTCTGAGAGATATTCCGGCTTGTTGTAGTGGTATAAACAATGTTTGTTATTATTGGCTGGGTGATGATCGGCAATGATGCACCACAAAAAGCATCTGTTATCTTCATTTTGAATGTTGATGACGGCTTTCTTAGCGGCTATTTCCCGAGGCAAATTGATGTAGCTGGATGCTCCCATCGGGTTGTATCGTGCCACCTTCAAAGTTAAAGTGTGAGGCGAATCGCAAAGTGTCCAACCCGATCCACGTTCTTGGAAAGTCTCGTGCTTGTTCAACAAAGCGTCAAACATCTGGTTGCAAATGGTATCCACCCCATCGACGCCGGCGGCGTGGAGGCTCTTTACACCAGTGTAATGATAGAAAGTTTCTCGCTCTTTTTTCATGTTTTCGTAAATGACGGAAACGATGAGGTGGATTTTCAACGAGCATTGCAGCAAAGCTTTGGTGATAGATGAAATTAACTTGCTTTTGACCGAGCGAAAAAAGTTGTTTAGATCAGATGTTTCTTCAGATCGGAAAGTCTCCTCGGTTAAAATATTTCGAATACTTTCGCCGGCACTCTTCTGCTTCTTTCGTGGCGTTTGATTGTCAACATCGAGCTCTCTCTTACTTGATCCTTCGCCATGCACATCCTTCCGATGTCTTCTCAAGTGAGAAATGGATATATATTTCCCACATTGGTCGCATGCACGTTTCGCTTCCTTCTTCTCCATTTTTTGCTAAGAAAAAAAAAAGATGAAGTTACTAAAAATTGCACATTTTTTTGTGGCGTTATTTATATTAGATAAGTTCTCAATTTTTTTCTTAAATAACCAACATGAATCTCTTTGGTTTCCGAAAGCAAACAATGGAGACTGTACACCGCACGACGACAGATCATGAATTTCTACCTTCCGCGTTAACTAAACTCAACGGTCTGTTGATCATTCACCTCAACAGCATTTGGACGAAACTGAATGACGATGTGGGCAAGATGTTTTATGTTTTTAATAACAATTTACATTTCTACGAAATTCCGATCGACGGGAAACTTCAAATCACCGTGAATCCGGAAAACGCAGGCGAAATCAAAATTTCTACCGGCAAGAATATTTTTCGAATCAAGCACGACAAGATGCTTTCTAACATTACGTACGATGTTTCTGCAGGAGATTATCTTTACATGGAACTTCTCGGAGATTACGACAAACTCATTCCTCTTTTTGTAGAATTACGAATCGTCTATCCTATTATAAATAACCGTTAACCAAAAATGCCTAACGACATTTTCGGCAACACCAAGCGTGTAGACCACGCAGAAGAGATTCTCATGTTGGACATTCGAGTTAAGAAATTGAGGACCGATTTGATTGCTTTGCAGGAGACCTTAAACAAAAGTTTAGAGTCGGAAATCGCTACGCTCCAAACGCAATGTCTCGACCCCATTCTGAAAATCGATTCCGAACTGAAAACGCTCATAAAAAATTATGTCGACGTACCTTCTTACGACAGCGTTCAAAATATACAGTTGAGCGTGGATTCGCTTCAAAATGATTTGGCCAAATTACAGCAATTTCAATCGAAAAATGAAGATTTGGAAAAATTGAAACTCGAAATCGAAGAACGAACTTCCGCAATAGAAAAGAATTTCTCTGAACTTCAAACCGTCGTGAACGATATAGATGCAGAACGCTTACATGTCGTCGTTTCCAAATTACAAGAAGAATTCACCGGCACGTTGGAAGAAATCAAATCCAAGTTACAGACTTTGGAAGATACTATGACGAACCTACCATCGTCGGACGAACTGCAGGTCATCGGTAAAAGCGTCGCGAACATAAAAATTCAATTGGAGGCCTATCAAGATTTCGAACACATTCAAACCACCATCGCTACGCTTCAGGCGTCCTTGGAATTGATCAACGAAGAAATTAAAAATATTCACGCTGAAGCAAGAGCGTTGACGAGCATTCAAGACACGTTAAGCACGGTTCAGCAGAAGATCGAATATTTAGAAAATTTGAACGTCGAAACGAATCTCGCTCATTTTCATCACGTACTCGACAACATACAGGGTGACTTGGAATCGTTACGGACGAGCGTGCCTTCGAGCGAAGATTTGGAGAAATTGAAAACGGCAGTGACGGCACTATCCGATTCGAGCGACATCAAAAGCTCATTGAGCGATCTCGAGAGTAGGGTGGCCAATCTCCCCACCTCCAAAGAATTGCACGCTCTGAAAAGAAACATATCTCGAATGCTGAAACGACTGGAAACGGAAACGGCGAACGTGGAACAGATTCGAGACGAAATTAGTTCGCTGGTGTCGACGCTGCCCACTTCGCAGAGCGTCGCCGACCTTCACACGCAGTTTACAGAGATGCGAAGGATCGTGAACGATCTTACCGAGAAGAGCTCGAAATTGAATCAAGTCGAGAATCTTCAGAACATTGTCGTCAACATCAGAGATCAAGTTGGAGTGCCGGAATCCACGCAGGAATCGACGCTGGCCTCTTTCGGTGCCAAGTTGCAAGAACTCAACGAAAACTACAAGCAGTTGAACGTGGAAGTGAAAATCAAACCGTCGTTTTCTGCCGTAACGGATACCATAGTCGAGCATTTGCTGCCCATCGAAAATAAACTCGGACAAGTTCACAGTAATCTCGTCACCTTCGACACTAAATTCGCCAAATTGTTCACCTTGCAAGCCATCGAAATCAACAGCATACCCAATCAACAGAGAATCTCCACGTTCGTCGAAGGTAACAAACTGTACATGTTACATCCTTATCATCCGTATTACAAGTTTCTCCTCGATGGCACGATTCAGATAAACGAATTTTCGTACTGGTCTCACGGTAGAAAAGCTAGCGTTCCTACCATGACTTTGATATCGAATCGTGGTGTCCAGAAAGCAGGAAACATTCCTCTGGCACGTTGGAACGAAACGCGCAACATATATGAAATACACGAAGACGAAGATCTTACCGTTTTCGACGTGAGTGCCGGCGATAAGCTGATCATTCAAAACACGAGCGAGGTACCACCTTCGTTGAATCCCATCACGCTTGTGCTTCTCTTGAAACGTAATCTCTAAAAAAAAATGTCTAGGCAAGCCATCGTCGAAGAATTGCATAAACCTGCACGCCGTAACTACGAACGTTTGGCTGTGGTAACCAAGGGCATCGACGACCTCTGGCAAAGTGACCTCGTGGAGATGAGTAGCGGCAATTTGAAAAACGTACATAAATTGAACAAGGGCAACAAGTATCTTCTCACCGTCATAGACACATTTTCGAAATTCGCATGGGCTCTACCTTTGAAGGCGAAAACGGGAACATGCGTCACGGAAGCATTCAAATTAATTTTTCGCGAAAGCGGCGGCAGACAACCACGGTTTCTGCAAACGGACAACGGTAAAGAATTTTACAACACCGTATTCCAAAAGTTTATTCAAAAACGCAAGATTCAACATTATTCGACCTTCAGTCACATCAAAGCCAGCATCGTGGAAAGATTTAATCGAACCTTGAAAACACACATGTGGAAACGATTCACGCTTCGGGGAAATTACAAATGGGTCGACATCCTGCCGGAACTCGTCGACACCTATAATGATACGGTGCACAGAACGATAGGCATGAAGCCAGCTGACGTTACAAAATCTGACGAGAAGCCTTTAATTTCTACCGTTTACTGTCCAAAGTACACGCCCACGACAAAAAAAGCTAAATACAAAATTGGAGACCAGGTGAGGATCAGCAAATTGAAGCGAACGTTCGACAGGGGTTTCACACGAAACTGGAGCACGGAACTCTTTACGGTGGTTCGAGTTTTAGCCGGAAACCGACACACGTATATAATAAAAGATAGTAGCGGCGAGATTTTGAAAGGAAGATTTTACGAAGAGGAACTCTCTAAAACGAAACACCCCGACACGTACCTCATCGAAAAAATATTGCGTAGGAAAGGTGACAAACTGTTTGTCAAATGGCTGGGACTTCCGGAAAAGAGTTGGATCGACGCGAACGAAGTGATCTTGTGAGTACGTGGAACGTGGTGAAGCGTCTACCGGATCCGGAAAGTCAAACGAGAAAAAAAAAGAACGGCGAGTTGCTTCCCGACAGCATCCGCTGTCTGATCGTAGGTCCTTCGGGGTGTGGGAAAACGACACTGCTCGTGGACAATTTTCTCCTCGCACCGAATTGGTTAGATTGGAAGAACAGGCACCTGTACGTGTTCTCGAAAAGTTTGGAGCAATCCAAATACCAGCAACTGATGAAAGTGTACGATGGTCTGGACATTGCAACGTTCGCCTCGGAAATAAAACCACTCGACGATTGTCGTGAAAATTCAGTCGTCGTGTTCGACGACGCCATCCTGGAAAATCAAAATGAAATTCGCAACTTTTTCACGCAAGGTCGTCACAAAGGAATGGATTGCTTTTACCTAGCTCAAACGTTTTCCAAAATTCCAAAACAGTTAGTACGCGACAACGCTAATTTCATATGTTTGTTTCGTCAAGATCACACCAACCTCAAGCACGCGTACGATGACTACGTAGGCGGAGACATGAACTACAATCAATTTTCGGAACGCTGCTGCTCTACTTGCTGGAACGGTGACGATTTCGGATTCGCGACGATCGACATGACGAGGAAACCCAACGATGGAAAATACAGAAACAAAATCAAAGACTTTCTAAACGTTGCAACGTTGTGAGAAACGACGTGTATAAATAACGTCATGACGAAACGAAAAATCGAAGACGAAAATCTCAAGCTTCGCGATTACCTCGCGAAACGCTTCAAAGGTTGGAAATCCGAGAATCGCGGATTCTACGAAGAGAAGAAACGTCAGGATCAACCCGTGATCGATGCCATCAGCGGTCTAGGTAAAGAAATTAAAAATGTCACGGAACAAAATAAAAATTTGATCAACGAACTCGTACCGCTCGCAGCTAAAAATTACGCCGTACCCACGCCCATTTCGAGCATTCCTTCGACACCGTTCGAACTGAAGGATGCACCGGCACGACGTCGAGCCATAGGCAGCACGTCGTCGTCTTTGGATAAGATCGAGTTGGGACCTTTGGCACGAGACTACCTGAGTACGGGGAAATTCGACAAGGATGAAGTGTTCGGATTGTATCCCAGCATGGAAACCAGCGAAGGCGGCGGTGTGGTGTGGAAGATTGGGAAATCGAAGGTGACCTTCGAAGGCAACGACATTAAAGTCAATTTAGGCGACAAGGATAGTTGGAACAGGTATCCGGGTACGGTGGGACTGTGGGAACTCGTCGCCAAAAAGCAGCCGAAAGATTACACCGACGAAGATTACCAAAGTTACAAGGAAATTCTGATCATGACGGATGCCTTGTACCAGAACAACGACGCCTCGCAGAATAGGGTGAAATCGAGCAGCGGCGAGAAGTACAGGAATCTCATCAAACCGATTTGGAACCAGGTCAAAACAGGCAGCGGCGTCAAACGCTACAACACGTTACCCAAAGAATTCGTTTGGGTGGACGACGTTAGGAAACTCGTGGACCGATTGTTGGTGATAGCCGGCGAAGAGAATGCAGGCAACCGTAATTTCTACAACGAGAAGGTTGGCATCGTGGACATGATCAGCACGAAACTTTCCAACTTCATCGTGAACGACGACAAGGGCATAGGTTACCTGATCAAAATCATCAACACGCTGCCTCCGAAATTTTGGAACGTGGCCGAAGGAAAGGGACTCGTGAACGACATCATCAACAAGTTACCTTTCGAGATGCATCTACCTGGCTACCAGTACTGCGGGCCGGGTACCAAACTCGAGAAAAGATTGGAGAGAGGAGACAAGGGTGTGAATCCGTTGGACGCCGCATGCAAAGATCACGACATCGCCTACAACACCACGCAGACGGATCTGGACGCACGTCACGAAGCAGACAAAAAATTGGAACATGCAGCTTTCGAAAGGTTCGTGAGCAGAGACGCATCGCTGGGTGAACGGGTCGCCGCACTGGGTACCACCATCGCCATGAACACGAAACAAAAATTGGGGTGGGGTATATAAATAACATACAGTAAAAAAAAAACCAACATGGCTTGCATAACTGATTTGCCGCACGAACTACTATCTAAAATATTCAAAAAGGTAGTTAACGGAGATGTTAATAAACTTGTGATCATAGCTAGAACGACGCCGGCATTTCGCATCCCTTGTGAAATAGTTCTCAAGGACCGTCTTCGGGAGATCAGTGGAATGAGGTGCGGTGATCTCGACACTCTTCTGTCGGCCGCGGGGAAGAAATTGAACGAGAGGTTGGACGAACTGCACGAGGCGAGGCAGGGGAGAAGACGGTATACTGATGATTGGCGTAAGTCCAAACAGGAAACTGAAGAAATCATCACGCACATCATCGCGTTTTCGGAAGCACGAACTTTCTTCCTCTGTTAAAAAAATATTCGATACAAAAAAAATCTCGTGAAAAAATATATATATATAAATAACACCCATCGTGAATAAAAATTAAATTTCTCTCTAACACTCTGAAATTTTTCTTTGATATGACGACTGAAAAAATGAGTGACCTCCAAGCATTAAAACAAATGCTAAATTTATCAGTTGAGTATGTAAAAATTCAGGAATTGGAAGTCGACAAACCTTACACGATAACTTCCGGTTCAATCGTTTCTACCCAGTATGGTCCCAAGGTACGCCTGTTGCTCAACGCACAATACAGTCTATTTTTACCAGATCGATACGCTAACATGTTATCCGACGAGAAGCTAGCTATTTTAATCGAGAACAAAACTCGAATCGTGTACAAGGGGACAAAGGAACTTCTTGGCAAGAAAACGAAGCACGTAATAGAATTTGTGTAACGACTGCGAGGCCTTGAAAAAAAATCTCAGAACATTTATATATAAATAACATACCGTAAAAAAACTACACGAGAAAAAATCTCAGAATATATATATAAATAACATACCGTGAAAATAACACATAGAGCATCAACATGAAGCCCAAGGGTGTCGTGTACCAGATACCATACTCCAATCTAAAAAATCTAGGTGCTCTCGATGGGTTACTCACCAAGAAACAACGCGAGAAAAAACGTTCTTGCTTGTCGAAAGGACACGGAATGAAATTACTGCTCAGCACACCTCAATTGAAAAGATTGCAGCGTTCGCGGAAACAGCAAAAGATCGGAGGTTTCATATTCAGCATCCCCGCCATCCTGGCAGCATTGGGGGCCGTGGGAAGTTTGGCCGGTGGAAGCGCCGCCATCGCGAAAACCGTCATCGACTCGAAGAAGAACAAAGCGGAATTGGAAGAACAGAAACGTCACAACCTGGCCATGGAGAAGAAGGGGAAAGGTGTGACCAAAAAGCAAAAAAGCAGCCTCGATGCTTTGAAGAAATATATAAAAAAGAAAAAGCCCTGTCCAACTTCGATATTGAATCTCTGATCGAACCGTTGGGAATAAGGAACTTCAGGGGTGTTTTCATGTCCGATTCTCTACCCTCTGCTGTGAAGAAAAAGGAGTATGGTGTGGTCAACCTGGACAGTTACAAAAATCCTGGTACACATTGGATATGCTACCTCAAAATTAACGATAACAATGCATTTGTTTTCGATTCGTTCGGTGGCACACCGCCTGCCAGGTTGGTGAAGTATCTCAGTGTTGCCAACCTCTACTACAATGACAAACGCATCCAGGGTTTCACCGATGTTAACTGCGGCCACCTATGCATGGCGGAAGGCATGATCACGAAATCTTCGGACGGATTATTAGGAAGTCACAAGCAGACGGGAATCATAGCCACTTTCAAACCAAGTTCCGAGTTCATGGAACCGATGATCTACACGCCCTCTTCGCCGATCTATTTTCCAGTATGTCGCAACCGCATAGACGACATAGAGTTGGTGGTGACGAACGAGAAAGGAGACGTGGTGGATTTCGCAGGTGCCACTACGACGGCCATCGTGGAGATCAACGTATAATAAATAACCATACATGTAAAATGGAGCAAATCGAAAGTTACGAATTGCAATCTTTCCCTCCCAACCGTCGCACGTTCGCCAATCTGAACGAAGCGAACAGGGAGATCGAATACGACGTGGACGTAGGCGACGGGTTCTTTCATCCTCACAGAGCGGACCTCTACCTTCAATTCGACGTGGTGAAGAAGGAAAGCGGAGACGCGTTTCCTGCAGCAGCAAACTTGATACTCGTGGACAACTTCGTGCCTCACCTGTTCTCGCAGGTGGAGGTGAGGAAACACAACACCGTCATCGACAGAATAGATTATCCAGGCATCACGTCGACGGCAGTGGGAACGTTGAAATTATCCAAAACAGACGCAGCGTACTACCAGGCCGGGGGATTCGAAGCCGGGGCCAAAATATCGACGAGAAGTCACACGGTGCTCTTTCCCATGCGTCTGCTGCCTGGTTTCTTCTCGGACTACAAGGAGATCATGTGGAAGGGAGGACTGAGGATCACGTTTCGAAGAGCGGCCAACGACAACGACGCACTAATGCGATACGCTACTTTGGGTCCGGACGGCACCACGCCGATAGCCAACACTTTACCCGAAGCAGCGAAATGCGTCATCCGGAGCATGGAATTGAGAATGCCGGTGGTGGAATACGAAACGAACTACGCCCTCAAGTACAAAGCGGAGATCTTGAAAAATCCGCAGGTGGCGATTCACTTTCACGGTTACCAGTGCGTCCAGAAGGTGGCATCGGGAAGTCACATGGAATTCGACGTGACGACGCAGTTCAACAACATACAGTTCGACATGCCAGATTTCGTCGTAGTGCTCTTTCAGACCGGGCGCGATAACAACCAGGAGAAAGATTCCAGCAAATTCGACGACTGCAAAATCAAGAACGTTTATCTCAAGAATGGACGCAACGAAGTGTTCCCGCGCGAGAATTACAACCTCGACATGACAAAAGACGATTACCTCAAACTTTACGAAGCGTTCTCGGCTTACAAACGCGTGACCAAGGGAAGCGTGGACATGTACTACACGCCCAGCGAATTCAAAGCACGCAGGCCGATGTTCGTCATCAACACCACGAAAAGAAAGCAGGTGGTGGTCAACGATCGCACCAACATCAAGGTCGTCTGCGAGTTTAACACTCCGTTGCCCGAGGATACCCTATGCAGCGTCATCCTGGTCGCAGAGAAGTCCTTTGTCCACGATGTGAAGAGCGAGAGGGTCACAGAGCAGTTTTAAAAATTATTCCTAAAAATAATTGCCACATACTAAAAAAAAATCAACAAGATTATATAAAATACAATGTAAGTTAGTTCGATGCGCAAATAAAAAAAATAATAACTCACGAAACTCTTTACAGAGGCGCGCAATAGCTTCGATAGCCACGACCATTTAGAACCTTTGGGTGTTGTGGGCACCACGCACACCCCTCTCTCTCTCTCTGACAGGATATTTATTTTATTCTATTTTGATGGGGCCTTAACAAAAATAATTTTGATTATCACACACACACACACATTGTAGAAGATCACACCTGAGAGTTTTAAAAAACAAAAAACATCGTGGCAGATTACGCTGAGAGTAAAGTCGTGGTAGATTACACTCTGAGGGACCTTACATTAAGACGAGACAGCCTTATAGGAAAATGTCGTAAGTCATTTCAAAAGTTGGTCAAAAGGCGAGGTAGCATAAGAGCAAAATTTTGCAGGAGGTAAAAAAATAGCTTAAAAAGCTCTGGCATTACTTTTTAAGCTATTTTTCTCTCATTGTAGGTTAGTTTTAATCCGTAAAAACGGACTACGCTGAGAGCAGAAGCCTATTAGCAGGTCGTAGTAGATTACACTGAGGGACCTTACAGTAAGAGGAGACAGCCGCCTTATAGGAAAATGTCGTAAGTCATTTCAAAAATAGGTCAAAGAGGTGAGAGCAAAATTTTGCAGAAGATAAAAAAATAGCTTAAAAAGTAATGCCAGAGCTTTCTTCTGTCCACTTTTCTCTCATTGCAGGTTAGTTTAGTGTGTAAAACGTCGTAAAAATAGATTACGCTGAGAGCAGAAGCCCATTAGCAGATCGTAGTAGATTACACTGTGGGAGCTTACACTAAAAAGAGACAGCCTTATAGGAAAATGCCGTAAGTCATTTCAAAAGTTGGTCAAAAGGCGAGGTAGCATAAGAGCAAAATTTTGCAGGAGGTAAAAAAATAGCTTAAAAAGTGATGCCAGAGCTTTTTCTGTCTATTTTTCCCTCATTGTAGGTTAGTTTTAATCCGTAAAAACGGATTACGCTGAGAGCAGAAGCCTATTAGCAGATCGTAGTAGATTACACTGTGGGACCTTACAATAAGAGGAGACAGCCTTATAGGAAAATGTCGTAAGTTATTTCAAAAGTAGGTCGCTGAACGCGAAGATTCCCCCCCCCCCCTTCACACAGCACAGTCGATTTCAAATACCGCTACACTACAATTTTTGCATCATGAGGAGAAAAACATCATAGCAGGGGCCCAAAATATCGTTAGGTTTAAAAAAAATCGTAGCAGAGGGTCACATTGTAGGAAGGCCCTCGTTAGGTTTAAAAAACATCGTAGCAGTCGTAGCAGAAGCCTATTAGCTCGTAGCAGGTCGTTTAAAAAATCGTAGCAGCTCGTATTAGATTACACTAAAGGACAGACGATCGCCGTAAGGGGAGACGGCCTTATAGGAAAATGCCGTAAGTCATTTCAAAAGTTGGTCAATGGGCGTTGCTAGGACTTACGCCTTACAGAAAAACATCGTAAGGGGAGACAGCCTTATAGGAAAATGCCGTAAGTCATTTCAAAAGTTGGTCAATAGGTGTTGCTAGGACTTACACCTTACAGAAAATCATCGTAAGAGGAGACAGCCTTATAGGAAAATGCCGTAAGTCATTTCAAAAGTTGGTCAATGGGCGTTGCTAGGATTTACGTCTTACAGAAAAACATCGTAAGGGGAGACAGCCTTATAGGAAAATGCCGTAAGTCATTTCAAAAGTTGGTCAATGGGCGTTGCTAGGACTTACGCCTTACAGGAAAACATCGTAAGGGGAGACAGCCTTACAGGAAAATGCCGTAAGTCATTTCAAAAAGTTGGTCAATGGGCGTTGCTAGGACTTACGCCTTACAGGAAAACATCGTAAGAGGAGACAGCCTTATAGGAAAATGCCGTAAGGTCAATGGGCGTTGCTAGGACTTACGCCTTACAGGAAAACATCGTAAGAGGAGACAGCCTTATAGGAAAATGCCGTAAGTCATTTCAAAAGTAGGTCAATAGGCATTGCTAAAACGTGCGCCTTACAGAAAAACATCGTAAGGGGGGACAGCCTTACAGGAAAATACCGTAAGGCATTTCAAAAGTAGGTCAAAAGGCCCTTCCAGAACGTTGCGTTCATACTACTTACGAGAAACTGGATCGTTAAATTTTAAAACACCTAAGCAAAAACGACGGATTCTAACCGAAGCAAAACTCGATGATATGGGTGCAGCGTTAGAATGTTCTCCAAACAAACCTCTACGCCGTGTTTCACAAGAGGTGGGCGTGTCAAAATCATCAGCACATACAGCCACTAAGCTACTAAAATTAAAACCGTACTCTTATAACACAGGTTAGTGCTCGTTTTGCAATATTTATATAAATGTCTGCATATGTCCAAAAAAATAAGCGGGCATTACAAGCCGCAAATGTCGGCATGTCCGTCAGCGCCGCCCGCCACGCTTCTCCCGATGTCTCGGCTGAAGATCGAAATGGACGCACTGTATATATAATGTGTTTGTGTTTAATTCTTGATCTCATGTTGACAAAGTCACATATAAGGTGTCACGTGCCAGTTCTGACGACACAATGAAAAATGCTGGGAAGAAATGTTTCCCGAGAGCAACGATAGATGGCAGCACGCCATATAAAGAAGAGCAGAGTTCATTGTAGAAACTAGGAGCGGAGAAGAGCGATTATATATATTATAGTAAATGAAAAATACATAAAGGAAGAGTATAAAAATAATAGATGGAGTAAATAAAATGTTGTATATAGCCGATTAAGATAATTAAGAATATGCTCATATACGAAACAATTAGGAAAGTTAATAAGTGAGCAAATGAATTCAGAAATGTATCTCTCTCCTTTTTTATCTTCTGACGAGGAGAATATCGTCAGCTTTTGTATTTGTCCGTCCCTCGGTGGCGCTGTGTCCAAATTAGACGCCCCGAAGCACTTACGGTTGCGCTTCTTATTAGACGCACTGGGCCATAGGCAGCGCTTGCTGTTAGCGATCCTGGGCTATTCCTCTTTTGGTCGTTACATAGGAGGTGGCGCTATTGTCAGTTTAGTCGACCCTACTCTTTCTATAAGTATAGCTTGTATCGTTTGCCATAGAAACGGGGAAAGCGAGCGCATATATGTAATAAATAAGATTACGATTTAAAAGGGAAGAAATAAATTAGAAGAAGGAAAAAAAGAAGAAGCCTTTTACCAAAATAAAAGGAAGAGAAGAAGAAGAAGCCTTTTCCCAAATCAAAGAGAAGAAAAAGAAGATGTATTTTCCAAAAACAGAAAGAAGGAAAGAAGAAGAAGTCTTTTCCAAAATAGAAGGAAGAAAAGAAGAAGAAACCTTTTCCCAAATCAAAGATAGGAAGGAAGAAGAAGCCTTTTCCAGAAATTACGAGAAGAGAGAAGATGAAGATTTCTTTTCAAGAAGAATATAACCGACGTAAATTTGGAATCAGCATATATATATATATATATTCAATGTATATACAAACTTCGCTATATATTTTTTCTGTATTGTGTACAGTTTTCAGAATATAGATCTGCATTTAACTATATCCTCTTGACTATAAAAACGCTTTCTTATTTGGAATTCTCGAATAAAGAACCTATCCCCTGAGATTAAGATATCTGTAGCCGCGGTAAATAACATTTTTGTACGTAACCCCAGGGTCGTAGCAAAGGACCTAGAGCAGTGGTTCATGTGCCAAATTTAATCAATGATATGATTGTTCAAAATATGTTCTTAATTAGTACTTTTTACACATAAAACGTTTCTGAATTTCAAATATGTGTTACTTTAGACAAGCTAACTAACCATAACTGAGCGTTGCAAGTGTTAGATAGGCCTGCATTTTGACTTGGGCGCCGCGGAAAAGTCTTGAGACACTAACGGTGCCGTGAAATGAAAAAGTTTGGGAACCCCTCACCTAGAGGGTGATTCAAAAGTCCTTTAACATCTCCTATAAAAAGTATATTAGTTAGGCTGGATAGAAAAAGGTTAGGCTAAGGGAGACCCACATTAGTATGTTCCAAGTGGACGTCCGCCATATTGGTGGCCGTCATATTGAGCTCAACTAAATTTTTTTTAACTATGAAAGGAGTTAATGATATGAAGGTTTTCTCACACCTGGGAGAAATATACCTTTGTTACAATCATGCAGTCGTAACTTTTTCCTGATTAAAGATAGGTTGAAGAAACCTTCACCACTGCATTTCTCGTGAAATTCTAGCCTGATTTGATTCTAGTCTCACTGCCACGTGGGAAAACCCGGGGTGGGTGATCTGACACCTTTATTTACTCTTATATCCCCTATAGAAAGGAAATTTCCATCTTTATCAATATAAAGTCCATTTTTCCGGCTTTGACCCCGCATAAAGCGGATCAAGGGTCCATCCAGCCGAAAATCAAATGGTATCCCGGGGGTGGGGTTAAAGGAGGCTGCAATGCAACGTGCCACCACTCGTAACTCCAGGGTATGGAGATCCGAATTGGCAACACACCGCTCCTTGCTCCGGCTGGTCAGTTGGGAGCACCAGTTCTCACCCAGGGATCGGGATTAAGACGATCCACCCTTCCTCCAGGAAGGAAACCACCGAATTGCGACACGTGACAGTAAATAAAATAATTCAAATACTTTATAATTAAAATGTCCAAAATCTTTAATCACGAATCGCGCGCGTACATACTGATTCGCACAAGTTAAAAATTGTATTTTGTTGGGTCTTGCACGGTTTTGCTGATCTAGGCGACGAGGTTCCGGATACGGGCGATATTGTCCCTGAACCTGTCGATCAGGCCACGCGTTCTGCCTAATCGTGCGCACCTGCGGCGACCTGGTATTCTGCGGACGACGAGAATTAGCATCTTCATCACGTCGTCGCTCACCACCTGCGTTATCATACTGTCTGAAGCCAATGGGTTCTTCACACGACTCGTAGCTTTTCAGGAAAGCAGTGAGATCACGAATGTTTCTGGGTGCATTCGCAAGGCACAGATGACGTACACGGAAGGGCAATTGTTCGATAATTACCGTAACAACTTCCGGTTCTCGCAGAGTGTCCGATAGATTTTTGAAACCCGTGTATATGCTCCAGGCATAACTTTCCATGCTCGCATTGGTCTGCCGCGAGTACCGCCGTCTTCGCAATACTGCCAGTTGCCTTTGCTTGGCCTCAATAGAAGCAAACTGTTTCTTAAAGTGATCACAAAAATCCTCGTAGTCGAGAAACTGATCACGATTAGCCGAGAGCCAGTGCTCTGCAGTGCCAATAAAAATTCTCGACAACAAGTCCAATCGACACTCATCTGGCACTTGTATCAGATCGAAACTTAGGTTCAACTCGCGGAGGTATTTTTCGGCAGAATGGGCATCGATGTTTCCATCAAACTCGAAAAACACAATCTTGGCACAGGACACTGTCTTTGTCGGAAGGATCTTCGTATCTCAGTCCACGCCGCTGATCGTTTCTTGCTTGTTTGTTTGGATGAGAAATGGGTACCTGAACATGAGAAGATAGCTGTCTATCGTTACCCATATTGCGAAGTCTATCAGCTGTTTGGGCACCGGGAACTGACTTACGGGTTAAGTCACGCTCGTTTGTCAGTGGAAGTTCTAGTGAAGCTAAACCTGTATCATGGAAAGCCGTGTCTGCACGTAGCGATAAGTTTGTCACTCGTTCTCCAAGTTCTTTTATTGAGTCCATTAGAGTCGAGCGTGTTTCGGTCACCGTACTCTGCACATGTGTTCGAAGTCCCAAAATTTCACTTCACAGTCGACCACTGAGTCCCGTCACTTCTTCCTGTACAGCAACAACTTCAGTCTCTAAAACAGTCTGTTTACAAACGAGTTCTTGTTGTGCCGACTCCACCTGAGTTATCCTCTCTTCAGTTAACTGAATCCGTGCAGGAATGGAACTAAGTTGCTGCACCATTTCGGATAACTGGCCCGTAAGCTGTTCATGGCGTCTCTTCTCTTCCTCCTTTTCGGCCTTCAATCTCTCTTCGCGCTCTCGGTCTTTCTCTGAGAAAGCGGCAATCAGCTGTTCATATCTCTTTCTCTCTTCCTCTTTTTCAACTTTCAATTTCTCCTCGCGCTCTCGGTCTTTTTCTGTGAACGCTGCGATCAGCTGTTCATGTCGCTCACGCTCCTTTTCCGCTAAGGAGGCCACCAAAACATTGACCCACTCAGGCATCACTGTTGCTGGAGACGAAACAGTAGCCGTCGGAGTTGGCTGAAGTCGCACTTCGAAACATTTCTGGCATCGAAACTCCTGATCACCTCCATCCACAACAGTCTCTGTCATTGGACAGCACTCCGGATGATAAAGAAGCCGACACTCCAAACATTGGTAACCTGAAACGTCGCTCCACGGCTGGTTGCAGCACGCTGCCGATGTCTCGGAGAGTTCGGTGCGAACTTTGCTTCTAAGTATCCGACGATCACCACGATCCATCTTCTGGAAATGGCAATGGATTGGGTGGACAAAACACTAAGGGAGCACTGGGCAACACTTCACTGGGAAGGGGGAAGTTTTCTTTCTTCGCGCCCCTTAGTTGCGGCGCCACAAAATGCAATGCAACGTGCCACCACTCGTAACTCCAGGGTATGGAGATCCGAATTGGCAACACACCGCTCCTTGCTCCGGCTGGTCAGTTGGGAGCACCAGTTCTCACCCAGGGATCGGGATTAAGACTATCCACCCTTCCTCCAGGAAGGAAACCACCGAATTGTGACACGTGACAGTAAATAAAATTCCAAAATACTTTATAATTAAAATGTCCAAAATCTTTAATCACGAATCGCGCGCGTACATACTGATTCGCATAAGTTAAAAATTGTATTTTGTTGGGTCTTGCACGCTCGCAGGCAGTGATAAACAACTTATTTAACACGAGAGTCCGTGCACCGCCTTCACAGTTAATTGCAAGACCTCAACTGCCTACCTCAAGCGCGAGGCGCAGCATAACAGATTGTTCTAACTTACAATACAAACTCATAACATAAAATAACACAAGAAAAACTGATAATTTATATAACACATCAATGTTAATTAGCGATAGTAAGCTAAAGTTCAGGTTGGCAAAAATTAAAAATGCCAACGTGGAAGTTTTTACATCGCCAAGAACACGAAGCGTGGTTCCCCCACTCCTAACACAAACAGCCAATAGGAATACGATATTTTATTGAAAACGAGGGAGAAATACTTTGCTATAATATTACAATGTTAAACTAGTATATAGAAATAACTAAACTGATTTTATCAAATAAATCATATTTGCCCTTGCACATAAAAAAATGATTAAATAAAGATTTAGTTTATATCGAAGATAAATTACTTCAATCTTGTACATTGTTGAACAAAACTCGATATTAAAAGCAATGTATTTAACTTGTGTTTAAACAACAAGATTTGCGTGAAAGGTAGAAATAATCCTAGCCATTTTGGATTTGAAAAACAATGAAAACGTTGCATATATTATTTGGGATAATTATTAGCTTATAAATTCTGAATGTTGCAAAAATACGCGAATAATATTATAACGTAAGATAAAACGTAAATATATACATGAATTATAAAAACAATTAAGTATAAATAATTTAATGCAAGTTCTTAACTTGAAAGTATACGAATAAGATAAATGCCCATATACAACTGAAATCTGTCTAACATGGCGGTCGTTACAAGGCCGAAGCGTGGTGCTGATCACATCACCTCCAAGATGGCCGACATCGAAAATATACGGGCCCTACCCCCACATACCCTAAATGTGCCTTCATGGGACGGTGCTATATACACAGGGAACTTTCATCTGCATATATTGTATTCGTTTCTGTACCACTGAGTAACTACGTTTATTTTATACATATGCATATACGAACCCTCTACTATGTCAATGCCTGTTTGCCCCCTAAAGGCTTAATTGTCTCCACACTGAGGGGTTTTGCGCATTATAGATTGGGCACTGACTTTAACTTTACCTGTATGTATTGTATACGTTTCTGTACCCCTGATTAACTACGTTTATTTTTTTTACATACGCATATACGAACCTTCTACCATATGCTTCTATTATGCCAATGGCTGAGGGCCCCCCTAAAGGCTTAAAATGTCTCAGCCCCCCCCCCCCCCCCCCCGCACTGCGGGGTTTTGCAGCTTGTAGATCCGGCACTGGACTGACCAGCAGTCGAAAAGACAACGAACGAATACTGCACCACCAAGCGTTATTTCCCTGAAGCTAGTTTTCTGGCTTGCTATTGGTCGAAACTCCAAGATATGGTATAGAACATTCTCGCGACCCGTTACGCCTACATAGCTGAGAGAAGTTGGCGCAGGTGGGCAACCATCCTCCCGAAGAAATTCAATAAATATATACGTGAACGGAAATTGCATCAATATCCTGTTGAATGAAATTAACTTTCAAATTCCTTAATTTGTTATTGGAAACAAAAATTGTGATAATCGAAACTAGGAGTGTGCGGGATCCCGAAAAGTCGGGACCGGGACTTCGGCAAATGACTTCCTGACTTCTCGGGATCCTGAGCAGTCGGGAAATACCGAATTGTCATTTTAAAAAGTTGTTAATTGTCGACGTTTTCTGCATTGCAAGTGTCTGGAACTTATCGGAAATTGCTTGTTTTTATCCCATAAATGCAAAAACAATCACTTAAGTTCAAAATGACGTGTATAATTTGAGATTTTCAGAGCTTCGGAAAAAGGTTGCAGAAATGAAGTTCGAACGGGCATACCCGAAAACACTTTTAGCTCATCTTTTAATTCAGTAGCCTTCATGTGTTAACATTCCGGGAGTTTTCTACACTTTTCAAACAAAAAATCAGATGGCATGTCTTTATGCTTACTAATGTCATAAAATAAATTGAAAATTCACTATGATGCTCAGACTTGGTAATAAAAATCAACTTTGTACCATTTTTGTGGATCTTCAACAGTTTCATCATACTGAAACTTCTTTCGATTTCGGCCCTGTACAGTGTTGCCTATCTTTGGATCATCTATATCTAAATTTGATGCCAATTCTTTCTCATCAACCCAGGCCCGTAGCTAGAGGGGGGCAGGGGGGCAACTGCCCCCCTGAGAGCCTGCCTTGCCCCCCTGTGAAAAATACAGAACATATTCCTACCTGGAATTCTCACTAATCTTTACAATTATATTCTGTATTACTCTAGCAACATAACAAAAACATTTATTGATTTTGTGATTTATGAAGGTGGGTTCCGTATAATGTCGTATCAGGATTGGGGAGAAGGAATTCCCTTCCAGTTTCAGACTTCGGGAAATGATTTCGCAATTTTCAGTATATAGAAGAGTTGTGACAATTTGAGTAGTCTTGTATTAAAGGTGCCTAATGTGTTTGGATGTTTTTCTTGGATGTGTTGCTATGAGGTTTGAACTGCATAATTTTTTGTTTCCCAAGTCTACCTTTTGGTAATAGCGATTCATGTGATAGAGAGAGGGAGCGGATATTTGATTTTTGTTACTTAGCGTTGCTTTTCTGCCACATCTAGCTAATCGTGACAATGAGTGATGACGTGAAATTGATGAAGAGACACTCACAAACAGTGTTGCAACCACAGGGTGGCAGGGGCATTGTCCCCCAAATCTTGGACGGAAGTCCAATCTAGGGGGGGGGGGGGCAAACATTGAAGTAAAGAAACATGACTAGCAGAATCTAAGAACAGCAGGACAAATGGATACTCGAGATGGAATTAATTTTCAAGTCTTTCTTGCACTTTTCTTCCAGACGGCTAAGGGCACTTTCAGGGGGCACACAGGGGCAATTGCACCTTTGATTTCAAATTTTGTACAAATAAAAGTACATTTCGTAAAATTTTCTTGCTCGCTTTGCTCGCAAACAAAATACCTACTGTTCATATAGTCCAAGTTCAGAGCCATAGCTAGGGGGCGGCGGAAGTCAGCCTTGGGAGCCAAAACGATCTGAATGAAGTGTACATGGAAGTTATACTGTACGTGGCATATGTACAAAAAGAATAATGTCCGTCATGCATATTCTGTCATTGAAAAATACAGTTTGCGTGCTTGTTTTCCATTACTAGCTAATATGAAATTGAACGCGTTGGACTAATATTTCACATAATTTGTTGAAACACAAATGCTTTAGCACCGACTTCTACCCCCTTTTGCATGATTTACGACGATAATAACGTATTTTAATGCTACTATTATTACTACCACTACCACCACTATATTAATATTATTATTATTGACACGTTTGTCCTTGTACTTGACCCCCTCTCCAGATAAAAATTTGTGGTTTAGCGTCTGCTCACAAAGAACACTCATGCCCAGGCTCGAACCTGGAAACCCCTGGCTTCGTAGTGTGTTATGATGGAGGTCGGCTAATGAAAGATGTGGGACAGCTTACTGGCTCAAATTATTATCAAACATGATGAAAATGTGATAGTGTTTCACATTTATTATTTCGGTTAGAAAACTATAAAATTTGTAGTTTGATAAGAGTTACACTAAGCATCTTATGGAGTGTAAATATCAATTTCAAATCATTTCTCTATGCAAACGCATCAAATATGATAAGCAACATAGGTGTGTGTTATGATATCCATTTTATAAAGGAAAATTTAAGTTTCAACCCTTACTGTTTGCATGATATCGTTTCCATATTATGTTATATATTGCTCTCAGAATTTTAAACGGCAGTAAAAATTAATGCCATTTGCAACTGCGAAGCTATCAATGGGATTGCATACATTAAGAACAGAAGATGCCATATTTCGATTGCTTGTAACATCGAAAGTAGAATTAGACAAGTAAATAGTGACTGAGAAGAGTATCAGTATAAAGAAACTCATGTTTGGGGTTTGTACGCTTCTGCTCAAAAAGTGGTGACGATAAGCGGCCCAGAGACCTCGTGCCGCGGAAATGGGGTAAGGCGAAGGAGGCCCCTTATATCGTTCGGTTTCGTACCATAGTCATTAAGGAAGGTACTTTTCATAATGTAAAAGAGGATACAACATTTCCCTCTATAAAACTTGATATGAAATATTAATGATGACACTGTAATCCAATAAGTCATTGATCAATCAAGGGATTCCTATTTGTTTGTAGGATGTCGAACACATGTAATTATTTAAACAACACAATATTTTGAAAAATGGTTAACGTAACCAGTAGGCAAACATTGTCTGTAGTGATGCAAGAGTCTTTCATTTGAAGCAAATAGAATCCGTGGTGGAGTAAGAGACCCATGTTTCAATGTTTTAGCAAGTAGGCCTACAAAAAATGTATTACAATTTTTTACACAATTCATCAAAGTCTAGATAATATGTAACCATTCTTATTTAATTAATTCGATTTTTCTTGCATAACACAACACAATGGTGTTGTTGGATTCTCGTTAGATTCTTTTGTGCGTAAAAATCTTGCATACTGGAAACTAGTGGGAAACATTATGAAGCACGATTTATAAATGACTTCCTTAATCAGTTCTGCAGAGAAGCCCAAAGTTGTTGGTACATATTAATCATCTGTTAACATTATTGACCTGTAAATATAAAGTAGATACAGTCCCGATTAGCCTATTTATGTCAAACTTTATCTTTGTATTCTTTGGTAGTCCGAAAGGTTATAATCGAAATATTGCTATTTGATGTTGCTTGAACTTTTATTGTTCGTTGGAGTTTCAAGATAACATCCCTTTCCTGTTACTTATTACTTTTGGAGGAGGGGGTGCAAGTGCCTCTCTGTACCTTGCTATATCTGTCAATGCAACACAATATATTAAAAATTTGCCCCCTCTAGGATGACTTCGGCCCCCCTACTAAGAATTCCTGGCTACGGGCCTGCATCAACCGGGAGGCCCTGCCAGGCTGCAAGTGGCGTCTAAGAAACTTTGAAATTTTTCATCGCTCGTGTTTTTTTTTTCAAAGTGCTGATATGTTTTTAAGAAATCATCGAACACATCGTAGATTAATGTTTTGAAGACATTTTATCATTACAATACTACGTGGAGTAAAAAGTCATACCAGATAACTAGTGAGCAAAAAAATGTAAAGCCACACAACTGGTTTGCAATACACTGAGCCTCATGTGCGACCATTTGGACAGTTTTATTGTCGCCACTTATTTGAAGGACTGCATCATAGACCTCTGAGTTATCGAATCTGCTTTCCCACCTTGTGACACTCAGTGGTTTCAAAGTGAGACTACTGATATGTTCCTTCAAAACGGTGGGGTGGCATATACAGGGAGGTTATTTCAGTCGTTCACCGCCAGCGTGACGGCCGGTCGGCGGACTCTTCATGCAACAGGTCCCGGCAAATTGCGTTCAGGAAGTCCGTAACAGAAACCGCTTGTTTTGTAATGTTTCCACTTTTCACAATTACAGTTACAATTACAATTGAAATAAGCACGTACCTTGTCGCAAGGATGCTGTGTGTGTGTGGAAAAGGTGTCCTCCCAAATACAAATATTTCTGGCACCTTATTTCTGACAGAAAATCTTAGATTAGACATCGCTACTTTATCGTCAGTTGTCAGAAAGGGAAGACAGCATCCCGGCGCATAAAGCAAACCGAAAGCGTAAAATGATATTTAAAAGTAATAATAATGATGATCACTAACCTCCTGTGTTATAAGAGATGTTGAAAATGACCTCCTTTAACAGCAATACATCACGTTTCTTAGGTTCAAGAGATCCTGTCTATCGTAATTCCCTGACCACTTTTCTGCAAGAATTCGTTTTCACGTAATTATCGTACATAAAAACTCTCTGTTCAAGACTATATTTGTTTAACGACATAACTAATGAATGAATAGCAATTAACACACAATAAAGCACTAGCACTAGCAATAACACAGTATAAAAAAACACGCGTAACTGATAAACGCAAACAGAAGTGAACATGAGGGTACGGTACACTCACTACGTCTGGTAGACGACAGTGTTGCTAACCATTATTCGGCAATGTCCCTACAACTGACCAAATGTCCCTACGCCAAGTAAAGCGACTAAAAAAATTATCACCTCATGAGCATGCAAAACAGAAGATAAAATATACACATTTACTTACCAAATCTTTCTGCTCGGTGCTTCCACAATTAATGAAGGAGCGAATTTACATTTGCCTATCCTAACTTAACCTAACCGTACCTGGAAGCGGACCCGGCGCCTACCCAGCGTCGAATAACATGGGTACCTGGGGGAAACCCTGGGGGGTAAAGGCGGTCAGGGGCGTGATGCTGATCACATCACCCCCACTCACGACCGGATCAAGAAAGTGTGGGGCGTTACCCTCACACCCCCTATACGCCTTCATGGCGTGGTGCTATGCACAGGGGAACACTTTACCTTTTTTGTACCTGAATGGTTCGTGGGGCTATCCGTCAATGGTTTGTTGGGCTACCCGTTTTTCGAGCCCAAATTTTAACTATGTTTGCCTTGCCTAACCTAACTTAACCTAACCTTACCGAGAATGCTCAGTGGGGCTATTCCTGAATGGTTTTGCGGTAATTGTGATTACGAACCGATAAAAAATATTTTTTTCGTAGCACTTTAACATCATCGAAGACGCCATTTTCGTATCCTGCAATTTTATGATTGATGTAATGTTGCCAAATTTACCTGTAATCAAATCAGTTCTTCTACATCGTGATTGTCGCTGTCACATGTAAGCATGTTCTTTGGGCAATATACTGAAATGAATAAGTTTATTAATTAGCCCTCCTGCACACTCCACCTAACAATCTGTATAACATTAACAACTTTTTTACTGTTCTCTTCCGCTATTCTTACACAATCCATGCTCTCCAAGTATGAA
Source organism: Lepisma saccharinum (assembly GCF_977018435.1). Classification (NCBI taxonomy): domain Eukaryota; kingdom Metazoa; phylum Arthropoda; class Insecta; order Zygentoma; family Lepismatidae; genus Lepisma; species Lepisma saccharinum. The sequence goes on from NC_139233.1 coordinate 7,478,288, forward strand.
ATCAACAGTGTGGCAACGCTGTAGACAGCGTAACTAATTGTAATTTGTTCATATCAACAAATATGGCTACCATACTTGTATACGGAGAATCATTGCGAGAATTGAAATGCTTATTTTACAACTTTTACACGTTAATTAACATTTTTTCCCCCTCACCCCAACATGTTAACTTGAGATAAATTATCACGACTAATTATTTCGTGAGTATAAGACGTAGCATAGAAATTACAGAAGGGTCCGGTATTGTAAATTCTTGCCTTAATGAATAATAGGGGTGTGCGGGACAGAATGTTTTGGGTGGGGACGGGATCGGGACGGTAATTTTTTTAAATCCCGACATTCGGGACTGAAAAATTTGCAATTTCCCGACCAAGTCGGAAAATTTTCGGGACGGGAAATGTTCGAAATTTCCCGAAGCACTGGAAATCTCGAATTTTACAAGTCATTTTCACTTTAAGTGATTGTTTTTGCATTTCTAGAATAAAAACTTACAATTTTCGATAAGTTCCAGAAACTTACAAGGCAGAAAACGTCGAGAATTAACGACTTTTTAAAGTAAAGGATCCCGCACACCCCTAATGAATAACGTTGAGTCGTTTACTGTTGATTATGTTATTTGAAGTCATACATGCTGCTGCTGTGCAGAGATAGATGTTGGTTGGTGATGCTGTATTTCCTGCAGTCTTTAACAATTTTGGTCCCATTTTATTTCCCTTTTTTGTTTTTGTATCACTTAACATTGAAAATATTCTTTCCGTTTCCGCGTTAGAATGCGGCAATGTTAGCACTATTTTCGCGAGAGTGGAAATGTTTTCAAAAAGGAACTTGCCTTGAAAGTTTTTGGTAACCGATAACATGTTCCAAAATTCTCATGGAGATTTGTTAGTTAGTTCTTTTTTCTCCTCTTCGCTAAAGTATCCAGATAAACTAATTCATAAAATGTCATTTACCGAGATTGAAAAAAGTACCTACGTTTTCCCTCATTTGGCAAAATCTGTCCCTGCGTTCCTACGCGGGCGAAATTTAGTGAAAAGTCCCTATGCTTAGGGACATGTCCCTACGGTTGGCATCACTGCCGACACGTGCAGTATGAAGCGCCCTCTCGCGGCTGACAACTCACCCAACCCCCGATAAGCTGCCGGCGCTGTCGCGACAACTGAGGATAAAGTAGCGATGACTAATCTAAGATTTTCTGTCAGAAATAAGGTGCCAGAAATATTTGTATTTGGGAGGACACCTTTTCCACACACACACACACAGCATCCTTGCGACAAGGTACGTGCTTATTTCAATTGTAATTGTAACTGTAATTGTGAAAAGTGGAAACATTACAAAACAAGCGGTTTCTGTTACGGACTTCCTGAACGCAATTTGCCGGGACCTGTTGCATGAAGAGTCCGCCGACCGGCCGTCACGCTGGCGGTGAACGACTGAAATAACCTCCCTGTATTAACTTCCAAGTTAATATAATATTATAACTTTCAAGTTTTCAATGGGCTTATTTTTTCTTCTTTTCAAATTTTGCCGCTCTGGGCGGTGGCACGGTTCGACCCCCCCCCTCCTTCCGCCGACCCAGGTCCCATCGCTGGCTTTCGAGACCAGAGCAGGATATGATCAGCTCCGAATTCAAGGTGGCCGAAGCCCGAGGCCTTTACTGCTTTTATATATACACACACACACACACACACACAAGGGTGACATAAAAAAAATAGATGCTTGGAATGTGGCACACACACAAAAAGGTAACTAACCATCTGATGACTTGATGTGAAAGCCGGCCACCGTGACGGGGTGGTTAAAACATCGCGCTACGACGCTAGGGGTCCCGGGTTCGAATCACGGCTTGGGCATGGATGTTTGTGAGTGTCCAGTCATCAATTTCATCATATCATTACCCATCCCCATCTTCAGAAATTAGCCAAAAGTGGCACAAAAAGCGAAGTAAAATAAAGCCATTCAATCAACCAAAACTTGATGTGAAAGTTATAACTTGCTGACATCCGTGCCGGAGTGTTTATCACAGCGCGCTACGACGCCAGGGGTTCCGGGTTCGAATCCCGGCATGCAGGGACGTCGTTAGGGGGGGACCGAGGGGGCACTGGCCCCCCGAAACGTTCACGTGGCCCCGGCAAACTGTTCTACATTTGCTGAAAATTTTACTTTCATGACAAATATTGCAAAATAGTTTTTCAGTATTTTTTTCTTTCAGTTAGAAACACTGTTCTTGAGTGGCACGAACCCAAAACCACATTTCTTTCTCGTTTTCCTGGTTCTAGCTATAGTGGGTGTCAGTGTAGGAACCTAGAACTTCGTTGTTTCTCGAAATTTTGAGGGAGCGGTCTTTCCACCCCTAGAAGTCGCAGGCCAACAACAGGCAGGGTTGGGCGTTGATTGGATTGATTTGTTGTTTTAAGTCCACTTTATGCACAGTAAGGCTAATCGGGACTGGACCTAGAGTTTAGGGTGGGATCCGAACCACTTTGTGCCTCCACCGGGAATCGAACCTGGGACCCCTTGATTACAAGGGGCATTACCACTGCGCCATCGGGGAGGCGGTTGGGCGTTGGGTGTTGCTGTTGCATCCAAACAATGTTTTGAGCTTGAGTAGATTAAAGAACGACCGCTTGTGCAGCGGTAAACCACATATATGCAAACAGTTACAACTGGTCCCGAATCAGAGCGCAACACACGCTAAATAAGTATAATGGTGGCAGGATGCCTCATATCTCCGGGTAAGTAGTATTATTCGCATCTAATATCTATTCTACTATTAAAACAGTCTAAAACACGCAACGTGTTAAAAGTAATTATCTTCACAAACTGTACGATTTCTCGAGTCGCATATTTTTCTCGATATCGTGAAGACCGATTTTGGGAATCCTACTTAACAAACGATGCTTCACCGATTGCGCAGTGATAGCATTGTTATCTTGTAATCGAGGGGTCTCGGGTTCGATACATGTGTGCAGGTACACAGTGGTCCGGATCTTACTTTAAACTGTAGGTCCAGTCCCGATTAGCCTTACTGTGCATAAAGTGGACTTAAAAATACCAACTCAACTCAACTCCTTAACAAACTTTTCAAAGAATCGAAAATTTAAACAAGAACAAGTAAATACATTTTTGTAATTTTGAAATAAATTATTATTATTGTTATTATTTTGGGTATTTTTGGTTCGTATGAATCTGCCTCACACAGTAAGCTTATTTTGTTGAGTCAAGTACAACCCTTGAAATAAGTCACTGGATAAACATGTCTGGTTGCACATATATTTAAGCATCTATAAATAAATAATAACCCGTGGTTCGACAGCCCTGGAAGGGCTTTGGCCTATCTCCCGACTGCCCACAATCCTACCTAGAGGTGTGGAGATGTTTAACCAGTAATGGGGTGACGTGGGGTCAGCACATCGAACCCCCAACCGTTATAGGGAATATCCGTAAAGAATTATTTATTATATTCTTGTGGTAAGGAGTCGTTGTCATTTAACAAACTTTATTGATTTATTCCATCAGCATTATTTAAAATGTAGTGCCATACTGAACTTAACAACTTAACAAATGCACATTAATTGCTAAATGAGGCATTTTCCTTGTGTTGCAGAGCAGGTTCAGCTTTTGCAGTATTGCAATGTTTTACACAGTCCGTTCAAAGCATTTTGAGAATATTGATGTTTTGTCAGAGGGACCACCCCCGAATAAATATCTGTGGATGTTTTACAGGTTTCATCGTATTTAAGAAGGTAATTTTTCCGGTGCAACTTTTCTCTGTACAACATGTCTTTTGCCACTCAAGCTGAAGAGCCGATTCGTAGGTGCAACGACTTTGGCAGAAAGATACTCTGATTGGCACCATGTTGACAAAAGACTCAAGAAGTCCCGCAACCGACAGAGCTCGAAGCGCTCGGATCCCATGGTGACATACACTTTGGTTGAACACAAACGGATGCATTGGTAGGAAATGCAGTGATATTATGGGCCGTCCCTTTCTGGGAAGTCAGGGACCTTTTGAAAACTCACTTTTCCTTCATGCACACCAGGGGGCCTAAGCCAGGTCACCCCCTCCCACAAAATCTTCTCTTCGTCTGGCTCTGGTTATCGGCCGCGCCGAAACGCACTGCAGGTAGCTAGGACTTTCTGGGTTAATTACTTTATGGTTCAGCATGGACATAGGCTTTTCAAATTGCAAGAGAAAGAAATCTACTGTTTGTCCCTTTTCTGGCGGGAGATGAATGACAAAGATGTTGCGGTTCCTTCAGGTTCCCACACTCAACCCTTGTGCTCATAAACCTGCAATGAAGGGAAAGGCCATAATAAGCCTTTGTAATGTATCCAGTTTATATCCTTCCTTGGTAACTTTCCACTCATTTTCAAGAAACATCTGCTTCTTTTTGCCCTACTGTGTTGATTGGTCGACAATTGATGACTGCCAACTAGTTCGAAGAACAGTTTGATCCTAGAAGTAGTTTCATAGTTAGCTTCTGTAAACGTGAGATTCCGGTAGGATCACGGAGTGCTTGAGATCTCATTTTCATGCATTGCGAGTGAAATTTCGATCGATTTGGTTCATTTTACTTTGCTCTTCTGCTACATTTGGCTAATTGCGAAGATGGGGATGAGTGACGATATGATTAAATTGATCAATGGACACAACAAACACCCATGCTCAGTCCGGAATTCGAACCCGGCACACCTGGCATCGTAGTACGATTTGCTAACCACTCCACCACGGGGGTAGGCGAAGTGAAATATCGAGTGTGAAGCAGCCAGCTCGTTTTCCTCTCGAAAAAATTGAAGTAGGATCGACTGATCGACCAAATGTCAAACACATTGACTTTCTAAATTGGTGTCCGACTACCACACAGAAGACCGGGTTTGACTCCCGGGGCGATTGATCTCACATGTGATGAAGAATAAGTCACATTTCAATTAAGGAAGGAAACGATGTATGTAGTCAACATTTTATAGTAGTGTGCATGCTCTAGAAATAATACGTTTCAAAATTCTGCATATTTTGTGATTTTTCTTCATTTAGTCTCCACTAGGGTTGTCAAAGGTCCATCTACCCATAACTTCTATGGGTTTTATTGGGTTCCGTTGCAGGACCGGAACCTTTCTTCTCGCACAATTTAAATTCGGTCCTAATAGTGTATTGTTCCATTAAAAAAAGGTTACTGGATCGTATTTAAATTGATCGGGAAAATATTCCTGCGCCAAATTTTAATTGATCCTGTAAAAAAGGTTCTTGGACACTGTTTAAATTCAGCCGCAAAACAAGGTTCCTGGACCGTATTTAAATTCATACGGAAAAAAGGTTCCTGGACCGAATTGAGGCCTAGAACCCATTTACACTTGCTGATTTTCTCTCCCGGATGTGAAATCAATTTATTTACAATACCTGGACCATTAACAACCCTGGGATTGTTAAGATTAGGGAACGCATACATTTGTTCTATAGGATTCCGTTATAGGACCGGAACATTTTCTCTCGCACAATCTAAATACGTACAGTGGGATCCATGAGTATTACCGTGCAAATTGTCAATCACCATGTTCATGCACTTTATTTTACCCAATAAGATCTTCAAGAATTAAAAGAAAACTCAAAACAAGATGTTGACAACTTCTGCACAAGCATACATAAAAATTAATTACTTAAAAACACACAGAATTTATGAGAAATATTAATGATAATAGTCATGGTCAATTTGCACGGTAATACTCATGGATCCCACTGTACCAAGTTGCGAATTGTTTCATTTCAATACGGAACTTTGACCCTATTTAAACTGATCCGGAAAATAATGTTCCTTGACCGTATTTAAATTCTTCAGGAAATAAGGATCCTGGACCGAAATTAAATTCATCTGGAAAATAATTCATGGACCAAATTGAAAACGTTATAGATGAAGAGGTTGCTTATGGTCCAGAACCCATTTACGCTTGCTGATTTTCTCTCCTGGATGGGAATTGAATTTATTTAAAATTCCTGGACCTTTAGCAACTCTGGCCTCCACCCGCAAATGCAGGCGCTGTGGCTGCTGCTTAGTGCTTAGGCGGGAAAGTTGACTAGACATACAAATAAAATTAATCCAAAGTTATATAGCGAATAATAGTTACTTACATAATAATATCATGAAATATTGAGAGCCAAATTACTTATCAAGCATTTTCTGTTATTTGCCTATCCTAGTGGGAGCGAAAATCTTTTGCCCTTGCTGGTGAATTCTGTTCCTGCAAATTCAAGACGGTATTTCTAATTTTCATTTCTATTAGGGTCGACAACTCCGTGGTGGAGTGGTTAGCAGGTTACGCTACGAAGCAGAATGTCCCGTGTTCGAATCCCAGCCTGAGAATGTGTCTTCTTCGTGATGGTCCTTTCATCAAGTTAATCTTAACTCATTCTCATCTTCACGATTAGCCAAAAAGTGTCAGAAAAGTGAAGTAAAATGAACCTACCTCTTGGGTTGAATGCGACGATGAGATTGAATGATGATCCGAAGGAATAGCGATTCGAGACATGATGCAACCACACCTCCTGTCCAAGGTCCGAACCTTGGACCTCTGGTTTCGTAGTGTGTCATGCACATGCTTCTGGAGTGGAATCCTTTGAATGAAAAACTATAAAAGTAGGGTGAAAGAAAACAACATTGTACTGTGCAAAAAAGCCATGTTTAGGTCCTCTAATGAAAACTGCAGTTATTCAGTAAAATTAATTTTGAAGGACAAAGCCTCGAAGTGTTTTTCCATTCGGTGACGAGTGGTCATCACATCGAGTCCCATCTAGTTTTGAGAGTGGAATTCGCTTACATATTGATTTCAAGTAGCTTCTCAATTGTCCTCACGATGTTAGGCCATCACAGAAATTTTGGAGTTTCTACCAGTGATCGAACTTTGAAAGACTAGGGCGCAATAATTTGAGCGCACGAGAATTTTGTTGTTTCTATTGCCATCATATATTCAGTTTTGCACGCGCAAAGAAGATTACTTTTAAGAAACTAGATGTGTGCATAAAATTTCATTTATATCATCATCATTCTCCAATGTGTACAGTACGACGCCACAAAAGACTCGTGCATGTCCCATAGAATAGTGGTTAAGAGTGTCGCCTTGCACTAAAGGCCGCCGGATTCTATTCTGGTATAAACAATATACATGGGATGCCTATCTTGAACTCATTACACAAACATTTCATTTTTGCACCGTTGTCATACTTGTACGTACACCTAATACCAGCACCCTTTTATATCTAAACCCACGGAAGAGGGGTTTCTCTACTTCTCAATTTTCTTCGAGCAAATTTACAAATCTAAGGAGTAAGGACTAATGACATTGTTCTTGGTGTCTCAAAAATCTGACATAAGAGAAAATACATGGATTTTTAAAGACTGTCTAGATGCCATTAAGTTAATAAGTTCATTCTGCATTTAGATTCCTGAATAATGGCCATGGATTTCGCGAGTCTATATTCGTAATTTTTGGGGGGCTACAGGAGAAAATAATGTTCTCTTCCAACAAGATTATATATATATATATATATATACATATATATACTGTACATATACTTATGTAGGCCTATATGGTATATTAATAGTTTGTTAGTTTTTAATGGTTTGATAGAAAAAAATCTTAAGTTTTGGGCCCCCCCGAACTGATCAACCTAGCTACGTCCCTGCCGGCATGGTCATGGGTGTTCTTTGTATCCCTTCATGAATTTCATCATATCATCCCCCATTCTCATCTTCCGATTAGCCAAAAGTGGCAGAAAATCGAAGTAAAATAAGCCAAATCAATCAATCAATCAAATGTTATAACTCAAACTGTATATAGAGGAGGAGGGGGTGATCTTGATGTTGTCATCCACGGGCATCCACACACATAAATCCCGGCTTGGATATGATTTAAAGTAATTTACTAATGAACAAATAAAAACGTCTTCACGTTTTTCCTGCGGCTGCCCACTTAATCATTTCGATCTCTTCAGTAAAGTCTACATTGGAATAGTAGAGAAGTTGGTAATTCAATGTAAGGTAAAATTCCCTGTGCATATAGCACCGTGCCATGAAGGCAGGCACATTTAAACGCACGGCCATGAAAATAGGCGTTTGGGAAGAATTATGCTGGTGCCACATATGGGAAAAGCGTCAACCGGTCTGCGTTGCCTAGTTCGAGCGTCAGACCGACCTCTCTACGGGGCACTTTTGAGTCATCCCTGACCTTTCAAGCAAATACTGTCAGTTTGTATCACATGGATTACAAAGACCAACTCTACAACGCAGGGGTGCCCATCCACCCCCCCCCCCCACCAAGACTGAGGACGTATCCTCCCCAAAGTTGTTCAAAATTCACCCAAAAGAAATGTTCACAACCCCCACCCACCCCACACACACAAAGATATAGTTTGGATTAGTTTGGATAAACATGCAGTAATTGATTTTTGTTTGAATGTCGACAATTTGATTTCATTTAAAAAGAAAAAAAAATCGAAGCTTCTCTTAAGCTTTAGACATCGAAAACTGACAGTATTTTACAATTATCCAGTCAGTTGTAGCAGAAGAACACTACTAAGCAAAGGTAGCTTACGTTGTTTTCTTTTATTGTTAAAATGTAATACACAAAACCGCCAGTTTTTTTCTTCCTTTTCCTCTACCACCAATGTTCTTTCTTTCCGCGTTCAAAAATAAAATATACAATATGTTCAATGTTCAATATATTTTGACCTTGTTCAATATAAAAATGATTGTGGTTCGACAACAGAGGTGGCAGATTAGACCATTCTCAAACAAGACCTGTTGTAAAATGTGGAATCACACACGAAAAATGTGACACGCCTACAAGTGAGATAAAACAGCTTGAAACGTATCATGCCACTCTTTGTAGTTGTACTGCGAGATAAAATTAAGCCACGCCAATCGTCTGATAACATGAACAAATACTGCAATTCATTATTTCTCGCCGCTGAACAGACTTTCATGGCGAACTCTCTCAGATGCAGCTCGCTGAAATTATTATATTCAATTTGGATATTTCTGATTATTCTAATTATTCTGTGCATAATTATGCTACAGACGAGAATCACGGATGATCCTGTCTCCTCGTTAGAATTCTATCTTACACATGATGACTCCAACAAGATGATTCTCTTCTGGAACAATTACTTTTCAAGTAAAGCCTACTACTTCGGCGAGGGACAGCAACCGTTCATTGCTAACAAGTGCAAATTTACCAACTGCTTCACAACATCTGATAAGCGCTCGATACCCATTGAGAACTTTGATGCAGTAATTTTCCACGTTGCGGCTAGCGATAGCTGGGATCCTCCACGTAAGAGAAAGTCTCATCAGAGGTATGTATTCTATGTTTTAGAATCACCTATACAAACAGCTGGGAATTATCCGAAGACGGAAGGATTCTTCAATTGGACAATGACGTACAGGTGGGACTCTGATATTCCACAACCGTATGGATTCCTTGGGAAACCGAAATCTTACGTTCCTCACAATTTCTCGCTAACAACCGCCCCTAAAACTGATCCGGTTCAATTTGGTGTAACAAAATCAAGGACCAATCTTGTGGCTTGGTTTGTCTCCCATTGTGAAACACAAAGTCTGCGTGAAGAGTACGTGAAAGAATTATCTAAATACGTGTCAGTGGACGTATATGGAAAATGTGGTACACTCAAATGTCCACGTTCGATGGAATCCAAATGTTACAAAATTATCGAACGGTCGTACAAGTTTTATTTGTCGTTCGAGAATTCCTTGTGTAAGGATTACGTGACAGAAAAATTGTTCAATATATTAGAATTGAATATTGTCCCAGTGGTTCTTGGTGGTGCAAGTTACAAAAATATCTTACCCCCCATGTCATATATCGATGTTGGGAATTTCAGTTCCCCAAAGGAACTGGCTGAGTATCTTGTGTTCTTGGACAATAACGATGAAGAGTACAAGAAATACTTTTGGTGGAAATCAACGTATGTGATAAACAGATTTCCAATTTATGGATTTTGTAAGTTGTGTGAAATGTTAAATAAGGATCTTCCCACAAAGAACTATAAGGATATAGACAAATGGTTTCGGGACGGTATCTGCTTTGATCCCAACTAATTGATGGGAAAAGTAACTGAAATGATTTGTACTCAATGAAATTTTGTGAATTATTCAACAATGTCAAACATATCATCAAACTATTATGTACCGTTCCCGATAAATTATTAAGCCTAACTCTATGTTAACCACTTCAAATAGTAACTATTTATTTATAGTGTGTTATCTTACAATAAACTCTGCCTTGGTCAGCATTTTTAGTGATTCATTACTTCAAATCGTGCCTGATTGTAGGACTCTGGTGTCAACTGAAGATCCTCTCCCCTTCCCCTCCTTTTAATTCTATGCAAGTTAATCACAATTTTTGCGACCATGGAAACTTTCTTCTAAATACGGTTAGCCACTTATCAAGTCAATAATTCTGTACTTCTTCTAAACCTACAAACCTGTAGGTAATATCGAAATTCAGTCACCTTGATATTGTAGTGATTGTTATGAATACTTCTCATTGATTAGAAAGCCTCCCCGATGGCGCAGTGGAAGCGTCGCCGCCTTGTAATCAAGGAGTCCCGGGTTCGATACCCGGTGGAGGTACATAGTGGTTCGGATTCCACTTTAAACTGTAGGTCCAGTTCCGATTACTCTTACTGTGCACAAAGTGGACTTAAAACACCAACTCATTGATTAGAAGTTTAGAACTAGTATAAAAATTATTTTGCGGGATATATTGTGATGAAATAAATAAAAGGATACATCAAATTGTGTCCTAAACGCACGGTCATGAAATTAGTCGGGTGGCAGAAGTTCGCGCTGTTGCCACGTCGGAACACAACCCCGTGTGTTCAGAGGTTTAAGATAAGGAAAGATCTCGTTGTAGCAGGGGTGCCCACAGGAGGGATTCATGACTCGCCTGCGTCATGAGAATTTTTTTTTGGGTGGAAATTTTATAGTTTAGGTACCAATTCTATATATCTTCACACAAAAATAAGGGGATCGTTTCTTTTGACTTGTTATTGATTTTTAGTTATTATGTACAGTGGGTGATCGGGGTGATGCCTTCGCGAGGTTCCCTTTGCGACGGAGCACTGTTGCAAACTTAGCTTTTTTGGAGCTAGATCTGGCTTATTCTGCTGTGAACTGGGTTGCCCACCTCCCCCTGCCCCACTATGATGCCATCACTGGCTCCCGCCCACGTAGACCAACTTTTGTCATTAGTATACATGTTGCACGTGATATTGTTATATTGGCTGCGTCAGCCCATCCCCTCTTTTAAGAGAGGTCTGAAGACGCTTCCCTTTCTTGAGAAACAACTATGAATACGGGTGTTACTTTCGATTTCATACGACCATCGGTGGATTATTGAGATGGGTGATGCCGCCAGATCTACACAGCGAAAACTAAGAATAAATTGTCATCACTTTAAAGTTAACGGTAATAGCAGCGCCCCCACTATTTTGACACCTAAAATTACTCTAGGAGGCACTTTATGCAGTCTTCGTGAATCTAGCTCCATTTAAGGTGAAATTTAGCTTTTTTATGCACATCAGGTTTGGCAACACTGAGGATGGCCGTAAGAGTCAAGGAGAAATGCATTACGCTTATGGGAGCTTTATTTTATTTGTTCTCTCGGGAATCAAACATCCAATGGCATAGAAAAGTACATGGATGGAAAAAGGACACGTTGAACAATTTCTTGGTCGTGGGAAAAGTCGAAACTCCCATTTGATTAGCCGTAACGTGAAGTTGATTCCTCATAAGGAATACATGGGATTCTGTAAATACTTCTTATTCATCATATTTTTCAAACATCGTATATAACTTAATCAATTTAAGAAACCACTTCCACTTACAACATGGAGAGATATTCATATTCTCTAGCCCAGCCGTTTTTTTAGTAGCAGTTTCCATTCCAACGATATTAAAATAAAGGCATAATTGGTGCGAAACTGTCACTCCCCTTAATACAGAATTTGTGGTGTGTCCGCATAGTTATATGGCCTGTTTTCTGACATCCAAAGACAAAGAAGTTTAATAGAGTTTAATTGTTTTCCGATTTGAGCACTAGCATAGCCTAAATAGCGATAACTGCACATATACATCGTCGCCTTGTAATCAAGGGCTCCCGGGTTTAATATCCAGTGGAGGCACATAGAGGTTCGGAATCGGAACACACTTTAAACTGTAGGTTCAGTCCCGATTAGCCTATCTGTGCATATAAGTGGACTTAAAATTCAAACGTGCATACGTTTCACCTCCGTTACATTTACTTACAAGTTGCTAGTTTTAAAATATCGAGAAAGAGTACAGAAAATATGGGTGCCAAATCCCAACTCCTACACATATTCCGTCTTTGTTTGGTTTATACAAGTAGCTATGCTATGCGATTATACTCACGATGCAAGTCTCCAACAAACGGGCGTCGGACAAGAGACCGGCGGCATCAATGACGAGGAAGTTTACGATTCGACTTCCTTAGAACACCACATTTGAACCTATTACTAAAAATGTAAACAAAGGGATCAACATAAAAACAATCTCGCACAACTTTCTGCCATTCTTCTAAGAAATTAGAGAATAATTCAATGCACTGGTGTAAACAGAGTGGCTTATAGGGCTACAGCCCCCTCCGAAATTGAGAAAATCAACATTTTGAAATAAAATCAGTGAAGAACTCTGAGAGAAAAAAAATAGCAACTGCCCTTAAAATGACCTCAGTTTGCCATTTTTCAGAGTAGAAAGTTCTAAATATACAAAATTGCTTATTGTGCATGCCAACCCTTAGAAATCAGCTATGTACTCAGTAACGTACACAAGGGGTTACCGGGTTTACCCCCCCTTGAGCTTTTGAAATATTATGGAAAATGCTGTAGAAAAAATAAAAATGGCTAATTTATCACAGTCAAAGATCTGCGACAGTAATAATAATAATAACAACAATAATAACAATACTAATAATAATAATTTGAATTATTATCCCATGCAGCATGGAGAAAAGCACAACATTCCAAGCACACGCGTCTTTAATAGCGAATGCCTTGAAAATAAACACGAATTCTTGAAAATTAAATATGAGGGGACTATGATTTAAAAGAAAGAGTTGTTTTGTACACCAGCTGCAACAATGTTCAACGAACATGTATTTTTTTCTGTGAACAATGAGCTTTAACTAAATAAAGTTCTTGGTTCGTTGTAAGCTGCTAATGTAGACAAATGCTAGGCCTACAAGAATACACAATCACCAGTCCGCCTTCCAATTGTTTACGCGGTACGTTTGAATTTCTGAATTCGAAGTACAATAAAATAAGCTTAACTATTGTGAAATGTTTTGTTGGTAAGAACAGCGCCCAGTTGTGAATTATCGTGCCCTTGCATAGTAGATTTTGAAAGCGGTATTGGCGCGTTTCTCATAAAAATTTAGTGTAGTTTGGAATCCGTTGATATGTCTAAACCATCTAAGCGACCGCAAAGTTCAATTTTTCATTTATTTATTTATTTATTTATTTTTTTTTTGCAAAAAGTCGCGCAGTGACTATCACGAGAATTGTGAAAATACCTTGCTTCGTCGCAGTATGCCGACGTTATTGCGAATGTTCTTCCCGGTACTGATTTCGCATCCCCTTGTGAACTCTCAAGTGATGCTGAGTCTACATCCACATCATTAAATAATGTTGAAGAAGTGCTTTGTGAATAGGGTTACCAGATCGCTGTAAGGGAAATGTAGGACATGCTGTCCCAAAATGTAGGACATTAAGTCAAAATGTAGGACGCAACACATTCTCAATAAATAAAACAGATTTCTATAGAACACGTTAAGAAGTAGTTAAAAAATTATTTCCCAACGAATGTTTAAATGCAAAATTTTAAAACTTGCAATCATACTAATCAATGTACCTCTTACTACTTCATTTAAGTGGTACTTTCCAGGGGAGACAATTTTTATCAAAATTTCAGGTTTAGTCAAACTATATATTGATGTTATAGTGGACAGTCAAACTCGTTGAAATTATAGGGACCAATACCAAACATTTTACAGACTTTATGAAAAAATAATTTTCTCGTGAGTCTATTGTGCTGATGGTAATGAAATTACTCTCTCAATATTTGAATTATGACCTGTAATGGCAAACGAATATTCAGCAATTACTGTAATTTAAAATGGTTTCATCTTGGGTAGTTTTTAGTTCAATAACAGAGTAAAGTTGGAAATTAGTAATTAAGAAAATAAATATTTATTTAATGAAAATCCCTACCAAAAGGGCAGTTAAGATGAAAACTGAAGCTGAATTTAAGAATAGAATTAGATCTGTAGAATTCGTATTAATGAATCCTGAACTGTGTTTGTCATCCAATAAGAGGCTTTGGCGTCTACTCGCAGCCAGTATAATCTTATGTGGGGCTTTTGTCGGTTGTCCCTATATGTTTATGACTATCCATTCATCCATCTTATCTTACCATCATTCATCCTCATCTTCGCGATTAGCCAATGGGATAGAAAAAAGTGAAGTAAAATAAACGAAATCAACCAATCAATAGCAAAAATTCTTGACCACAAGAATAACTTATTGCCTTTTTAGTGACTTCTTGACCTACTTGTTGATTTCTTTACTTTTTCCCGACTTCCATGACTTTCTTGACTGGCAGACACCCTGAATAATTTTTTTCTCTATACCCCTGCTTTAAAATTAAATTATATTGAATAAGAATGGCAACACCTTGTTCCATCAGTATAAACCCTAAGGCAAGAAATTCTGCTCAGGCATTGAACAGTGACGTTATCAGAAAGTGGTCCCAAGACTTTGTTCATTAATTGCTTCCGTTTTCCCGTTTGTTTAATAGCAGGACAAACTTTATTCTTTTTGTGCAATGACTGAATCAAAATAAATTTCACTATTGAGTTTGAAAGCGCAGTCCATAGACTTGTAATTTGCATGACTTTTTTCTGTTACGTATTTTCATAATTACTGTAATATTACGTGACGCTCAAAATGTAGGACATTTATGATATTTTTCAAATTCCTCCCGGACGCCGGACACAAGGCTAAAATGTAGGACATGTCCGGAAAAATCCGGACGTCTGGTAACCCTATTTGTGAATCACCTAGAAGTGATAAATGTGTTGGAATGTTTATAAACTTACTTTGGAACAAAAACATAGACTCAGTGGAATTTAGCAACATGTATTCTCGCGCTTCATCATCCTGGGTGAGTTCCATAGGTAAAAGTAATGTAAATTTCCCCATGCATATAGCACCATGCCATGAAGGCACATGTAGTGGTGTGGTGGTGCCCCGCACATTCTCGATTTCGGCTATTTTGCAGTTGACGTGATTAGCACCATGCTCTGGCAGCCTTTATCCCCCAGGGTTGCTCTCGGGTGCCCACTGATATGAGGCTGGGTGCGGGCACAAGGCTGGATAAATTCCAACCAATTCTGGGAATCGAACCCGGATCTGTCAAGAGGTTGTCAGACTAGACCACCATGGCGCCTTGGATGAGTTTCATATTTTGATTATTCCAATTAATTTAATATATTTGCTTGTTTTTATGGACTTTCTTCACACTTAAAACGTCTCACCTATCCAGTGGCGTGGCGTGGATTTTTAAAAGTGTTACCGGTTATCAGTAGGACATTTAAGGGAGACTTGGGCGCCTCCCCACCTCATGCCCCCCCCCCAATGTCTTCCAAGTAGTTCATATAATATTAATCTGGTACGTATGCAATTCAATACTAGATTTTGGTAAAGTTATTAATCAGAAAAAAAAATGTTGACATAAGGACTAAAGTGAAATCGCAAAAATTGGTTGTTGACACAATAATACGTAATTTGATACTTACAGAAACATCGAAGGCTACTTATAGAGCAGATCAATCCGTCTTTGAAAATAGTTATATGATGCTGGGATCCCGGGTTCGAAACCTAGCTTGGGCATGGGCGTTTGTGATGTCTATTCATCAATTTAATCATATCATCACTCATCCCCATCTTCGCAAATTAGCCAAAAGTGGCACAAGCGAAGCAAAATCAATCAAATCAAATCAAAAAACTTCTATGATGCTGTCATAAAGAGAAGTTTTTCATTTGAATTTGAATTTTTGGGTGCGTCATGGTCATGGTCCATGTTATCCACATCTGAATTCGACACTTTTTTTTTCACCCGAAAGTAGAGTACATGGCCAACAAAAGAGTTTAGAAAACTGCACACATCCACATAACCACGGATAGTCGTTATACCACGAAACATTGAAATGTCGGTCATATCCAGCAGACGACTTGGTTTTTAAATCGTTAAAAATAGGCTTTGGCCTCCCTTTCGCCACAATTTCGATGTTTTCTGCAAAATAACGAACCGAAAGATTGCTTCAAAATATCTTCTATCGCACGATTACACACACTGTCCAGATAGGATGAACCCGCCACCTCGGAACTCGGGGCAAGCTTCATAAATTAATTGACAATGCCCGAAAACAACATAAAGACGAAAGACACCAGTCACAAAACTCCCACTGCACAGTCCCTCCCACAAACCGTTGTTTACTTTTGTAACACGTGAAGCACCCTCCTTGCCCCCTCCCCTCTCAGCATCGGCCCTTCCCCAATATTTCCTTCGGAACCTGCAAGAAGTCCAGTTCTACTAATGTTGCCATCTTAGTTCTTTTGAAACCAGATTTGCCCAAATCGCGAAACATTTTCGTTTCAAATAAGACGTATGTAGAGTAGATGTAGTCTTCATCTGTTTCCTAACTACTCCCACTCCCATGTTTCGCTAAATCCACTGAAATCTCATTTCTGACACCACTACTATTTCGTATATTTTACGTCCTTTGCTACCTTTAAGGCTTTCGCTTTATAGGATAATCGTGACGATGACGATGCGTGGTGAATTATTGAAATAAAATTATTATTTCTTTGTGTATGTAATTATTAATTTTTATAATTATGTAAGTAAAATAATAACAACGAACATTGAAATAACCATTTCTTGCTGAGGATTCGAACCTGCGACACCTGACACTTCAGAGCGTGCTAATATAACAATCGGGAAATTATGCTTGTAAGTATTGTTTTCACCCAAAAACAGTTCTACCACCTCAAAAACATTGCTTCAATCCGAAATTATTGCATTCCTGCGTCAACGTATGTCAATGTCAATCTGTATTATCAACAATTATCATAAATTCCTGTAACCGAAATAATATTATATGTGTGAAATATAGAATTTTAGGTTGACATTTTTAGAAGGACAGACCCCTTGACCATACCCATCCCTCTCCTCTCCTTCTCGCCCATGATGTCGAAGAAGGACAAAGAGGACTTTCATAATCGCTGATATTTAGTGTAAATACAAATTATCACTTGGTAGTTTGCTTTTGCCCCAGTGTGATTTGATTTTTTTAAATTTTGATTTGGCGATTTAAGTCCACTTCATGAACAGTAATGCTAATCGGGACAGTTTAAAGTTGGATCCGAACCACTTGTGTCTCCACCGGGTATCGAACCCGGAATCCCTTGATTATAAGGCGGCGACGCTAATAACACTGCGCCATCGTTCCCCAGTGTGACTGGACACCTTCAGAGTAAGATAGACCCGATTAGGCGACTTAGCTCTTTTCTGTCAATTGAATATGGCAACACTGGTATGTTTCCTGTAAGGATCACCGGCAACTGCGCCGGCTAAACAGCCCGCCTTCTCCTCCCGCCATAACAGTCTTTACCGCTACGCCAAGTCTTCCTTTGGTGGGCTCAGGGTCCTTCCCTCATGTTGCCTGTGGAGCGTACCGGATCAGTCCTCCTATTCGCTTTTGCCGGTGTCAGAAAAAATGTCAGTCTGCAATGTTTACTTTACGACAATATTACCAGTTTATGTACGTAATAATATTTTAAGACAGGTTCTTCAATTCTTTATATTTTAGTGTTACCTGCGGTAACAGCGGCTACATGCACGCCACGCCTCTGCACCTATCATATACAAATAACCGTTGACTAGACAATTATTTCCTAACAAAGAAACAAAAAATGCTCCTAGAATTTGTTAACAATCGAAGGACTAGAAAGTAATTTTGCTCTATTGCTTTCATAAATATAATTATGCATCTCTACTACTTACTCATAGTGATGATATTAGTAATAACAGCAGCTGCATTAGTAGTATTATTAGTAGTAATTCAACTAATTAATTAATTATAAGTATTATTAATTAATTAAAGCATAATAAAACAATGGTAATGTGAATTTGGAGAAAGTTTTAGAAATAAATTCCCCCCTTTGATGAAATCCTGCATACACTACTGTATGTACTATCCATATTTACAATTCCAGCCCTTTCGAAAATAATCCTGCGTACGCCAATGATTCAATTGTATCAACCTTTAACAGCTAATGCATTCACATTTTGAAAAGAGAAAAGAAAATACTGTAAAGGTTCAAATATCGAAGTAATACACTTACCTTAGCATAGGCCTATCACATTCATTCATACGACATACAACATTGCCTGCACCATAAAAAGTCTCTTTCACTTCGAGTTTGTTGTAATAAAGTAACTTTGCTTCAAGAGGTACGTGAATTGAGACCCACACTAAACGAAACACAATAATCCTGTGATTAATTAATTCTCTCTCCAATACACAAATAAAATGTAGTCTCATAAACTAAGCTTCACATTAGCAAGGTCACATGCTCATGATTACAACTGAGCTTCCCCGGATTGTTTTGACTGTTGTTTCTTGCAGGCAGCCACTCAGCGGAACTCAAAGTAATCGATACAATATTTTGCTGCAGTGTTGTATTTTTGTTATTTAGCATTGCTGTCACTTTTGGTTAATCATGACGATGAGGATTAGTGATGATTAGGTGGTATTAAAGAAAGGACACTTACAAACAACACCAATGCCCAGGCTGGCATTTGAACCAAGTGGCTTTGGTGGCAAGAGATCGAAAGTGAACTGCTTAACAGTCTCAATCACTAAGCCAGCTTGATTACTAGCCTATGAAATGATGCAATGTTCCAAGAAACTCAACAGGGAAGACTCTAGCCCTTGCCCTTTCTATCAAAGATGCATTGAAGGGGAGAGTTGAATGGGACCAAGTAGAATGCTGCAGGGAGAGGGTTTCATTCAAATCCAGTAGTACAGTGGGATCCATGAGTATTACCGTGCAAATTGTCCATCACCATGTTCGTGCACTTTATTTGACCCAATAAGAGCTTCAAGAATTAAAAGAAAACTCAAAACAAGCTGTTCACAACTTCTGCACCAGCATACATAAAAATCCATCGCTTAAAAACATATAGGATGCAAGAGAAGAGTTAATGAAAATAGACATGGACAATTTGCACGGTAATACTCATGAATCCCACTGTACACGTCTAACTGTAATTTGTCTGTGGTAGTGGACCCTCAAATTTAGATCGTGAAGTGAAAGATGTAGTAAAATTGAAACTTAAGCAAATATAGTCATTATCTCCGTGTTAAAATACAGTTGAGTCTACCAATACACAGTGATATATGAAAATTAAATAGATGATTGTGGGCTGAAACTACCAAGGTGGATTTCTGACATATGTCTATAATTTTTGTCACATTCCATTGTGTACACTCGAGTCTAGCATGCTTGAGGGTAAAAAAAGGTAAAGTGTTCCCCTGTGCATAGCACCACGCCATGAAGGCGTATAGGGGGTGTGGGGGTAACGCCCCACACTTTCTTGATCCGGTCGTGAGTGGGGGTGATGTGATCAGCATCACGCCCCTGACCGCCTTTACCCCCCAGGGTTTCCCCCAGGTACCCATGTTATTCGACGCTGGGTAGGCGCCGGGGCCGCTTCCACCGTTAGAAAAGTTCCCGGATTTGAACCGGCCGGGGATCGAACCCGGGACCTTGAGCATGGTAGTCAGACGCGTTACCGACTGAGCCACCGCGGCCTCATGCATGCTTGAGGGTGGGAGACTCAAATGAGTAAGAGCGGGCGAAAGTAGTCCCATGCAGTACGCTAGGACCAATCCTCTCCTATTGATTCACTAAACATTTTGCATTAATTAAATCAGTTTGTAATCAGTTCAGGTATGACTAACGATGATAACACGGGCATTTCGAAGACATTTTCTAGGCGAGGTGTTCAGATCATTAATATAAAACTGATTACGATTATATACTCTTTTACTCGAAACATTAAATGAACATTTTGAACATTTGGCACAACTGTTCATTTTCAAGATTTCAAATAATTAATGCACCAATATTCATAGTCATTCTGATATTTCTGTTACTACGTTTAACACATGTCACTCATTCAAGGAAATTATTTAAAGCTCCGAGGGAAATTTTAGAGTTCGGGAAGCCAAATGGTGCTTGATCTCGGTGATGGAGTGGTCAGTGCAGCAGCAAGGATGTCAGAGGTCCTAGATTCGAATCCTGGGTAAGGCATGGTATGTTTGTGTTTGTCTGTCCTGTTGAGAAATGTACATAGAATAAGAATTGATGATAGAAAATAAGAAAAATGAAAACGAAGAGGAAATGGTTAGCACTCTAGTCTTTGGTGAAGCAGTCCTATCTTTGACTCCCAGCGGAAGCTCCAAAATATTGTTGACGACCCAGCATTGTAAGGACAATTGGAGAGCTACTGAAACCAATAGGAATGAACATGAGTCTCAAAGACAAAGATGCACTGAATACACATCACCCAATGAGAAGCTGTTCGGTAGTCCTTGGTGCCTAAAAGCCTGTTGCACCATGGAGATTGGGAAAGAGAAAAAAAATTGTCACGAAATATATGTCATCAGGGGTGACCATAGGGGGATTATAGTGCAGGTTGCACCATCGAGATTTTTGGGGGGACTTTTTCTTCAAATAATAAGAAAAATCAACAGCATTATTTAATCCATTAGATGAAAAAAAGTGTTTAAGGGTATGATCGAAGGTGGTGGTGCATGGGGGGAAGCGATATCCATCTTTTACATATTAGAATTTAATTGACATGTGGGTTCTGGGGGAGGATTGTGAATTAAATTTTTGGGGGAGACAGTATCCAACTCTAGGTCTTAGATTATGGCTGTTATTTTAGTTAGAAGGAGAATGAGCATTAAACTGAGGGGTATCTAAATCTTGTGTATTGCTATTCTCTTGGACTGTTGCGGAAATTCTGGTGTGGAGACGAGAATTATTTTTTTGGAGGAGACAATATCCACTCTTCAATATCAACAGTAAGTCTAAAATTTATTGAGTATTAAATTTAAAGGGAGAGATAGAAAGCTCTTGATAAAGTGTTACATCTTAGAATGTCAAGGGATTTCTGTAGTGGAGAGAGAGTTCGAACATTAAATTTTGGAGACTGTATTTAGCGATATGGTATCCACATGTTTTCGACCCCAAACCTGCCAAAGGAGAAGCTAGAAAAGACTAAGAATGTATTGACATATTGACATCCTATTAAATTAATATTCTTGAAAGACTGCAAAGAAATGGATGTAAAAATTTTCTTCCTCGCTTCGCTAGCAATCATGTGTTGGTAGGATGCGTCTTTGACGCTTTAATGAGGTGAATGTGAAGTTTTATACTATAGCTGAATTACGAGACAAGCGATATTCTCGATTAAGATCGCTTTTAGGGGTCATCTTGAGTGAAGGGCACCCTGTTTAGGGAGGAGGGGCAGATCAAGTATAGTGTTCAGTAAAGCTAGGAAAAAAAAGTTACTTTTGGCAGACACGCTGTCGTAATTAAATACTTTGTGGAGATCACGATGTGGTTTGAGGTCGCGAATGATATGATTTGCGGGGGGGGGGGGGGGGGGCACATGACATGAATTTGGGAGGATGCGCCATTGGCCTTAGGGGGATGGGCACCCCTGTATGTCATCTTTCTATTTACAAAAAATCTCATCATTGAAGTTCGAAATATTATACTACCTTGTCATGGTACCATTTTCATTCAGTTGTGCTTTATGCATTTCATCCTCTACTTACTGAGCTAACTTATTTTGCACTTTGGTTATTCAGCTAGAATACTAAATAACTTGAAATTTATTTATCTACTACTATTATAAATATAACATCTTTCTTTCATCTGCAGTCAAATTAATGACACTGATACCCCCCCTCTTGGCCATGCCTATAATAATAGTAATTATTATAATTCCTGTATTAAGCAGGAGACAGTCAGCCTGGCTGATAAAAGTCGGTCAATGTTTAATTCCACTTTATGCTCAGAGAGACATGGACGGGTCCTTCAGTTTAAGGTGAGATTCGAACTACTGCACAATGTGCTTCTGAGAATCAAACCCAGTATATTTACAACGCCATGTGAATGTTTTGAGGACAACCCAATTCATGGTATTTTTGACCCTAAATTTACACTTACACGAACATTCTGGATGAACTCTGACCTCAGAACCCCTCGTCTACAAGGCAGTTGTGGCTCCCAAGGTCACCCACCAGAAGAACTGGCATTCAGTATAAATGTGTAGAATCATATCATTCTGTAGCCCATTATTGTGAGAAATCTGATGGCATTGCGATCTGCTTAATAGTTGGAAGTGAGGTTTTGAAGAATGCAAATTGCTTGTATTGGTGGTTGTTGCAGGCTCCTACTGGGCTTTTCTATCACAATACTAAAGGCTGCTGGTTGGTTCATTGCACTTTATCGACAACAACTTGCTCTTCTCTTCAGCAGAACACAGTAAGCAAAAAGAGGTTACCAGAAAGATGTGTCATTATCAGCAATTCTTTGACAGGGCATTTTATAGAAGAACAAAGACCTCCTGTAATTCTATTATGCTAATTTCTCCTGCATTTATAATTCTTGGGTTAATTGTGACAGTGAATATGAATGATGAACAGTAGCGTGCCTAGGATTTTTGAAGGATAAGGGGGGTTACATGTGCTTATTTTAGTAGTCAGTCCTAATTTTGCAATCTTTTCCTGTCTTTGACATTCTTCTTTTTTAGAAATACTTGGCCAAAGCGGAGGTAGAGGGGGTGTTATGATCCCCACCAACTCCCTCGGGCACATCACTGAAGATGAACATATGATTTATTGATTTGGTTTATTTTACTTCGCTTTTCTAAAGCTTTTGGCTAATAGCGAAGATGAGGATGAGTGATGATATGATGAAATTGATGAATTGACACTCACAAACACCCATGCCCAGGCTGGGATTCAGCAGGGAGTGTGCTAACCACTCCACCACAGACCCCGGCATGAACATATCAAATGCAGATATGAGAAACAATGATACTCTGTATGCCAAGACCACTAAAACATGGAGGCAGACAAATGCCCTGATCATAATAAAAGAGAACTTCCATCACCATTGAGTTAGTTAAAGATTAATTTCCAAATTGTGAATACATGAACGTGAATTTCAATATTTACTTTAAGTCTACTTTATGCACAGATAGGCTAATCTGGACTGGACCTAAGTTTGGCACTGTGCCTCCACCGAGCATCGAACCTGAGACTCCTTGATTACAAGGCAACAATGTTACCACTACACCAGCAGGGATGCCTAATACTGAATACATGTAAAGGGTATTCAGAGAAGAATAAATTTGTGACAAATATTTGTGTCTCCTTTTCTTTAACATCCTCCCAAAACATACAATCTGTATACTGCTTGAGCATTGCAAATCTAACCAAATAAATCTTGTTATCCTTTCAGTCTGTAAATAGAATGTCAGAACATCCTTCTCAATTTTACATTTCATTTGCACATTGTTATACTAACCTGCAAAAAAGAGCAACAACAAAGTAATATATCAGCAGCCGATCAGCTGATACAATTCAACATACCTGCTTGTTTCAAACACTCTTCAATTTTGACATTTTAACCTTTAGATGCTGAGATGGGTCAAATGGGACTATTTGTTATTCTTGCCACCCAAGAAATGTGACAATTACGTAAGTAAGACTATTTTATACAAATTCTGTATGGATTATAATTGCATATATGGTACTTTCGGATCATACTGTAGTTTAATTATGTTCTGCATGCTAATGTTGTATTCAATCATGAGTATTAAGGTGCCAGTACCCATGTTGCTGCTAGTAATAGCTATCTAAAAAAAATCCGTGGTGGAACAGCCCTCGAAGAGCCAGGGCCTACCAGAGCGGCTTTTTCATTGGGTGATGCGCATATGCGTGTGCAGACCTTCTGATTAAGGGGGGCAAAAGCCTTGATGAAAGTTCAGTCGGGAAAAAAAAGTTCATTTCATCTAATTTAGTTTTATTGCATCGATGCGCGTGCATGGGTGTACATATATATAATATTAATTAAATATATTACACAATCAATTCATCCGCCCCATAACAAACCAACAGCAAAAATGACAAATTGTCTCTCACATGTGCACACTCCTTTTCCTCCAAACAATTGTTCATGGAATTAAGACGAAACTGTTTAGCAGCAACAATCGGAAGTACTTAGTTGTTCTTACTTGTCTCTCTGGTAATTTCAATGCATTACAGAAAGCAATGAAATTGCAAACGAAGCGAGAAAGAAAATTTGTACATTCAAATTTTTGCAAACTGAAAACAATATTGATTTAATGGGACCCCATAAATTTAATATTGGCCATTGCATTCTCTTTTACATTTTGAACGTTAAGTGCCCAGGCCAACTCCCGATAAAATTTGAAATCGAGGAAAAATTGCCCCTCCGTAGGTTGGTTCTCTTTGTCCAGCTAGTCTTGCTTTCTTTTACTTTAATGTTTGCCCCCTAGAATTGATTACCATTCAAGGTTGGGAGGGGGCAATTTAAAATGATTATTATAATGGGGATGCAGGAATGCGATAATTTCTAATTCAAGTGGTGTTTTTTAGGAGGCAACACTATTATCGGAGTAATATGGCCCACGGAAAAATACCTTCTTTGTCCCTCTGTGGAAAAAATCTACAGACGTCCATGATTAAGGGAGGCAATCCCCCCCTCCCTTGTGCACGCCTATGGTGATGCATTGTTAGCACATCATATCCCATCACCTCTGTTTTTTCTGGCTTTTGTAACCGGAACCGCTACTACTTTTCAAATAGCTCCCCAATTATTCTCACGATGCTGGGTCAATGACAACATTTTGGGGTCTCCCACCAGGAATTGAACCCAGGACCCTTGTAATCAAGAGGTTATAGGTTTGATAACCAGTGGGGGTATATTGCACAGTGGTTCGGATCCCACTTTAAACTGATTAGCCTATCTGTGCATGAAGTGGACATAAAAACTAAACTCTATAGGAGGAGGGGTGAGACAATACTGAGAATGATACAGGCTTCTGTGAAACTGAGACCAAGACTCCTCCTGTATCATATTTGGAAAATTTACTTAATTTGCTGAAACCAAATATACAGTCTAACAAAATAACTGCATCACCGCTAAAAATGAGGGGAATATTGAAATATGTTTAAATTGCCATTGTAATAATGTGCAAAACAATGGCCAATGGCAAATTGCACCTGGGATTGTTCCTTGGTGCATCTTGATTTTTTTTGTTATTTTTGCACTGCTCTCTTTCATTCCACTCTCTGCTAACAGGTGTCTCTGACATCTGTGTGCAAAGGGCTGCCGCCTGTGCCAAGTTCTGAGTGCCACTTGTGTTGTAACAATTTTCGTTTCTCTTAATGTTGAATGGGTTATTCCCCGCTCATAGTTTGAGCAGATACAATGAGTTTTGTTAGCAAAAACTAAAAAAAACTAGCTAAAAATAAAAAAATTGTGGTTGAAATGCGATATAATGTCAGTTTGTTCAAAATCAACGTGTAATGATTATTTTACTGAAAATAAAAAAAAAAACAAATGACAAAAGGTCAATATCCAGGCTTTAACAGACATGTAAAACAAGGCCCAGGATTAATCTAAAGTAAAATATGAGCTGTATAATTGTCTACATATCAACTAAAACACAGTTTGCGTTCCATTGTGTTAAGTGGTGCAGTTATTTTGTTACAGACTGTACTTTACAGTGTGAATATGTCAACACAATACAAACATTACCTTGAAAAGAAAAGGGGAGGACGCAAACTTCTTTTCTACTTTACACGTGTCCTTTATTGGCATAACATTATAGCCTGATCTATACTGAACAAAGCAAGGTACTATTCGTTACTACCGCTATAAGTTTCCAAGACATAAAATTATTTAGAATAGCATATAAATTCCAATTTTGTTCTGAGAACAGCCTTGGATTTGAGGCTAATACCATGGAAAAATAGGCCAGCATCTAAGGGTTAATATACAAAAATGATAATTTCATACAATTTAACAGTTTACACTCAACATGAGGCTTTAATAAATTGTTACACATGTAAGAAAGAAATAAGCTTGCACAAAAAATAAAACAAAGGTAATTTTTTCACAATAAATTCAACCAGTTTCTTATAGAGATAGAATTTTATTGCATTCGTGGAACTTTTACATCTCATCACTCTTTGTATTAGAGTTGAGAAGCCATCAAACCAGTTGACAAAAATTAGCCATGACAACAAACCCTTGCTTATCCTTTCAATCCCCAAGGCTTATGCAGATTCCATTGTTAAAACAAAACATTTGTACATTATAAACAATACATTTTCTCCCTCCTCCACTGAAAATTTAATGAAAAAACAAAATCTCTCTCTCTCGTGACATGGGAGTTACTTCTGTACAATGAATTAAGTGTATGTAATTTTTATGCACTATAAAAATATAGAAACTATGTTATTCAGAATGTAATGAAGCAGCAACAGAGCTAAAACGAAAGACTATTATTTCGTTGTAGAGATGCTCGATAAATTAAATTTCAGGTTAAATTAACTCTTTATTGCATTAGAATTAGTCGTCTTAAATATCAAATAATATCTACTTAGAACGTTCACACTTGATTTAAGGAAACATTTTTGGTGGGACTAAAATCTAATAACCAAAACTATCAATAGTTCAGAAAGTATGTTAATGATACATTCTTGTGTGTATATATTCATAACAATAAATATCTAATATACCACTCAAGATTCTAAATTTGGTTCCAAACTTTGATTAGAACATGCAATTGTTTTAGGAAATACTTGGTATCTTTAAATTGCAGCCTTGGGAATCAAATGAATACAAAATGGAAAATATACCTGTCAACTGTGATAGCTTTTTATATATATTTATATGTATATATATATATATTTATTTATTTATTATCCTCTTTTTGTTTCTTTTGCAATATTTTTTTTCTAATTGCTAGCAGTGTCCCTAATAACAATGGAGTTCCATATTCCCCAACCCAAGATAGACCTAGTATTGATTAGAACGTTAACGTTTAAAAACACATTTACAATAAGAACAGGATCATTTTTGTTAATCATCTGCATATTTTACAGACATATAATCCTGCCAAAGGGATCCAATGACATTGAATCCACTGAACAGTCACCAGGTGTCACTGTTGTAAGCTACATGGGAAGGGAGATTTCCTTATTTTCCAAGTACTTTGCTGCATATTCACTAAAGCAAACCAAACACGCATTTTTCTAAGCACCATTTTCATTAAAAATAATAAAATTTCCTTCTCGCACTTCTCCAACAAGAATTGCAAAGGTAATGCACCTAGTAATTTTGTAATGCTAAATCTGATTGCATTTTCAATTTAAGCATGATATTACAATTTACAATACTTATCATAATATCACTTTTATATAATTTGAAAATCCAATTACTTTTGTTTGATCTTTCATAAGGGTAATGCAAAAGGTACTTAAGTTCATTAATTTGCTCTAAAAATAAAAATAAAAACATGCATTCCAGCATGTTCAGTAAACTTGACAATAACTGTACATAGCTTCAAGCTAAACAGTGACACCTGGGTCTACCAACTGACTTAGTTCTGTTGCTTATATTTTTATACTTTTTTTTTGTTCAAAGAAGGCAGTTTGGTTTGTTTCTAACTCACAGCTGGTACGACTATGATCGAACTTTTCCGGAGAGTTCCTTTCACAGACTGCAACCATGTTTTTTTTTGTTTTTTTTTTTACCATCAACTAGTGCATTCTTCAGATGTTTCTTTTGTTATCTTCGAGGTGTAGAGCCTAGTCTCCATTGTTCTCATCAGCCACTTGCCCCGGATTCCTGTGGAAAACTCCAGTGTGCGCGAACACAATACACAGACGTACCAACCATACTGAAGGAAATGAGAAATTAATGCGTGAGAAATCATTTTGATTTCAACTACAATATCTATTTTGCTTCCTGGTGACAACTATTTAAAATTGAGCACCTGAACGATGGTGATTCAGTTTCAGTTTTTTTTTTTTTTTTTTCACAAATACACAAAATGGAAAAATTAACACCAATCCGTCCGTTAGAGAAAGATACCCTATTCTCTAAGGGTTATATACAGGGGGCGTAGAGAGGTGCTATGTCCCTTGTTTTAAGTTTTTTTAAATTTTTTTTATTATTTTTGGTTTGGATGTGATGACATTTAAAAGTCCTGGCAGTGAATGTGATTAGAATTAGTCGCACTGATTACAACAGAATAAAGTTTTTGTGTTGTTCAACAATGATGTTCAACTGTTTCTTTGCACTGCATGATGGGATTGATATTTTGTGCCACATTTACTACTTTCCACTGCATAATATATTTTCACACACCAGGTAGTTTTTTTTTTCCCTTTGTTCAGTCTTGTTTTGAAGAATTTGTTCGGAGTAAACAAACAAATTCCATAACAACTCGACACAAAACTACTTGGAGAACAGTTTTTCATAATGGTGTACGGGATAGTAACAAGCAAAGGGGGATATAGAAGGTTCTCAGCTATATACTCTGACATGAGAAGGACTGCTTATGCCAAGAACAGATAGGTAAAACTTCTTGCTGACACGCAAATAGTAAGATCCTTCCTCTGTTTAACTTCTTCCTTCGTAAATTAAAAGACTCACCTGTGACAAAGCACCTTTCATTATTTGATTCATAGAGATAATGAGCAATTCACAGATATTTTGAAAAAAGTGTAATACACAGATATTTTCCAAGTTGCAGGAGCACTTAATTTTTATTTTTAGAATCTTTTCTTAGGAAAAAAAAAATCGCCTCGCTCCGCTCACATCCGTTTATATAATTAAGGCATTTTGGAACTTTTTTTTTTTTTAAACATAACATTGTTACTCTTTCTTTTAAATGTATATAACACTTTTCTTGAAGGACAAAGATATGCTCCAGTGCTATAAGACAGGAATTGTGATTTGTGTATATTTAGATTATGTGTTTTTTTTCTAATGTTCTTCTTTCTTAGTTCACAAATTATAGTAATCCATGGTAATTTCCTTCAAGAGAGACTCTCTTCCAAATTTCTCCACTTTTTCGTGAATCCTGCTTCATGACATTGTTAATTTTCTCTCATGCAGCAGACTCCTTATAGCTGTTGGAACAGAGACGTATAGTTTTTTTTTGTTTTCCTCACAACACTCAGCTTGCGTTCACCAAGTCATAAGTATCCCCAAGTTTATACAATTATACTCCTTTTTCTTCAAATGGCTGGCTTTGTGTGAACATTCACGACAAACTGCAAGAATCATGCTGTGACCTGAAACAGTGTTTATAAACAGGGATTGTCTTCAATTACTAAACTCTATAAGATTTGATAACAACAATTGAGTACAGGGGTGTGCATAATCGTTGGTTTGTGCTGAGCTTTGCTCAACATTGAACCACAGCGCCCCCTTCCTCGGTGGGGGTCCTCCTGTAAAGTTCTTTTTTCATAAAAGAAGAACAAAAACTTCATTTACTTTGCAAAGTTCTTCTTCCCATTTCTACACTCACCATCACTAGTATAAGTTTATAACTATTAACAAGAAAAACAAACGAACTAAAAAAAAAGAGAATTGTTATTTTTTCCGAGTATCTTCTCTTTTATCTTTACTTAGAATTCTTTACGCATAGCAGTTTTTGTTTAAATTTTCTTGTTCCATAATGCATGACTTTGTCACTTTAAAAGCACATACACATTCAATCACACAGTGCACAGTCAGGCGAGGTCAGTTACGCCTACAGTTTAATCTGTTTCTTCTTTTGCTTTCTATGTCCCAAAACAAAAGAGCGTTGACATAATCCACGAATTTGGCCATCTCTCTCCCTCTCTCTTACTTTCTCTCTCTCTCAATCTGATGTGTGGCAGGGCCGCCTCAAGCTCTGACGGAGGAACAATACACAAGCCTTGCCGCGCTCAGAGATAAGGTCGTAAAGTTGCCCTTCGACCCCCAGAGTGAAGAATGGAGTTGAGAAATTGGCGATGTTAAGAATTTCCCATTGTCAAACAGCGCTGTTCGGAAAGCGTGGTGGGGGGAGCGGGGGTGGAGGCCTGACCGGCGGACTGAGCTCTCGCGAAGAGTGCTCGGAGCCAGCTGAAACGAAAGAAATTACGTCAAGAAGACGCCACGAGATTCTCAAGCAAATTTACACATCCAATTTTCCTCTACATAAAATTTTAACACTTATTAACCAAGAAATAAATAATTGACATGTGTCCTTTAGCTGAATATTCATTTCTAAGTACACAAAATAATTCACCAAGTTCATTAAATACTGCGAACAACGAATATATGAATTAGATTGGATTAGTCGCATATATATATATTTTTTTGCCTTTTCCTGCATGTAAAAAAAATATCAATAAAGGCATTGTTTTGTTTAAGAACATGGATATCTTAATCAATATGTTGCATTATTCAGTCAAATATCTAGAAGGCATTCTGATGTGCATGCAGTTATGAAGTTTATGTTGAAACAAAACCTGCAATTGCAATAAACCACGTGGATACATCATAGAATGTGGCATACAATGCATAGAAGCAGATATGCATATGAAAGCAGTGTGTGATAGCATTATATTTTTATTCCCGGAAGCTAGAATGTGAAAAAAAAGTGTGATACTATGTACTGTAGTTACACCATGGCTAAGTTATAATTATTTTCTCACTCATCTAAGTTTTCAAAAATATAATATTGCTTCAGTCTGTTGATACTGAACATATTTTTACTATAAAATTATAGTTAAGCTTGCACTAGTGGATATCTGATAATCCAGTAGTTTTTGATTTTGAATTCTTCTTTCAGGGAATAGATGTTTGTCAACAAACCTCCACTTCATTAACATTTGTTTGTATTCATTTTTAATGTGACTCTTCTGCCTCTTTAGGCTAACTGTGATGATGAGGATGAACGATGATTAGACAAAAGTGATGAAGGACACCTACATGTCCAGACCAGGATTTAAACCTTAGTCAACCACTCAATATATTCAAGTTGAAGCAAATGGGGGAAAACATTGGCCTTTACCATTCATAATAATAATAATAACTTCTATTTTTCACTATGACGGAACTTTTCGAAGATGTCATACTTGAACAATTTATTCTTCATGTTTGGGAATTAAAATACACACTTCATAATTAGACATAAGCGAGTTACTTTTTCCATGAAACTTACTTGTAGAGGTTCTATTAATTTGAATCATTTACTTCTCCCAAATTTGAAGTTTCACACAAGCTTTATACTATTCAAGTTTTTACATTCCCAATAACATTTAAAACTTTCACAAGAATATCATTGACTTTCATTCATTCTCAAATTTAAACCATTAATTTTTCTTAGCTTCTTGTTCATTGAAGTTGAAATCCCTGTCAGTTTCAAGTACATGCTACTGAATTGGGACAAAGAAAATAACTACAAATGTATGTCAAAAATAAAAAATATACATATAAAAGCTCCCCTTATGGTATTTATATATGCCTCTAGAAATTAAAGAGAACAAGTTATATGGCTATTGCAAAAAAGATTACTTCACAGTGAAGTTATCTAGATGTTTACATTGCATCAAGTTTCTACTCTACTTATACAAATCCTTGGCCAGAATTTTAGGCCAAGTATTCAAGTACGGGATGCACTTAGAAGCTAACTGTCTACAAAATCAGTACTCCTGAAAAGGCAACAGAATTACCCTCTTAACATTCATCATAAGCAGAGTACATCGATAGAATTTCTCTAAATTCCTGCTGAGAGACTACAACTCAATGCCAAAATGACTGGGACCTCCCAAGACGGCTACACGTTGTATAGGAGGATCCGCGGTCCAAACTTCCACATTTTGAAGGGAATCGTCCTGTAACTGGAAATATATAGAATTCAATTGAAAGTACCTAGGATAGTCAAAACAGAGCCTATGTACTGCTTTTCAATTATTTTTTCTCGCTACGTTCCTACCATATCAGCGGTTAGAAGTGCAGATAAGTTGCAAACCAACGTGCTACGTTGAGTAGATCAGACTGACTCCATGATGTGTGATTGTATGTGAAAATTAAGGAAGGACATTTTATTTTGAATTATTCGAATGCAGACATATTTGAATTCTCGATCCAATATTCGATCCAATATGCAAATGTTGAATCTGAATTTAATATGGAAAACTCTCTGATCCTAGATCTGATTTTTACCTTGGATTCTGCATCTGAAACTGAACTTTGGAAATTGGATTCAATATCTGAACATCAAATCTTGAAATTTGTTATCTGAATCCTGGTTGTGGTATCTGAATACTTCAAAATCAAGATCTGTCCATTCTCATGTAGAGAATCATTGCGTGTACTTTTGATACTAAGCTTGTTTTTATCTTTTTAGTGGTTGTTTTAAAAGTTAATATTTGCAGAATATTTAAGTATTTCGAATAACACCCTCCCCTACATCTTCCTATTTATATATGTATAATACGAGTATTATTGAATATTTCAATAGGAATGTCTGTGGCAAATCATAAAAAGGAACATCAAACAATATCAACCATTTAACAGCTTACGTACATTTTGGATC
Organism: Lepisma saccharinum; assembly: GCF_977018435.1. Classification (NCBI taxonomy): domain Eukaryota; kingdom Metazoa; phylum Arthropoda; class Insecta; order Zygentoma; family Lepismatidae; genus Lepisma; species Lepisma saccharinum. The sequence goes on from NC_139233.1 coordinate 7,511,140, forward strand.
TTGATGTTGCATTTACAGTAGTATGCAGTAGTGAATGGTCACATGATTAGACTCACCTAGTTTATTATCAGATAATCAATAACAACAATATTCAATTGATTGAGTGAAGAGTAATAAAATCTGTACACAAAATATTATCAATTCTCAGCCAAATGTTATTTACATCATTAAAACAAGGGGAAAGAATATTTTCAGAAGTCTTTGGTTAACCACATTAAGCAGTCTTCCTACACTGTAAGTAGTCTTCCTACGTGGTGCATAGTTACACCAATCACACTCTTCCAAATAACTCTGACATGGTGTAACAGAAGATTCCTTTCGGTGTTAATGCAGAAATGAGATTGTTCAGCACAATCTGTGGTGACTTGCCACACCATCGGCTGTCATACACCACCAAGTACCATATTTGCAGACATGCAAGACACTTTTTTCTTTAAAAGTAGGTCTGAAAAACAGGGTGTGTCTTATAGCTGATACTCAGTTTTTGATTACATTCATTTCTGGAAATTTTCTGTTTTGAGTTAGCAGATTTCCTTGCGGTGTGTGACGAAGAAGATTAAAATGTATTCTTTCCTAGTTAAGATTAGGTAAATTATTTGTTGAAAGTGCCCCTACATATTGCTCTATATTTGAAATATTGTAAATTAATTATAAATTCAGTGATAAAGCTTTTTCCTCAAAAATGTGTACGAAAAATGGGGTGCATTTTACATGCCAGCAAATATGGTAATTTACCTGAATAGGTTTTGTGTTTACCAATTATAGTGGTTACTAAGTTACCATTATGTTTGGTGTGGGCTCACATATTTTTTCGTGCGGGGAAGACTAAATGAGTTGGTAATAATTTAGTTGACTTTAACATTACTACATAGTAGTGCACCCCTGTTGAGTCAAGCTTTAGCCTTTTAACAGTAAAGTATTCACATTTCTCATCTATATCAACCAAATTCTTTATGAGATTCCCTGAAAATATTGCTCGTAGGAACTTAAATTCACTATAACATTCCCTCACTTGTGTCGATATTAATTGTAAGAATATCCAGTTTCTGTGTGATCCACTATTCTGCCATTTGCATCATACCTACAGATATTAAAATTATGTGTTGATATTATTAAATAGGAGTCATTCTGACGTTTAACGAAATACATATCTGTGCATTCTTGCAGAACATTCCTTTGAAGTGCAAAGTTAAGTAACAACAAACCAAATGTGAAGTGCCAAGAGAAAATACCTTGTGATCTGTACAGTATTGTGCACTAAATAGTGTTTATGGAATGGATATAGCTACCTGATGCAAACAAATTTACTTTTTTGTTTTTGCAAAACACACCTACCTGGATTATCAAATATAAATAATAAATTCACTTTTTTAATTAAAGAATAAATTAAATGTACAAATGCAAACTGTATCAGCACCTACTAATGTACAATGGTAACTTTATACAATTTGTGTACACACTATTATTCAATTATATTAATTACATTGTATTTCCTTTGGTGCTCAGAATTTATTTACAGATAATGCTGAAGTATAGATATTTGTTGAAATAACTTTGGTAACAGTTCGGTATATCGGAAACACATTTCTTCATTTTTACAGAAGAAACTACGTACTTACGGAAATGAGTTTCTGCAAGCTTTCCAACGTTCGTCGAGGTATTTTCTTTCATCGTGGAATATATTTGACCGGGAAATCATGTATTTTTCAAGAGAAATATCTCACCGATGCACAATTGCCATTGCTTTTGCTACATGAACTGCATGCTGCATACGTTTGATGGCGTAAGCCCCTGTCAGTGTTTCCAACCCCCTTTTTTTTCACTATGCTTGCCTAACCGAACCAAACCTAACCTAACCTTATCGGAAATGGTTCATGGGGCTATCCGTGAATGGTTCGTGGGGCTATCCGTCAGCTACCCGTGCATAATGTACAATTTCCACCGGTGGCGAACACGATAGTAGGTATTTTTCGGTGAAGAGTGTTGGAAACACTGCATACCCACAATGTGAGTCAAGATGTGGCCGCCATATTGTGTGTTAAGGAAGCGACGAAAGGAATAAAATTGTGTTTGTTTTCGTGTAAAAAGCATAATTGCACCTTGAAATATGTTCCGCAATACACAATTGGTAAGTATGAACCATGCGAAACACAAAATATCCAATTTTAATGTGTTTCCGATATACTGAACTGGTACCATAACTTTTGTCTCCATACAATATTGCAGTTTTCATGAAGCTGAACATATTTGTTTTTACAAAATAGAAAAAAAATATATTAAAGGTAGAGCAGCTTAATTGTTACATAACCTGTATACAAGTGCACAATTCTGCCATTTTATTATTTTTATGAATTAATTAATTTGTCCTGGTTAATTTGAAAATTCGTCATTTCTTTCTCATTGACAGCACTCACGGCAGTCACTGGTATTGATTAACATCCAGAACCAATGAAGAATGGCATGGAATATTTGCCACTAAGTGTCAGGTTTAGAGGTGCAATGAGGACCCCGCAGACCCTGTGCTACAGGGAAGCAGAGCTGAAGATAAGAGATTCCCAAGAAAGTTGGTTTCATAGAACAGTCATTAAGGAACCTTTTTTCTAACAATTTTTCAAAATTTCTCAAATGATGGAGTTCAAAAGTATGAAAGTTTTTGTAAAATAAAGAGCAACATATTCAAGATACCTAATTCCCCCACTAAGAAACTTAATGGAAATTGTATGTAATAAGGGAATCATTGATTAATCAAGGAATTCTTATTTTATCATCAAGTTTCAAATGTTTTTGACCAATAAAATTACAAAATTTAAAAAAATAATGTGTACATAATTTTACAAGATGATATAAGAGTCATTCCATATGAAATCAACGTAGCCCACAACCTGACCAACTCCGATTTTCATGAAATTTAGGGAGTTGAATCTATGCATGGAACTTAGTAACTATGAAAATTTTGAGTTTCGTTTGTCTTGTAATTGTTAAATTATTCAAGGTCAAAGTTCGCATAAATTGCCCTTTTTGAGCCCGCTTAGCTGTACTAAATGTGCTGTAACTCTGCCCCTATTTCGCCTAGGAAGCTCAAATAAAGCTTATTATACAGGGAATTGAACAAGCTTTCCAGTGATATATAACAAGCCTACCTTTGGATAAAAATATAATTTTGTCCAATGACCTTAACCTTTGACCTTGAATATCTCAAAACATGTCATCACCAAGAATCGTGAAAAATAATATACAGAGCATTCCCTGACGTTCACTACTAGACTCGGCGGCAAGTGGCCCGGCGTCAGCGATTATCTTTCCCGGTGAACGGGGTCCACGACAGTCGCACGCTACAGTCTGTTTTTTTCACTCTTTTTCCCTTTCTGTTGACGTTGCAGAGTGACGCCAGTATAATCCTCCCTCGGAAGTTGTGTTGTGTTGTATCCGTGTGTTGAAGATTGTGGCTTAATATGGCACCACAAAAGTTTACATTACAACAAAGGATTTATCTTGTCGAGTGTTACATTGGAAAGAGGAATTGTGGAGAAGTGCGACGACGTTTTGCAACGAAATTTCCTGGTGTTCCCTTTCCACATAGGACCACTATATTAAACCTCGTAAAAAAGTTTAGAGTAACAGGCTCAGTTTTGAATAAAAGTGGAAAGAAAAACCCACTGAGGAAAAACTCGATGAGATAGGATAAAGGCTGGAACAGTCTCCTCGGAAATCTATCCGCTGCCTCTCACAAGAAACGAGGGTTTCAAAAACCACAGCATTTAGAGCCACTAAAATTCTTAAATTTAAGTCCTACAGAGTGACAATAGTGCATGAATTACAACCCCCGATTTGTCAGTCTGCGATTTTTATTTATGGGGAAATCTAAAAAATAAAGTATACAAAGACAATCCGTACACCATCCGTGAGTTAAAAGAGAGTATTGTACGATAAATCGGGAGAATTACAGTAGACGAACTTGCACGTGTAAATGCCAATTTCCTTCGGAGATGCCAGGAATGTGTTGCAGCAGAGGGACATAATTTTCAACACCTTCTGTAGTCAAGGTTAGTACACAATATGAAAACTGTAATTTTAATATTTGGTCTAGGAATTAATTCGTGCACCTGGACAAGAGATGGCGTAACGAGCGTATCGTCCCACAGTTCTGTGTAGCCACACATGCGTTGAAAACTCCTGTCAGCGTGCATCGTTCGTAGTATAGGGCAGTTGATTGACGCGTCAACAACAGCATTTTGTAGTCAACTGAACATGGCGCAGTTCGTGCCAGATAAAGTGTTTTTGCGGGGTGTTCTGCTTCATTACTTTAACATGCAGAAATGTGCTACCGAAAGTCATCGTATTTTGGTGGAAGTGTATGGTGACCATGCGCTAGCTGAGCGAATGTGTCAGAAGTGGTTTGCACGGTTTAGAAGTGGTGATTTCGGCCTGGAAGACCAAGAGCGACCTGGACAGCCAAAAAAATTTGAAGACGAAGAATTGAGAGCATTGCTCGATCAGGATTCGTGCCAAACGCAGGAAGAACTTGCAGAAGCATTAGGCGTTGATCAAACAACAGTTTCCAAACGCCTCAAAGCCATGGGAATGATTCAAAAGATGTCACATTGGGTTCCACATGAATTGAAAGACAGAGACGTTGAAAGACGAAAAACCATTTGCGAATTGCTGCTTCAAAGACAGAAAAGAAAGGGGTTTTTGCATCGCATTGTTACTGGCGATGAGAAGTGGATCCATTACGAGAACCCGAAACGAAAAAAGTCCTGGGTGAAGCCAGGTGAACCAGGTCCATCACAATCGAAACGAGATATTCACTGTGCAAAGGTTATGCTGTGCATATGGTGGGATATGAAAGGTGTGGTGTACTATGAGCTGCTGCAACCGGGTGAAACTATTAATGGAGAACGTTATCGACGACAATTAATTCCTTTGAAGCAAGCTCTGGCCAGGAAACGACCAGAATGGGAGAACAGACATGATAAACTTATTTTTCAACATGATAACGCTCGCCCACATGTCGCAAAACCGGTCAAAACCTATTTAGAAAATGTCGGATGGGTAGTTTTACCCCACCCGCCGTATTCACCAGATGTTGCTCCTTCGGACTTCTACTTGTTCGATTGTATGAATAACGATTTGATTGGACAGCGGTTCACTTCTTCAGAAGATATCGAAAAATGGGTCTCTGACTGGATCGCTTCAAAGGATGAGGACTTCTTTCGCCACGGAATCCGTAACTTGCCTGACAGATGGGCGAAAGTGGTGGCTCGCGATGGACAATATTTTTCTTAAGGTATTTATGTAGTTTGTGTTTGAACTACAGCTTCAATGTGTGTGTAACAACCGCACAAATTAATTCCTAGACCAAATAGCTGACTGTTGCGGACCCCGTTCACCAAGAAAGACAAGCGCTGATGCTGGGCTGCTTGCCGCCAAGTCTCGTAGCGAATGTCAGGGAATGCTCTGTATTTGGTCCCTCATGCCATACTCTAAAACATATCAAAAAATCATTCTGAGACTGCAATGGGATCAGAAGGTACAAAATAATATGTGTAACTATGTGACTGATAAAAGCATCATTACATGAAGTATGACAAGTCAAAAGTTCCTTAACAGCTCCTACAAAATGTAACGGAGTTATCCTGGTCATGAAAGAAATAGGTTATGCACAGGGAGATCCAGCATATTGTTGCCCACCATATTGAATTCAACGCAAAAATTTCAAAGGAAAGGGGGTGATGTTTTATATCAAATCAGGCTAGAATTTCACGAGTGTTTAGCATTAAAGGCAGGCTCCTAATCTTTCAGTCACAGGTCTCAGTAATAGTTTCTCTCTTCTTAATATAATTTCAAAAGTAATTGTATGTATGAAACATTTAAAGTGTTCATGTGCAATGTATGGGTTTCTAGCAGTTTATTATTTTTTTTTTAAGTCAACAACAATATCATAAAATATAAGTCAATGGAGGTAAAAGAAAAATAGAACTCTAACCCATAACCCACAAGGCAAAAAGTAAAGATTCCTTTAGGTCTACTTTATTTTCAGACAGGCTAATTGGGACTGGACCTACAGTTTAAAGAGGGATCTAACCTGTTATGAAATGCGATTTCACTGTGAATTGAATATGGGACAATTTGGTTACAATGAGACACTGTTGTGTGTTTGTTTGTAACTCTTTCTGCCACTTTCTGGCTAATCGCTAATTTGATGCCCTGAAGTAGTTGGTTATTGCACTGCGTATGTAGTAAAAGCACAGGTCATTCACCACCACCGACAAAAATAAATTTATTTACCTGAAGACGAGAGACAGGTGCTCTCTCAAAACATAGTGTTAGAACAAATATAGTTAAAAGTACTAGACAATGGATAATGTCCAATTAACATTGCATGCTAATCACAACAATGATTACATACAAATTGTTGAAGGATCACGCACAAGGAATCACCGATACCCAGGCCAGGGCTCAAACCTGGAACTCTTGGTAGCGCAACTATTGAGCTGACTAGTTATACAGGACAGCCTGTGTTCTATAATGGCTTTTATGTTTTAGATAGAATATATAAAATACCTATATGACTGTTGTGTGTAAAACCTGTTTCCCTTTCAGTGTGTGTCCTGTATTGGCGAGGAGAACTAAGGCAACCCTAGGTAGGTAGCATCACATAAACAGTGCAAGAATCAGATTTGAAAGATGTAATCGTGTTGCTGAAAGAAGTGTCGATTGAGAAGCACAGAAATCAAGCTATATTGAACAATATGTTACAGGTATAATAGATTTAATAGATGAAAAATCCGAAAATCTGTGCAAACATGAAACAGTGCAGAACACGACTAGTGCCAGAGGAAATATTTAGAAATGCCAGTCTGTAAGAGTGCATTAGAGCAGTGGTTCTCAACCTTTAAACATTAATTAACGTGTACCTTTGAAATTTAATATTAATAAATAAATTATTTATTTATTGATTGATTGTTCCTTTTATATTTTACTTCGCTTTCTTGCCACTTTGGCTAATCACTAAGATGAGGATGAGTCGTGTGATGTGATGAAAATGATGAAGGGACACTCACAAAGAACACCTATGCCCAGACCAGGATTCGAATCCAGGGCCCCTGACATCGTACCATGCTGAGCTCTGCCATGGAAGTTGGCAATATTAATAACTAAATTATGGTACAATCACAAAAAGTACGATTTCAATTATGTCTAGGGTTAGTGATAAATATAAATATTTTAATTTTCAAGAACTTAGGCATGGTAAGATATTAATATGCACATGAAATGTACTTACATATAGTGGTCACCGAAATGAATTAAGCAGGGTTGTTAAAAGTCCAGGAACCAATAAATTCTAATGGGTTCTATTAGGTTCCGCTGCAGGACAGGAATCTTTTTTCTCGCACAATTTAAATTCGGTCCAAGTTGCGTATTGTTACTTGAAAAAAGGTCCCTGGACCGTATTTAAATTATTTACATATGAAAAGGTTATAAACTGTCTAGAACTCATTACTTTCCCAGTCTGGGATTGAATTTATTTACAATTCCTGGACCAGGGTTGAGAGATTAAAAGTTGCCTCCTAAAAATGTCCGCAAGTACGTTTTACATTGGAATGTCACACTGCGGTTGTAGAAAACGTAGCGCAGGGAATAAATCAAAACGCTGTTGTTCTCTCTTGGGCCAGGTACAAAAACTCTCGTCGAAGAGTTACTGTACATAACGCAATGGACTATATGGCATGACATTGAGTTCAAACAAACCCGTCACGTGTTGCTCCAGCATCCGATCCAGGAACCGCAGCCAATAGGAGCCGTCGATGAGGTAACGTGAGGCTACTGTGTTCCCAGCAGATATTACAACAGGAAAGGGCAGTGCTGCTACAAGTAAGTGAAGGAACACGTGCGAGAGAATGGGGCTACATGGAGAGTGGTAACGTGACTGCCACGTTTGCATTTCGCCCATTTCTACCTTGTACCTTAGATTCTAGAGACAGCCAGCACCTGTATTAGTCTTTCATGCTCACAAGTGGATAATTGTTTATCGTCAGGTCCGTATTCGATCCAAGTTGTGTATTGTTTCATTTCAATATGGAACTTGGACGCTATTTAAACTGATTCAGAAAAAAAGGATCCTGGACCGTATTGAAATTGAACCTGGAATAAAGGTTCCTGGACCGAATTGAAATAAGTTACAGATAAAAAGGTTCTTTACTGTCCAGAACCCATTTACGCTTGCTGATTTTCTCTCCTGGACCGGAATTGAATTTATTTAAAATTCCTGCACCTTTAACAACCTTGAAATTATATACGTTTTGATTGCATATCAATATAAATATTTGTTAAATGAAAAATGCTGCACAAACTAAAATGACAAATTTAAGAACGTCTCATGACCTGGTATAATTGATGCCAGGGCCGGTACTGGTTGAGAAACACTGCATTAGAGGAAGGAGTAGAAATTGACCACACAACACCAGTGAGAAGTTTTGAAGATTTAGTGATATCTTGAATATAATGATGGTCCATACCTTCAGATCCTATGGTTACAAGCTTAGTGGGAAGAATACCCTGAAAGGATCAACTAGAAACATGAGATGCAAACACAGTGGTTATTTATTATTGATATTTTGAAGCAAAATATTAGTACGAGGGTGGATCAAATGAAAATGGAATAGTGGATGTATTGGGTTATCTTTATGTATGTGTGTAAAGGTGGAGCGTGAGGTAAGGAAGGAAACCCCTACTTCATAATGGACTCACCCTAGATAGTCACATGTGATCATGTGATATGCGTAGGCGGTCGGGCAGCAGTATTGTCCGAGCAGCTATCAAGGCCAAACGGCCCGGCCTGTTGTCCTCTGGAGTGGTTTTGCTGCATGACAAAGCACAGCCACATACGTCAGCTGTTACAAAGAACACGTTGGCGATGTTTGGGTGGACAGTATTGGAACACTCACCGTATAGCCCTGATCTATCGCCATGCGACTTCCATATATTTGGTATGTCGAAAAAGGCATTGACGGGTCGGCGCTTGCCTTCGGACAATGAAGTCGTGGACAATGTTCGCAACTGGTTCCGATCTCAGCCAAAGGAATTCTACGAGCAGGGTATTCACTGCTTGGTGAAACAGTCGGACAAGTGCTTGTGTAACTTTGGAGATTACGTTTGAAATAAACCTTGTTGATTTCATTCTGTGGCCTGTTCAGTTTTCATTTGATCCACCCTAATATAATGCACAAAAATTGTTGCGGGTGAAAAGTGAAAATACCATAGTATGGAATGGAAAAATCGTTAAGTTTGAATTGTTCAGATTGATCTAGTCTTAATACTTTAAAGAAAACTCAGTTTAATTTACTGTATGGATGTAATAACTAAACTCTATATTGCAACAGTCCTTTGAGGACCAAGTCGTCCCAAACAGTTTTTCTTTGGGTCAATACAGAGATTTTGGAACTCTCATCAGGGATCAAACCTGGACTGTTTGTATGAAAGTGAGTCTCATAACTAAGAGCTAAGCAGAAGCTATTTGTAAGGATATAGTAACAGGTAAATAGGTTAAAAAAGCACAACCTAACTTCATTATTACTATATTTATGCTGAAGGAATGGTCATATATGTTTGTTATCTATGTAGTTAAGTAACTATAACAAAATTAACTTGTTCACAGTGACGATGCAGAAGTTTCAATTAAATCTCAATCCTATTTCAAGCAATGACTGAAAATGGGTAAAAATATGGCCAAGGCACAATACAGAAATTTCCCAAAAGAATAGAAACATCTTTCAAACTTTCAAGAAAGAAGAGAAATAAAGAAAATTTGAAAATTGTATTGTATCAGAGTTGGTTTATGCAACTTTTTACAACAACTGACATTGGAGGTAAACCTTCATTAGATGAAAAAGACCACCACAAAGAGACATGCATGTCCTAATTGAATTTACCTTCAGGAAGAATAGAAATGTGTTCAGTTTGAATAGTACCATATTACCCAGATAGCATGTAAGTTAACTGCAAGTTAAATTGAATGTCGATTTAACTTGCAGTTAACTTACATGCTATCTGGGTATGATTTGTTTTTCCAGTGCAAGAACAAATTTAGGAAAAATGCAAAGGAAAGTAAAAGGTGATATTACAATATGCTATGAAGGCACATAGGGGCGTGAAGCAGGAATTCACACATTCTCTATCACACCCATAAAGGAGGTGAGGTGATCACCACACACTGGCTGCTCCCACGTATGCATTCACAAGACTCTGGTGAGCCCTAGAGCAATTTCATGTAGGGACATTGTTCATACAATTGCTACTCAAAATCCTCCCCAGGAATGAAACCCAGGCCTCCTGTGTAGCAGGAAGTAGTCCTCTCCATAGCATAACACTGTTGCTTGTAATCAAGGGGTCCCTGCTGTGTTTCCTAGTGGAGGCACATTACGCAATACATTGAATCACACTTTAAACTACAGGCCCAGTCCCGATTAGCTAATCTGTGCATAAAGTGGACTTCAACAAACTTTGTCAAACTTTACACAAATCATTTCCAACCATCCCCATCTTTAATCACTTCACTAAATTCTTGAATTCATTTTTTTGAAGTTTATTTGCCTGATTAATCACATTTTCACTGTTAAATTTCAAGTGTATTGACCGAGCTGTGTTTAAATGAACATTAATTTAAAAATAAATTGAACATGATTAATGTAAAAATGTATTTCAGACTCATCATAGGAAAATGGATTGAAATAATTATATTGACATATTTTGTTCAAGAAATATTTAGTCACAAGGGAAGGAGGGTTTTAAACCACAATATCCATCCTTCAGTTGCATGTATGTGCGTAAATATGACAACCACACAGATGAATGCACTTGCAGCTTTGGAAGAAAATTCTAAAATAAGAGCAATAGCATTCTTTGAAATTTCAGATTACAGAATAGTTAATAATACCTTAACATTCATTGTGATCCAATATTAATAAACTGTAGTCAGCGACCCTAACCTTACTTTAAATACAGCCACGATTTCAGTGCAAAAACTAAAACTTAAAATCACTCAAAACACATCAGTGTTTCTTTAAGAAAACCAAAACACCGATGATTTCTATCATATCTGTGAGGAAAGTAGATATATATCCTCGATTCAAATATGATACAGATTATTTCACTGTGTTTTTCATTGTTAAATTTGTAAGGTTACTGGTACTTTTTCATACGAGTAAATAATAGCATCCGATCATTCGTGTATAAAAAAAAAATCTTGTAGTGGTTTCCCTGCTTTATATGGATTCCATCATATCTCAAATTTATCTTCAGTTAAAGTACAGAACTTACCATAAGAAATAAAACTTAAGAAAACATAAAAATGCAAATTAAACTAAAACAAATCAGATAATGAAAAGGGAAATTAAAAACAAAAAAAATAATAGTGAAAAAATATATTTTCCGAAAAACTAATTCATACAATAAAATTCATACAAAATAAAATATTTTTTTCTACATTAAAATGCATTTAAAACAATCATAAACAATATGTAAAGTACAAAATAATATTTCATTGTCTCTCGTGTTTTACAATATAATTTTGACTACACTATGTGATTACTAAGCTAGTTTACAATTTTTAAAAAGTAGGTAACATTATCTAAGTTGTATTCTATTTTCTAGAGCAGGGGTTTCCAACTGGCGGCCATGGGCCGCATGCGGCCCGTGATGTCTTTTTTTGCGGCCCGCGAAGCCAGTTTGCAAAATACATTGATTTTACGTATTTTTATTAAGATACGTTCTATTTATGGATTTCCTTAAACAACTGGCGTTTCTAACAGATATCACAGGTCATCTGAATGAACTGAACTTGAATCTGCAGGGAAGAAACCAGCTGGTGTCAGATTTAATGGGAAACATAAATGGGTTTCGTAATAAACTGAAGATTTTCAACGTTACTTTGGACAGGAATAATCTGGTCCATTTTCTAAGCTGTCGGCAGCTAGCAGGAGATGAAGAAACACTGGACTTTTCTGAATTCAGTGCAAATATTAAAGAAATAGCAGCATTTAGCCATTTAGCAATTCTCTTGGCATTAACATCGAAGAATAAGAAGCTCCTCTCCAACTTGAATTGTGTGATTTGTAAGGCAATGTGTTCCTTCAAACTAGGCAAGAAAAGGTGCCAGAGTTTTTCATATCTTTCAAAGGAACGCTTTCCAAACCTACGTAGTTTTGGGCAAAGAATGACATCGATGTTCGGCAACACATGCACGTGTGAAAGTGTTTTTTCTTCAATGAAGTTCATCAGGAACCGCTACAGAAGCCGACTGGCAGATTCTTCACTGTCTCACCTTCTGAGACTTTCAAATACAGAAATTCAAGTGGACATTCCAACTTTAATAAAAGAAGCAGATCGGCCTCAATTTTTACATTGAACACTTACTATGAAGGATTCTTATTTGTATGGTGTGTTTTTCATTTCTTTCAATTCATCTATAAGTATTGGGTTTTTGTGAAATAAATTCTAATTATACAATTTTGATTTGTGATTCCATTGTTTTTATTGCCTCATGTTAGAAATGTAGGTCATAAGTACTACATTTTCAGTTCAGTACTTACAATTTTTGTAATTTTTAATCCGTGCCCCCCCCCCAAAAAAAAATGTGGCCCGCCAATCAACTGCTGGATATAATTTTGGCCCTCGGACCTTTTGAAGTTGGAAACCACTGTTCTAGAGTTTTACATATTCAAATATACCTAGGTATAAAATAATGGTCTTAAGTAGATGCTTTGTATGAAAAAGTAATCAGTTGTGTTGAATGTTGTTAATCAATACAGTGTAACCGCAATTTTACATTCCCGGATTTTAAATTTTCCCACATTATACTTTCAATCTTCATCCGAACATAGCAAAATGTTATAAAATTATTTTCCTGAATTTTAATTTTTTCAGATTGGTCCCCTGAAAAACCAAAAATCGAGGTTTCACTGTGGTAACAAGTAGTTGGAAAGGTTTCCAAATCTATATTTGTTGCATAATTTGGCAACTTTTAAAGAAAACTAAACAATAAACATTATCAGATCACTAGTTCAGATGCTATTTATTTCCGCTCTTCAAATTCATCAGTTGTCTCTCATGTATGCTAAAATTCTATATGTGCACTATAGCTGGAACATTGTAATATTACAGAAACATGACTGAGACATTATGTTTTAATTAGGGTCTAGCCGATGTATTGTAATACATGGTATTGGCCAATACCAGTGATATCAGTATCAGAAAGCATCGGTTGCAATTTATTTACAGATACCAGCCGATAGTTTTCTGCCATTTTGGCCCATCACGGTCTCCGCAAAGTGGTATTGGTTCAGTTCTAATTTTCATTTCAAAGTAGAAATGGCTTTATTAAGAAGTAAAACTATAAAAATTCAGCCAACGTGGTAGTTGAAGAACATGTAAGTTCGGCATATTTGAAGTAGTGAATTGAAAACTATAGGTATAAATGCTACTCACAGCATTGTTTCTAATTTCTAACGCATGTATTTGGCACAGGAGAGAATGCTGCCAAAATTTACACACTTATTTTAATCACACTTTTATGTTTACACAATTTTCCTCTTATCTGGGGTTTCTAACTATATTTTCACTCAAATACATTTGACTTTCATATGCATATTAATCGTTGCAGATGCATTATCAATGCTATGCCATTTGTGGAAGTATTCTTTGTGCTAACCTCATGATTTAGAATTCACGAGCAGGACTTGCACAAGAATTTCACTGATACTAAAATGAAACTAATGAAAATTAAGCTAAACTGCATATTGCACATCATAATGTCATTTTTCAATATAGAAAACCTACTTAGCTAGATTCACCTGCACCCATGTGTTTTTTTAACTTCAAATAATTATTTTCGTGTACGATGCATGCAAGAATTTTCCGAAAGTTGACAATTGTAACCATTTTTAGTTACTGAAACACAATTTCTCTCGTAATTCTCGAACATAAATACTAAGCCTACATAAGATGCAGTTTAAGTCAATACATTTCAACTTATCTAGTAAATCCCTCCAGTTATAATATGAATTATGTCCCCACATAAAATATCAAAATTTCAATTTGAGATTTTTGTCTTTAATACAAAAGGACACATCAGTTAGTATAGTTTTAGAAACTGCGAAGGAAATATTCTAAACACAGTATGAAAAATAATACACACTATGAATTAATCCTACGCTATACAAAACCCTGAAAAGTTCTACATAAATGTAACTGCACAAAAAATTTAATTAATATGGGGAAAAGTAAGAAATTAAAAAAAAAGCGAGATGTCAAATGCAGAGTATATAAAAAGCATGCAGGTGCAGCACTGTGAAAGCCGATGCTACAAAAACAGTGATACGCAAACACACGCAACAACAACACACACCAAAATTAAGACACATCATGATCATTTTTTTTTGTCACTTAAATACTGTAAACAATTTGCAGATATAAGCAATCTAGTGATTATTGTGAGTGAAATGTGACAAAAAAAACAATAAGTTGAGTCACACTGATACGTGTGTACCTATGCTATGAAGAGCCCTCCTTGTGGGAGGGTTGTATGGAAAAAAGACACACATTGAGTCAACATTCGGTGCTTACATGAGTCAGGGCGTGGCTTTTCCTCCGCCATTAACGCAGCATGTTCCGCTGGCAATCTCTGCTCTAACGCATTGACACAGTTTAGCATACTCCTGCAAAAGAGTCAGCATATCTGGTTTGGGTAAGCTAAGCTACAACAGTCAGCCTATTGAGGGTGTGTCGGACAAGGAAGGAAAACAAGTACCATCACCCTTACTATGATTTCCACACTTGAATTTTCATGCATTTGCAAGGTCCAAGTTTTTCTGTATGTATTTACACATGCAAATTAAGTTATTTTTCTATATTCACATGTTTGCTTATTTATGTCACTTTCTGCATGTTTCGCCTAATCATAACATGAGGATGAACCATTTTATGTAGGGCCGCGGACAAAGAAACACACCCAGGCTACAACTCTTAACTTAGAACGTACGGTAGTAAAAGGCAGGGTGGTATTGAAGGGGAATTATATTCTCTAGTTGCTAGTTATTGGCATTTGGAGGGTACTACGTGTAATATATACAGGGTGTTGCAAAATACCTGTTACAACGCTTGGGAGGTGATTCAACATGTAAAAACAAGGAAAAAATGCCATGTGAAAAAATGTCGAAATCGGCACCGTTTTCGAGTGACAGGCGTGCGAAAATCGCCTCACACCATCTGTAAAGCACAATAACTCAGGAAGCAAGAAATATATCAATGTCGGGTTAAAAGAATAAAAAGAAAGTCGTGCCTAACGAATACAATGGTGCAGCAATTGAGGCCCAGTGTACATTGCGCAAGGGGACTCTCAAAGAAAGTGGGGAATCCCCTGATGGAAAATATAGGAAATTTACTACTATTCTTTACATAATGTTGAGATCGGAATGTAGGCAGTAAAAAATGACGACGTATTCCACATGTCCCACTACTACTGGGACACCGTCCCACACCCGGGAAATAGGAAAATAACTGCAAATCTCCTGTTGTACACGGTTCACTTTGCGGTACGAAGAAGAAAAGAAACCAATTTGTCGCATGTCCCACTACTGCTAGGACACCATCCCAAGTGGAAAAAAAACACGGGAAAACCATAAAAAACGTTTTCAATTCCTTAATGTTGACACACTACTTTGCAGTACGAAAAACAAAAGTTAAACAATGGCCACATGTCGTCAGGCTGTACATACTACAAGAGAGCTCCCCAAAACAAACTGGGTAATCCACGAAGGAATGAAGAGGGAGAATGGCAAGACAACGCACACAATGGCATGTAACATTTCCAGGGACAGCACATCTTGAAGCGATTCCATTGAGAAGCGCACAACCTCCGCACATGCAGGTCGACGGCATGTAGTACAGCGACCTCCATCATCTTCACTCGCACCTTTCACTAAAGGACACTATGCGGTGCTCACAAACACCGGTATACTCAGAGTTGTTGAAAATGTCCGCCATTGACTTCAAGACAAAGATGGCATCGGCGAAGCACAGATGGTCTGGTACGCGCAAATACCTCTGGCATGTCACCAATTGTCCCAGCAGAGGCACTAACACGAGCAACGAGGTCCTTAGCACTTTCCACAGGGGTTTCATACACGAGCCTTTTAATTTCTCCCCACACAAAGAAATCCAGTGGTGTGAGGTCAGAGGAGCGAGGTGGCCACGGTTAAGGCCCATCCCTGCCAATCCAACGATCACTGAGTAAGACCCTGGCTCCCCGGTCGAAATGCGCGGGGGTGCCGTCGTGTTGAAACCAGATACGTTGTCTACCTGCCAGTGGTACGTTTTCCAAAAGTTCAGGTAATACGTCATGTAGAAACACCCATTAATTCCCACCACACAAAGTAGAGGGCAAAATGTACGGGCATATCAAGTGGTCACCTACTACTCCACACCACACATTCACTGCGAACCTATGTTGATGATGGCCCACAATGATTGCATGCGGATTGTCCACATTCCAGACGTGGCTGTTGTGGCCATTGAACATGCCGTCCCTGGCGAACATTGACTCATCGGTCCACAAAACTATTGTTGAGAAATCTGGAATGGCAAGAGTTTGTTGCACGTACCATTGGCAGAAATCCATGCATAGGGGAAAGTCCGTGGGCAGTATGTGGTGCACTTTATGCAATTTGTATGGGTGCAATCCCTCCTCCTGAAGAACGCGGAACACATTACATTGCTATGGTAGGTTTGTCGCGTACGAGCAATGACACGTGTGCTGGTGCCAAGACGTTCTCGTATCGCGTCCAACACGTCCTCTTCAAATTGCACAGTGCGCATAGTGCGGGGTCTTCCACAATCCCACCTACGGGGTAGTAGAGATCCAGTTTCACGCAGTCGAGCATCAAGTCTTTGAAAGAGTGAATGTGCTGGCAACCGCCTATTGGGAAAACGTTCGTGATACGAAAGCCGTGCCTCACGGCTGTTTCGGTTTGCCTCTTCATAAACGAGACGCATATCAGCAAGCTTGTGGGTATAGTACTCCTCCATTGTCCTGTTCGAGAACTGCCCAGCAACAGGGGCACTTTCCCTCCGAGTGACGGTTCACAACTACCGTGATTAGCACCCACGTAATGTCACACAGGTGTCCACGCAGTTGTTGCAAACCGAGAAAGAACACGCGAATGCGTACTCTATGTACAATTTACCTTGGTGCAATTCAACCACACACACACGCCAGACTAAACTCCACGCTGCGACACGCAGAACAGACAGGATGAACAACGGTCGACTACACTCTCTACATAGTATCCACCAACGCAACTACACAACAGGTGACCTACACTCCCAGCGCCTCTAGTGGGGCTTTCTGTAGCAATCAGCTGAAATCAATCTCAGCGTAACCTGACGGCATAGCGTCATTTTCGGGTGAATTTCCTATTTTCCGAGTGTGGGACGGTGGCCCAGCAGAAGTGGGACATGTGAACATACGTCGTCATTTTTTACTGCCTACATTCCGATCTCAACATTATGTAAAGAATAGTAGTAAATTTCCTATATTTTCCATCAGGGGATTCCCCACTTTCTTTGAGAGTCCCCTTGCGCAATGTACACTGGGCCTCAATTGCTGCACCATTGTATTCGTCAGGCACGACTTTCTTTTTATTCTTTTAACCCGACATTGATATATTTCTTGCTTCCTGAGTTATTGTGCTTTACAGATGGTGTGAGGCGATTTTCGCACGCCTGTCACTCGAAAACGGTGCCGATTTCGACATTTTTTCACATGGCATTTTTTCCTTGTTTTTACATGTTGAATCACCTCCCAAGCGTTGTAACAGGTATTTTGCAACACCCTGTATATGACAATGCTTCGCGATAAGTTACAGGAAGTTTCCCAAATGCAGTGCAATTTCTTAAATATCACATGCTTTTTTTTTCCATTTGGTTTATTTTACTTTGCTTTTCTGCCACTTTTGGCTAATTGCAACAGCGAGGATAAGTGATAAGTGGATGAAATTAATGAGGGGACATTGACAAAGAACACTCATGCCAGAACTCAAGCCCAGGACATGAGACGAAAGTCTACCACTTAGCAGGAGACAGGCATTTAAGTAGTTTTACTTAGCAGTTACCAGCAACATTTCAAGTCCTTCCTATCTTTGCTGTTAGCTGTAACCAGGTACCAAGAAAACAACCACTTTTGTTCTCTCTTCTTGGACCAGAGTTGAAGAAAACAATGGATTTTTCATTATATAGTTGTTGGACTAGGAAATATAATTAAAATGCATGAAACCACCTGAAGAAGCAAACTGCACTTAAACTTGCCTGGAAACAACCCTTTGATGTCAAGGTCAAGAAAGTGGCTTGTCATTGGATGACACGTGGTCAGCGCATTGAGTCCCATCCCTTCGGTTTTCTAGCTTTCAAGACTGAAGTTGGCTATTACTGCTTTTTTGGTAGCTCCCAAATTGTTCTGACATTTTGTAACCCACACTGGGATCGAACCTGGGACCGCTAGCACCAAATGCAAGAGTGCTGATCATTCGACTATGTGAGAGCTCTAAACTGCAGTTAGAAAACCTCAAAGATTCCAATATAAAACTGCAAAATGACCAAAACATCACAAATAAGCAAACAAAGGCTAAAACTTGTAGGAAAAATGCACAGTAGAAGGCAATGTTTCCTGATTCTAAATTAAAGGAAATTTGCCCCCTGCCTCCCCCCGCCAATTGACTTTTCAACAAGTTTCAAACTCTGGCTACTATCAAGATCAATATCCATGAGTGAAATCCTGTGTCCCTTTTCAAACATACCATTCTTATTTATTGCATATATTTTTCTTATTTTGCAGTGTTCTTATTGTGCATCAGTACCCAATAATGACATTTAGTGTCAAAGTTGATACATGCAACAACCAGGTTTTAGTAACATTTTACTTGGACCTTGCAACACATGAAAACACTTGGCTGAAATCTGTACCCAACATGCCTTCCTAGAAAATCAAAGTATTTTTCAGATCTTGTTCCTAAAAGCACGAGAGGCAAAAATGTGAGATTTAGTTCAAGTAGCTACAAGAGAAACAGAATATCAGTATATTTCAGTTACAAGTGGAGCATATAATCATTGGGGAATGAAGAAATTGCAAGACAAGAAAGTTAAGAATGTCGAAAAAATAAGAAGTAGAAGTAAGTGTTTGTAGGTTGAAGTACAACTACGTAGTGTGTAATCCTTAATTAGCTTACTATGAATTGTTTACTCCTCATGTAAATCTGATAATTCATGTATTGCGGTGTACTTCAAAGTCTTTTCCTGGACAGTGTGATGCTTTATTCAACTACTGTCTGTACACTTTAACTGAATCTAACATTAATTATATATATATATGAGATATATAAACCAAACCAACAAATGCAATAATAGTCAAAAAGTATTATTGAATGCAGTTCATGAAAACATCCATGACAAACACTTACTTTAATGTAGTCCATTTTTGTTGCAATAATGGTACACTTTTGATTAATTGGAATTTTTAAATTTATGATTATAATTGATATATAAGCATTGCCAGCATCTAACACCTGCCACAAAAATTACTACAGACTTAAGTATTTCAAAATGTGTTTTGTGCAAGGTTTTTCTTATATGATAGAAACAGTATGTTGTTTTCGATCTGTATACTAATGCAAAGTTAAGAATGATGACTTGTGTATTTCTGACTAATATAATATTATAATATGATTATAATGACTTGAGTGCATCGCATAGATATTAACAAAACATACAATGTAATGTAGAGATCCGATTGAAACCAATGATAAACATAAATGATGAGGGGATAAATAAATAATAGATAAACCCTTTTCAAATGTAATAATAGGAAAAATCTAGTTGTATGCTGTATTGCACAATTAAATTACTTTTGTGTTAAAAACATTGAAAAAACTTCAACCCCTACTACTATAAAAGATGCAAAATAAGAAAATAACACTTCTGTAACTTTGAAAAAGAAAAAGATGGCGTATCTTCTTTGAAGTATTGCCAAACAATTAAAAAACATAATGTGAATAACAGAAGGAAAATTTCTGAGTGAGTTACAGCAGAAAACAGATTACATATATAAAAATAACATATTGTATAAAAAAAAAATATATACTTGGAAACGTGACATAGCAGGGAGAGATTCTTCCTCCAAGTTTTATTCTTTTTGAGTTTAAGGAAGTTCTTTTGTGTGTGTGTGTCTCTGTGTGCATGTTGACACTATCCGTTTATTTGATCACTGCATATATGAAAAAAAACCTCTCCAATACTGTAAACAACAAATAATAATAATAAACAACAGAATCTTTTTACACACGCAAAACATTAGCAATAAAATAATTTGAAAACACAAATCTTCATGTTCGATCAATATTTAACTGATGGATATTTCATTTGTTTTTCCGTTACTCACATGTTATATTTTCAAGTTCTTATTGGTATGTAACTATGCACCAATTAGTAATGCTATGAAAAACTTCAGCAAGTTGCTGCCATATTAATTTAGGAAGTATTTAATATACCACCTTCTAATCCTGAGAGCTGTGCTAACCACTCCACTACCTCAGTAGTAGAATAGTTAGCACAGCATGCTATGACATGAGGATTCCTGGGTTCCAATCCCAACTTGGGCATTGGTATTCTTTATGTGTTATTTCATCAATTCCATCATATCATCACTCATCCCCATCAACGTGATTAGCCAAAAGTGACAGAAAAGCAATGCTAAATAACAAAAATCAGAAATCTAATCCTGCAGAGCAATTTTCACTTTCATTCCTAACATAATATTCATTACATATAATAAAGAATAATGTAATAGCTATTAAAAATGCACAGTTCTCCCTGTACATTGTGCCATGATATGAAGGTGCATATGTGGTGTGATCAGCAACATGGCTTCCTTACCCCCTTAATCCACCCCCCCCCCCCCAATATCAAAGATATTGCCCAAAAAAATCCTAGCTTAGATGACCCACCCTATGGTTCAGACTGTACAGACTTGACTTATTCGACTTATATAGTGTGTTGGCTAAACCGACCAATTTTCAAATTGTTGAACTAATGACAGGTGATGTGTCATATGCATATTTCGTTTTTGACAAAAACATGAAATGTGAAATAGCACATTGTAATGTTAATTTTTCATGTTTCTAAAAGGTGTGACGTGCCTTTTCCTACCCTGTTTTGTCATGAAATGATGCGAAATGAACTGCAAAATGTGAAATAGACTCTTAAACAAGAAATTTAGAGTTTATTTACAGACGCAACACTTTCTGAAGTTTGAATTATCCTGAGAGTTATGCAATTCATTAAAAATTTATTAATTCTGCTGTAAATATTTGAGAAGAAAAATGGACCCCTTTATACAGAAACTTAATACTTACTACATAAATGTGTTATTAGGAGGGATATGTTTATTTTGTGTAATAAATGTAGTTTTTAAATCAAATTTAGGATTATAGTCAAAATTTTATAACCAAAATGTTATTTTACATATGACTTTTGATCTGATTTTTTGCCAAAATTTAGTTTTGTTTACCACTTCTGAATCTTAAATTGGCTGTTTTTTTCGTACTGAAATTTTGGGGTTTTATTTTAACAAAAATATGTGCCTCTAGTTATAACAACAAAATGTTAGTTTCGAAATATGAATATCATAAATTACCTCTCCATTAGTGAAATGAAAATTTGATGTAATATTGTTCTCATTATGGTGTCCTGCAAATTCAGAAAACCTCCAATAGCTACAACAGCAGAATATTAGACTTTAACAAATATCCAAACCTAATAATTTTTTTTACTAATTGGGGAAATTCATGGAATATGCCCACAAAATGCACTATTATTGAATGAGGAAAATAATTTAGTACACAAACAAAAAAGAAAGAATGCAGGTGTTACTTCAAAGAACTGAAGAAGGAACGAAACACAACCAATATTTTTACACTTAAGGAACACAATTCCTTAAAAATAGTTAAAATATTAAATTAGCAGTAACACAATATGAATAACTGTTCTGTCCACATTGTTCATCATAAAGTACTGTATAATAGATATACATACTTACAATCCTATATTTGTCAAAATATAATTTTCACGCATTAAAAATCAAGACAAAAACACTAATCAAGAATATAATCTGTAAATGAAGAAAAAAATGTTACATACAGAACTAGTTCCTAATATGCTCAAATTAACATACAGACAAAATTCAGTACTACACAAAGAATAGTGAATTATAGTTAATATTCTTTTCAAATTTTCTGAGCATATTTAAATTGAGTTATGAATAAAAAGAGTATTTGCTATTGCAGTGAGTATGACTGTCATGTCTATTTTGTGTAAGAAATACAAATATATTTTTCTTAGTTTTGAAAAGAATTTAAGCAAAATGAACTGATATAAATTAACATAATCAATAAAAAAATGAGCTAATGACTTTGTGAGTGTTAATGGTTCTAAAGCAAGGAGAGAGAATAACATTTAACATTAACATAAAACATTCTCTTTCGAACCAAATTGGCATAATATTATTGCATTAGGTGTGGCAAGATGGAAATGACAGGCCCAGCATATCCAGTGATGATCTCTGCATGAAAATATCACATAAGAAAACATTAAGCTGAAAAATTGATTTTCTTAATTATAATTTCACATTGTTACATTTTAACCAGGTTAGTAATAAAGGTGGTACATCTAATGCAACAAGATTACCACAGGATTACAAGCATAGGTATCTAGAATTTAAACAGCAAAGCAGAAAATAAGTGAAGGGTGTACAACTTGAGTAGAACACAACAAACAGAACACAAAAGGTTATGAAAGTGTAATAATATAAGTGGTAATACATTATGTAAACACTAACAAAAATATGTGCTGTATAATTTGTTAATAATACTGAAGGAAATTACTATTTCTTACAAAAAAAAAGTGTTTATTTCGTTGGGATTATAATGTGAAGTTCTAAAAGTCAACATAATGTTTGATTTTTAGACTAAAAAATTCAAGATGCAAGCATGGAAGTAGTTGAAATGAACACATTGGCCTGTAAAAATTTTTTACTGAAAATTGAGACCTTAACCTTGCATTTATTTTTAACAAATTAGGATATGTTTCCAAATGAAGAATTGCCAATTAACAATGTCAAAAGTGATATTTATAGAATGAGCTCAAAACCAAATCTTCAGGAAAAATAATAACAGATTTACACATTATTTTTATTTTTATGCCTTAACAATATTGATTTGATTTGATTTAATAAATAGTAATAAATAGTACTGAAAGGGTATTGACTATTCATAATGGTAAGCTCACTATCAATTCAAAACTGGTCCATTAACTGGATATGTTAATGAGTATCTGTTACATTTGTGATCTTGTAAACATGTTCTCACTGTAGCATGAATAGTTTTAAGCTCACTTCCCTTGATGCTAACTTTATACCCTGAAAGAAACTGTGTAGCTGCCTGAATAGAAATATAATTGTAGTGATATAAACAGCCAATGATCGTTAATATTCAAATACTCAAACATCTATCAAAAGAAGATTTAAAAAAGCATCCTCAAAGTACTAATGTATGCAGAGAATTCCATTTTACCTAAATATGTATTAATTAATTCTCGATTAAAGAACAAATTAGATACTAATATGTATTGTTAACTTTTGTAGTTTCTACAAAATTGTAGTTTACCTTTGGGAAGGATCTATGAAAATATTTTGTTCACAAGTGACAACATATTAAAAAATAAAAGAAATTCTGAACATGTCAAAACAGCTGAAAAGTTGTAATATAATTTCTTAGAATGGGTTGTTAGATGAACAATATCAAAAGCTAGAATAGAAACAAATTAATTAAAGTAAGGGATATTGCTAGTGTTAAATTGTATCTATACAGCTTACATACTTCAGAATTAAACAATAACAAAGATTACTATGCAATTATAATACTGAATGCAAAAAATGTTTCCTTCAAAGATGATTCAATGAGGATATGAAAATAAGAATCAGAATTGAATGCAAAAAATGTTTCCTTCAAAGATGATTCAATGAGGATATGAAAATAGGAATCAGAGTAGGATCGTTAATATAAATATATTAAAATTGCATTAAAGTTGTGTTGAATGTCCGGACTTTATTGTTTCATAATTAAAATATTTCCCAATTATGAATAAAACTTAATAATAGTTCTGACCCTAGTGCCTGTAAAACTAGATTTTCTACTTATAAGCTGAACTAGGTACCAAACTGTACATAAATACTAGCTTTCATTACATGTGATATATAACCACATTAGTTAATCCAAGCTTCATTCACTCATTTATACAGCATATTGGTAAGATGCAATTGAACTAAATTTTTCAATTGTAGTCATATTTTCTCCCTTTTTTGGAAATTGGTCTTTCAATCTTCTGAAGATTTTCACAATTAAGTTTTAAAATGACAAAAATTAAGTAAAATAATATTGCATAATCTTTTTCATTTTAGTCCTAGTGATATTTTCCTTGAAGTTGATTTTGACCACTATAATATCTTTCTCCATTATTAGATTATAACACACTGTCCTTTTCTTAAAATTTATTTATGATTCAAATTTACTTTGTGTCACAAATCTGTAAAGAATTCACATTATTTTTGGCTTAGGATTGTACTCTTATAATAGAGTTGATATTAGAAGAGAAGTATACAATTTTCATCAGTTTTTCTTTTTTGGAAATCAGGAGTGGACTCCAGGAGGAAGGGGCAATCGTCCCTCCCAATCTCATCATTGATCTAAAACGACCTCACAATATAAAGTTTTCATTCATGGCAAGATATGTGGTTGCAGAAGAAGAATGTCTCTCCAACCGATACAGCTCTGGAAGCAGTGAAAACTGTGCATTATCTGCTTTTTGAGTACCTGAGTATACACATTATTCGACTGTTTCCTATACTACCGCAGATGAAAGGAGTTTCAGACTCTAGATCTAAGTGTGTGTGAAAATAAATTATTTGTAAGAGTATTTATCAGATGTTGAGGACATGAAGTTGCAAAGAAGAAGTGAACACAATTATGACTTACGAAATGTATAATCATATTCTATCATGTAAGGATGATATTGAAATTAATTTGTGGGAAATTGGAACTATGATTCTCAGCATACACATAAGTGGGAAACACTTATTCAGCAGAGATAAACTGGTGAGATATCAACTCAACTTCTTACTTACTTCAACAAACCATGATGGAAGAGTTTGAAAAATACCAATCCTTTCTGTAGGAAGATACTGGTTAGGTTATAACACCTGCCTTAGCAGTGCAATGAAATGCACCTTAAACATAAAACTGGAGTTGCACAAGAGATAATATGTTTACAAGATAAAAGTAATTGAAAACAATCACATTTCAAGTATCAACTGCATACATTTTAATATGAGTCAAAAGATGTATGTGAAGAGCAGACAACACCAGAACTCAAGAGTTGTTGTAAATTTGTAACTAATTGTAGTCACTGCCCACGAGACAAATAAATACTCTTATGAAGCAATTCAATTTTGATTAAAGGTGCCAAAATTTATAGAGAAACCTAACCTACTAATTTATATTATAATTTACAATCTGGTTTATTCAGACAATTAGCAAGATTTTCTCTTAGCATTTAACTCTGAGATTACTTCTTGCTTGAAACTAGTATTAAAATTATATTATTGTATTAAAGAGTGGTTAGCACATTGCACTACAATGCCAGGGGTCTTGGGTTCGAATCCTGGCTTGGGCATGGGTGTTTGCGAGTGTCCATTCATCAATTTCATCATATCATCACTCATCCCCACCTTCGCAAATTAGCCAAAAGTGGCACAAAAGCTATTTAATATATATATATATATATATATATATATATATATATATATATATATATATATATATATCAATAAAAAACAATAAATTCCAATATGCTGGTATTTACCTATGTCAGAAGAGATTCAAATCCATATGGATTAATAATGTAATGAAAGAATTATCAGCTACTCAGCTTCATACTACAAGATTATTGAAGAGGGATAAATAACTTTTTATAACCCCACAAATTCTAATGAAGTCATAACAATATCTACATATGAGAATGAGAACATGTATGGATCTAACATTCATAGAAAACACACTACCTACCTTATGACTGCAAGGTGAAACAGCATTTGCTTTACTATAAACTTTTAATTTTTTTTATTTAAGATGAAAAAAACATTTACAGTAATTTATCTGTCTACATGTGAACTTTGCAAGTTATGAATCTTCAGTTTAATGAGGGATGAATATATAACAAAATTAGATATAATAAAATTTTAGATTAATCAAACAGAAACGAAATTATATATACTTTTATGATGCATTAATGTATTGGCAATTGAGCTGTAAGTGATACAGAAATATACTCAGACTTTATGTACTTATTTGTGTAAAATAAACTAACTGCTAGTTCATGGTGGGTGCAGTAAACACAGTTCTAATATTGTACGAGTGAGGTTTTGTGTCTCCAAGATGCAAATTAAATTGTATTTTCTCATTAATTAATAACTGATAGTTATTTTAGTTATACTGATGACCTGCAACTAAATTAGCTATGCCAAGCAATTGTTTAGTTTTTCATAAACTTACATTCATTTTATGGTACATTCCTTACTTTCATTTCATGCTCAATTTTTTGACAGTAAATTATTCTATTAATTGTCTGTTTTGAAAAGACACAAACTGCTGGAAGGTAAATAAGCTAACTATAGAAACAATTTTGATTCACTGGCCTTTGTATGTGTGCGTTTTAGATCCCTTCCCTTAATCAACAATTTTCGTTTATCTATGTATTATATAGTAATGGCATACAAAAACTGCTATTTTCTTATTTAAAGTAATTATGTGACTGATTTTTAGTACACATTAGGAAGTCACCTGCAAAAAAGTATAATCTTTAAGAACACAAAAAGAATTATGTTTTTTTAATGTTTTTTTATTATAGACTAGCACACTGCACAGTTTAGAATATTTAGTTTCTACAATGTAATGCACTAGGGCAATGATTCTACCATTGAATAATGCAAGGACATGAATGTGAGAGAGTTGAAACACGTAAGTAGGGGCAAAGTGGAATAAAGAATAATGTTGTTCAAATGACTGCAAAATTACTGCTTATCAGAACAGTGCAAACTTTTGCACTCACACTATAATCCTGTACAGAACTCATTGTTGCATGTACCAAATGTACCAAAATAGTGTGCTATTTTCAAATGCACAACTAAATAGAGAAAACTTACAACAAAACGTAATAACTATAATTACAAAATAGAATAAGATTAATGAATTCTTATAACCTATATTCCATCTTTCTGTAGAGACTTCCGAGAGCTACAATTCTTTGCATACTTACACTACTGTGGCACTTATAAGGAACACAATTGTAGATAATGACAATTTCATGTAAAAATGTTATAGAAAGTACAATAATAACAAGTGCATGTGTGTAAGGGAAAAAACAATAACAATATAAAATTCTTTTCTGGCTCATACAAACTTACTGTTGCGAAGAAACAGTACTGTCGTAAAAAATCACTCCGTGCTTGCATTCCTGCCAGCCTCGCACAACCTACATAAAATACATTTTGCACACACCCCATTCATTTGTCTTTTCCATTTATCTCAGGTTCACTGCTTTGAGAAACTCTAGTCATGGAGAGCATGTTAGTCGGAGTTCCTTCCGTCATCGTACTGCTACTTTCTCTAGTCACTACTCCATATCCTTCACTCCTGAAATCGAACAGAGTTCATTAAAGGTAGCTGCTTCTGGGCGATTCATTCGTTTATTTCAGTATTCACATGGCTTCTTCCCCACAGCCAGCCTGCTATCAGCTTCAAAGCAGGTTCCCGATTCTTCTGTAAAATCTGTCTTTCCACGATTTTTTCTTTTCCTCTCATATTACGATTAGAGTTGAAACATCCATAAACGACCTGGATTTTTCTTTCCTACGCCCACTTTCATGCCATGATCTCTGCTAGTGCTCTGTTCACAAACTCCAATCTCTCTCCAACATGCATCGGAACTGGCCTGAAGTCTGTCTTAAAGCAACGGCCAGACAGTAATAACAGAAATTGTACATTCTTCTTCCAATTTGCAAAATGATCAGAAAATAAACATGCTGTTAAACATATCAAAGGACACAGATTTTACGTCGAACCGGAATCCTGCCTTTTCAGGAAAGAAAAATATGTAAAAATCCACTTATCTTCTTAGCATGCCGGTCACCACCAATTTACCTGAAGGCGGAGCGAGACGATTTCTGAAGCTTATGTGCTAATGCATAAGTAGTCACAATTTGTAAAAAAATGGGATTAAGTTAGTTTGAAAGTACCAAACTACCTTCTTTTCCTGCAACAAGGAAGGAGCGTAAAAGTGCAGAAGCTTTGTTTCAGACACTGTCAGTTATATATATTTACATTCAATTGTAGTTAAAATATGGTACAAATACAAATTTCATACTGAGGGGGAAATGCACAAAAGTTTGGCAAGTGTCAAACACAACGGTATCAACTAATTTGCTACCCTATTTTTTTTGGCAATACAATAAAAAAAAATTAAAAAGTGTCATGGGGAGTGTTCACAATTTGAAATGCTAACCAGTGCTATCCCTCCCAGTTAACAAAATTTACCTAAAGCATCCCCCTGCTAGCATAATTTGCATAAGCATCTCCCTACTTGCGTCAGTGTCTCCATGTTGAATCATACAAATATCTCTCCCCCATGCCATATATCTCCCAACCTGGCTTAATATTTCCCCATCTAATAATTTTCACTTTGAACACAGATGCTAAAAGGTCTCATGACCTGTGAGTGGCACATAACGCTAACCCATATGAAAATAAAACTGCAATTGAATTTTGATTTCTGTTATTTAGAGTTACTTTTCTGCCACTTTTGGCTAATCACGATGATGAGGGTAGAGCCCAACGCAGCTATCTCTACCGTTGTGCAGATACCAATTTTCGTTTCGTCTCCCTCTCTTTTAGCATCACGTGTTCTACTCTGCTCGCCAACCTTCGCCATTCTTGCCATATTGTCATTCCATTCCTGGACACATGCGTGCAAACATCATTGAAAACAATTTAATAGCACTCCAGCTCGCGGTTCACTCCATTCCGCAGGGATGGTAAGGTGGCAATATAGCATGGCGTAGCGGTTGCTTCTTTTATGCAGTGCATGTTCATTGGCTAGCTAGTGACTAGTGTTGCCAAATGTAAATATGAAGCACTATGTGTGTTATGGGAGAAAGGCAAAATGACTGAGATCTGTTGGATTGTAAAGTGTAAACACCATATTTTTATTTTAGGTATTTGACTGGTTTGACATTGTGTGCGTGTATTGCGTGTGTGTAAGTGAAAGTGCACATGTTTGGTTAGTGAACGTTAAATTCCATAATGCCTCCAGTATTATTGTTCATATTTCATCACTTTAGAATTGCTCAAAAGAAATAAATTATAGTTTTTCTTGTATGTACGCATTGCTTGCATTGTAGAATTATTTTCCTGTAGTTTATGGTTATTACAAGCATAAGAAAACAGTCACAACGAAAAACTGTTTTCTTATGCTTGTAATAACCGTAAACTACAGGAAAATAAGAAATAAATTATGTGGATGCATGAGCATTCCAACCCTCATCTCTGGCTCCGGCAAGTGTTCTTGTAGAAATTGTATGATGGAAGCTGTTATTTTTGCTGCTTGATGCGATGAATGTTGATTTTTTTTGTGTTAAAATTGGCATGTTTTGATGGGTGACAAGTTCATAACAAAAGAAAAAGCCGCACGGCTTATCGTGTGGTGGCAATATATGTACTTCTTATTCTTGTTGCGGAAACCGGCATTGTATGTAAATGTACAACAACGGCAGCCAAATGTCTGCCATCACAGAGAGGCAATAATACTGCTTAAGGAGGAGTGTTTGTGGTCCAATTGTCGCTGTTTAACACATTCGCAAGTTACACTGTTCTACAAATTTTCACTTTTTTCTGTTACAGAAAGGAAAGTAGCTCTATCTTACTGAAATTGACCTCCTGAACACGAATACGAATTTCATTTTCTAAGATTGGCTCTTAAATTGAGTTACGACATAATTCATGTTGCCCATAAGCAATGCATTGGCTTTTATTTTCAATATAGCATAATCCATGCTACATAACAATTAATCATAATAAATATATTAAGAGCACCCACAAAAGGAGGCCAGAGGGGCACTTTGGAAGAATTAATACAATTCAAATTTTGAAATTGAAGCGTGAAAACATAGATGAGAGATGCCGTGAAAGACAGATGCAAATTAACTTAATCCTGGTGATGATTTATGATAATTCTCTTAACTGGGGGAAAGCATAACTCTGTTTCCTCCACTTTAAACACTTCCGTATTCAGCATCCTCATATTAGTAAAAATTGGGTACTCTCATTTCTGTAACAAAACATGTGTAGAACAGTGTTATTAGTTCTCAAACCAGTGGTAGTGTCAGTCGTGCATCACATGTCATTGCAGTTTCAGTACCAGTGTGAACGGGCTTATTGGGAGTGAACAGTTAAAATGCCACCAGGTTTATTAATGCAATGGAAAAATAATAAATTGTTTAATTTTATTTGAAATCACTATGAAGAAGTCTTCTTTACATCATTTTGGGTAATTTTACGCAAGGATTAGTCCACATTTAGCGGTTTTATTCCATATGCATGTACATATAAAGCCACTTGTTAGCACATATAAATCCCAGTCCTGGTTATAATGCACGGCGTTTAAAACTCAACGTTAGAGCAGAGTTCTCTAATTTCCTTGTTCTATGAACAGCTGTGCCTCTATTGAGCAGATTAGCAACTGGTTCTCCCGTTCTACTGCACCGATCGTGGCAGAAATATCTGGGTTTGACTATACCCAGGCCAGGATTCTAACCCAGGACTCCTGGCATCATAGCAAGCTGCACTAACCACTCCACCATTAAGGTCGGTAACAGTAATTGAAGTCCTCACTCTCTAATTTATTTTATTGTAGACTATGTGTTTCATATATTGTTACAAGGTTAGCAGAAGCATGGAACAATTTCCACTTATTGTTCATCTTTACTTGGATGTCAATCTCAAACTAGAAAAGATAGATTTAGACATAACATAACTCCTGGCTCTACAGTCCTGGAAGGGCCTTGGCCTATCTCCAGTCTCCCTCCCACAATCCTAGAGGTGTGGAGATTTTCAACTGGTAATGGGGTAATGTGGGGTCAACACGTCGAACCCTCAGCCGTTGTAGGAGATTTCCCAGACCGGGTTACACTACTCACTTTCCTCACGATGGTGGGTTGCCACCGGTCCTATACACAGACCAAGAACCCAGAGACTGAATCCAGGTAAACTCGAACCCATGCCTGCATATCGCGCTGTGATGCCAGGGGTCCCAGGTTCGAATCCTGGCTTCGGCATGGACGTTTGTGAAGTCTATTCATCAATTTCATCATATCACTCATCCCCATCTTCGCAAATTAGCCAAAAGTGGCACAAGAAGCGAAGTAAAATAAATCAAATCAAATCGAACCCATGCTGTCCCACAGTCAAGAGTCCAAAGCACAGCATCTTAGACCGGACGGCTACGGAGGGCAGACTTAGACATATTGGAGATCAAATACATACACTGATGCAAGCTATCAAAATCTGCAATAATATTTTAACTAACGTTAACAATTTCCATCATTTGGACTATCACTTTGTCATAACTCAACACAAAGTGATTGCACCAGTGGGCATGATACCCTATAGTGATAAAACAAGTTTTAATAGCCCTCGGTGACACCACACGTGGACTTAAAGTGCATTTATTTAATATTCCCCATTCATAGCTTGGTTTCCATTGGTTAGTTGTTTTTTAAAGTTGCATTGAAAGTTTAAAACTTACATGTTTTTCATATAATAGATTGTTGATTCCTTGCATTTACTGTCAAGGTGAAACAAATTGGAAAATCCATGTATCTGAATTGTAAGGTGGTCCAAATAAAACTATACCCATAGTGGCGCAAATGAAAATGGGGAAGACGTATGCCTTCGGACTGAGGGTGCTCATTTCCGCCACCTGTTACATATAAGTGTGTCTGTGAATATATTGAAGCCCATGGCATATATTAACTTTGGATGTTGGTAAGAGAGACAGAAGAAAATCGTGAATGGTTGTTCATGAATTACTGTCCAAGTTATTCTATAGGTATCTACAGCTGTCAATATTAATTCAAATTCGAAATTCAATATATATGAATTGATCTACACTGAACCCTACTGGGTTCAGCTGGAGTAAACTGAAGCCTAGTAAAGGTACTGGAAATAATTGCACCACAATTTTCAATAAGTGAATTGTATCCAATCATATATTTGTGAAAATTAGAGCAAACCTTCTAGCAGAATTCAGCAATGTGATTTATGGAAGTGTTTCAGCAAACTCAGTGGCCAGGTGCATTGACTGGTTGGCCCACGATCTCTCACCATAGGTTCTGGGTATGAGTCCTGGCCAGTCCAGGTGTCCCTTCAGCAATTGCTTCTAATCATCATTCAACCTCATCATAATCAGCCAAAAGTGGCAGGAAACACACAAATTGAGAAAAATACAGAAGTGTTTCAGTGTGAAATATAGGTTTTCCACGAAGGCTAATCGGGGCTGGACCTGGTTTAAAGTGGGATCCAAACCATTATGACCCTCCACCAGGTGTAGGAAATTTGGTAAAAAGTTTGTATTAAACAATAACATCAGATAATAACACAGACATTACCAATTTCATTAAAATGACTAACCGCAAGAGAAATTCGATTCTTATCAGTAGTGTAAACATAAATACATAGGAATTTATCCACATACCCCAAACAACTGCCCCAAAATTTCCTCAACACTCCCTAAAGTTTTTCACAAAGGCCTAATTTATGGTCACTTTGGATCAAAATTTACCCTTACAATCCGAAATATGAAGTTACACCCTCCTCATGTATGGGGAATTCTGGATAAAACTCTGTAAATACATTATGTTCTCTCTTTTTATTTCCACTCTGTGATTCGTTCGACACTGACAGTGCTATAGTCAGGACCCTAGGGGTGAGAGGGTGACTAATTTTTCCAGTATATACACTGGTATGCATATGCAAACTGTAAGGTAGCTACAGCATTGTACACTGACCTGACAGTATGGGGGAAACAAAGCTTCTGCAAGTATACACACTTATCACAGGATTTCTAGCTTGGTAACATTTGAAAAAAACAAACCAATAAGTTTCACCTATGATAGATCAGATGTCCATTGCCTCCAAGAAGCAACACAACTTACACAATAACCTGAAAGAACCTGTGATTTGCACACAGACATAATGAAACCACAAATAACAATAAACTATCACATTTTATAATTTGATATTGAACACAAATAGTTACTTCTGTTTATTTCACATGTACTACAGTTCAGAATCAAATTATTTTATGGTGTAAGGTGCAAGAAACCCAAACAATTGTTAAAATCTACATCAAAAATCATTTTGTAAATTATTTCAATGATACGCGACAGTGTGAAGACCAATACTGAACCACAAAAACCTCAGAAAGATTACTGATAACCTCACACACACATTGACACTCGTCCAGCATATAAATTTTGCATTCATCACCCATCATGAAAGTTAATTGGATACATTTCACTGGAAACCAAGAAAAATTAAATGTGACATCTTTCTTCTCTGTTTGTGGTGAGAGCTTCCTAAACAAGCACAAATCAGTCTAATATCTGTACAGATAGTTTCCATAAACGTTTAGTGTGCTCTTGTCTGGTAAAATCACAATCCAATGTTGCCACCATTTGAAATCCATTAAAGTTACTCATTTGTATAAATGTTATTTTCTTGTTCATGCTTATTAAAGTTGCGATAAACACTTGGGAGTATATACTGGTAAATATATTAAAAATTGCATATTTGTTAAGTAGCTGCCAGAGTAATTTTGTACGTATTAATATGGTGGTACAATTAAGTCCTTTGTACTACAATTTCCAATTTAAATTGACAGCTCTTTTCTTTCCAAAGGATAGGTTTCAAAAACAAACATTTCATTTGCTTTTATTATGAATGCTTAACAGCATTTTTTAAATTAGCTTTTAGTTTGAGAATTTCAAATAAACTTGTTTGTTATCAAATAGGAAATTAAATTCTGGATTTTTTAATGAATTATTTAAAGGCTCATTTTGTTCATTTCAGAAAAAAAATAATAGAAAAGACAAGGTGCATTTTTGTGCCATTGTTATCCAATGTAAATGCCACTCTAGACCTAATGCCAAAGGTTATGGAATTATTTTTTATAAACAAACAGAAAAAACATTACTCAGAGAGAACCTGGTACAAGCTTCGCTAGACTGTTCATCACACAGGTGCAGCAAGCAGGATCGTGTCAAAAACAAATATCAATGCACACTGTAATGAAAGGTGGGAAACGTGGAGAGAAAAGTAAAAACAAAAAATAGTGACAACGAACATCATAATCAAAGATAGAAACAGAAAACTGAAAACAAAGTAGCAAGGTTGTTCCTCTCATCTAGCTTTTGAAAAGAAAATCGAGTGCAGACACGCATCTACTTGGGACATGCTGGAGCACTTTTTTTTTTGGTCACTACTACTCACCCATACAACCTACTTTCCCGGACATCTCCCCTGATATCATGGTAAAAGAAAGCATCAAATTAAAAAAGTCACACACACATACATGATTACTAGATATAACATATATCAAACAACACATTAGCCCAAACACACATACAGCTACTCGGTAAACATCTCATTCAAAAACAGGAAGACAGTCATATAGATTAATAAATTTGATGCATGATCACTGCTGCCATTACTTCAATTTGTTTTACAAAATATTTTAAGAAAAATATTTTAAGTACACATGTTGATCAATACTGGTGACTGTTAGTAAAACATAACATGCAAATTCCAATAGATTTCTTATGAAAATGACTAAGCAAAATTATGTCACAGAAAAGGAAAAATATGTTATTTTTAAAAACTGTCAACTCATAAGGTTTAATTTTTCTCTGTTTAAAGTACAGATAATGTTTGAAATTTTCCTGGTGATGAATGATGAAGGGATTCTCTTGGGATATCAACTAGGTAGGTTCTGAAACTGACACCTTCAGGTCACAGCATTTTCAAGATGAAATCAATCACCTATGTGCATCTTTCAGGCATCAACAAATCACTGCACAAAAGGAACAGCAAACAAACCCAGACACTTCAGGAAACCCAAACACTTCAAGAAAAGTGAATACTTCAAGAAACGTGAACAATTCAACACTTTGGGAAAACCTGACCAATTGAACACTTTGGGAAAACCTGAACAATTGAACACTTTGGGAAAACTTGAACAATTGAACACTTTGGGAAAACTTGAACAATTGAACACTTTGGGAAAACTTGAACACTTCAGAAAACCCAAACAATCTTGCAATAACCTGAACACTTCAAGGAACCTGAACAATTCAAGAAAACTGAACAATTTAGGAAATCTGGACATGCCAGGGAACCAAAGGAAGAAGGATATAGCACGGTGTCATCTCTTGAAAGCCTAGCTGGAAAAAATCTGATTGGTATTGAATCTCTTCACTACAATATTGATATTGCATTTGGCAATATTCCTTTTTATGTCACTTTTCTGCCTCTTTAAGCTAATTGAAAGAATGAGGATGGGTGATGATTACATGAAATTGATGAAAGAGGCACTGAAAAACTTGGGACAGAATATTTTGGTTGGAGGCCATTGAATTCAATTAGACAATGAAGAGGTAGTACAGTGCATTGCACGCAGCACATAAATTTGAAAATTATTATTTTTCTCCACTTTTCAATGCTTCTTCTTCCTCTGAATTTCTTCAAGGCAACAGATTCCATTGTGGTAGCACTAAGAGAGACAATTCCACACAGGTAAAACAGTCACAGTGAAAAATCAGGCAAAGCTAAGGCTTCCTCAGTAGCTCAGTTGTTAGAGCAATGACACAGTATGCCAGAGATCTCGGTTCGAGTGTTGATTGAGCCTGCATTTTTTCACTGAAATTTCTACAAAAAGTTAGACTTAGATAAAACAACCACACAGTGGATAGAACAGAACCTGAACTCAATCCTTTCTTATTTTAGGCCATTGTAATGATGATGATAAATGTTTAGATGAGATTGATGAAGGGACATACATGAACGAACACCCATGCTGAGGCTGGGGGCTCAAACCCAGAACCTTTGGTAGTGAGATCATGAGTCAATGACTTGAAGTGCTTGGCCAACAAGGTAGCAAAGTTTGTCAAAGTAGAGATCGTAAGTTAAAAACTCATTGTGCTTGGTTACTGA
Organism: Lepisma saccharinum; assembly: GCF_977018435.1. Classification (NCBI taxonomy): domain Eukaryota; kingdom Metazoa; phylum Arthropoda; class Insecta; order Zygentoma; family Lepismatidae; genus Lepisma; species Lepisma saccharinum. The sequence continues at coordinate 7,547,616 of NC_139233.1, forward strand.
ATCTGCAAGACCTTATGGAAACAGACCCTAAGGAAATTTTGAGACCAAAGCGACAAATGACACTTGACACTGGCAACGAATTTACAGAAATAATTGCAACATTTTATACCAAAATTAGACTACCAGCTGCACTGTTGCTTGTCACTTACATGTCCCTCAGACTGGGCCATTTTCCCAATGTGTACATCATTCTGTCTTGGTCTGTTAGTTGTGAAAATTTTGCTAGATGGGAGTATACCACCCCCTAACACTTTGAGCACTGAACATAACCCTCTTCACTTATATTTTAAGTATTTTTACTAGATCTGCACGAGAGCCAAGGTGGTCCAGTTAACAGGGCAGTTGGCTGCAAAGGGGGGGAATTGGTATCGATTCATGGGGTGAGAGTAATTTGAGGCGGGCAATGTCCCCACACACAGAGTGCCTCTGGGGTTCACCCAGCCTCTAATAAATAGATACCTGTGAGCAGGGGTGTTAAGGCAGCCAGAGCATGGTGCTCATCACAACACCTCCACAAATGGCCCAGATTGGGAGCATGTGGGGACTTACCTCACATGCCTTTGTGGCATGTTGCAAGATGTAGGGTCCATGCAGGTCAGAAACAAAGGGTTTGAAACGTTTTGACCAAAACATGACAGTCTAAACAAAGGTATCCTTTTCTGTGTAAAGCCCTACATAAAAAAACAATGGCAGCAATGATATTAACACAATACATACATCACAAATATAGAGTAGCCTACAAAAAATTGTAATAGTTTCCCAACATTGGCAACTGCATGTCATCTTCAAGGAACTGATACATAACAAACATTCAAAATAACATGGCACATGAAAGAACCATGCAATGGTATAAAACTAAATCACAACCTCAGGATGAAGCCTAGAAATGGTACTAGCCTAGGTTTCCGAAGTTGTAATTTTTTTTTTTAGAGAATAGTTTTAGCAGATTTGATTATAAAATATTAATGATATTATCTGCATATAGCTCCTTTGGAATTTTTGTTTTCTATTGAAAAAAATAATGCATTCTTGCTCTAAACGTGACTGATTTCGATTTTGTCAATTGCACAGACAGCACAAAATTAATTTTCTTTTCATTTCTTTCGGACAGAACCAACTCCCAAAAGATAGCACAGTTTCTAAATCAAGTTTATGTGAAATGCATGACCAGAAATTCATTTAGTTTTTCTAAAACCACATTTCTCTCGTAATGTAGTAAAGTATATTTCCCAACAAACTGAGCACCTTGCATTGTGAACCCAAACGTAAGGACATTCATACTGAACTGTTGCACCTACCTGCCGTTCCCTTGACGAAAGAGTGCCAATATTTCTTCGAACGTCTTATTCTTAGTTTCTGGCACTTTTTTGTATGTGAATATCCAAAATATTGCAAGGAACACACTGAATGGAAGGAAGGTGTAGTTCTCCAAGGCCGTCTGAAATAAAAATGAAATCAATGTATTTGTATGTAAAGATAACTACTAACTGAAAGCATTTCATGAATGGGCAAAGCTACAGCTGATCAGCTTATAGAGCATTCCACGAAAAATTGTCCTACTCCATATAAATAACAAAATGAATTAATATGGAAACTATTTCTGTTCTTAATTGCATTAAGGTTTAAATATTTGGGAATGCATATAATTTACATATTTTACCAAAAAAAAAAATATTAGCATCCGTAGTCTATATGCTTCACAGACAAATGAAGCCAAACTTTATTTATATTTTTAAAGAGTTATACACATACACATAGTCATGCATTCAGACTATGTCGTCATACACAAGTATTTTTGATTTGCTGGCAGAAACCACTAAGTATTTCATAATTCTATGAAATTAGTTTATTATGAATATTTTAATCCAATCGCATTTCTAGAACCTTGCATTTTATGTGTGAATGTCACATACCATAGGTAATGCTGGAATGCTCCTTATGTGACTATTTAATCTAACAAACCTTTGATTTAATCAGGGTTGGCATGTTCAAAACAAAGGTGTTCACAAGATCATGTTTTAAATATTTACATGCATAGTTAAATCCTGTGCTTTTGAAAAGGATGTGCATATACTTTAAATTAAAAAGTCACAATCACAAGAAGTTAATTTTCATATTTGTGTTTAACATGAATATCAACATGTTTATTTACCATTAACCCTTCAGCACTACAGACATTGATAATCACACAACTACTATGGAGGGGCCTGTCAGACTGCAGTCTTGATTTTGAACTATGAACTAGCTGTCTTGCTATTTTCAATTCCTGATGTGTTTCATGCGACTTGACATGGTTATAGAAGATTATTGTAAAGCAGTTTTCAATTATTAATGTTTAGTTACAGAAATGTAATGTAATTAATGCAAAAAGGAAAGAAAATCAGTCAAAAATTGCAACAATGGCTTCCATATTTTTTTAAATTCAAAATTCTTAATATTTCTACATTTTTATATTGTCAGCAGGCGTCTCCTGCTGGAAAAAAGGACAGCTTGTTCTGTGACGACATTAATGAGCATTTCTACATTTTAATTTCTTCATATAGGAGAAGTATTTATTTTACTTGAGAGCACTCAACTAAGATTATATTACATTTCTTGTATCTGAAGTGATGCATGCGTTAATTGTGGGAAAAGATTTATTACCTTCTTTCACTTCAGATCCAAGAAATGTAATATGAGCTTAGTTGAGCGCTCTCATGTAAAATAAATACTTCTCCTATATGAAGAAATTAGAATGTAGAAATGCTCATTAATGTCGTTGCAGAGGAAGCTGTCCTTTTTCCCACAATTGACGCATGAGCAGCATGCATTCAGCAGATGCCCCTGATTGTCAAAAGAGCAGGAGTTCAGAGTAATATGTAATCTTTGCTGAAATTGAAAATGAGTAATGAGCCATTGGAATAACTAGTATGGTACATCTGTCAGACGACTAGCTGCAAATAGAACAGTAAGATTTGAACAAAGGTAAGACATTGTGACCTTGACAGCCTGTAGCCAGCATGTAGCACGTTTACACACACAAAAAGACACGTAAGAAACATCACTGCAGCACAGAAGAAATAAATATTGAGGAAATTTCTGTTCACATAAATGCTCTCACTGTACCTTCATAGTAGGAAATCCAATACCGACGAGGAAATTCGCCATCCAGTTGACGAGCACAGCAATGGACATGGCAGCTGGGCGTGGTCCCTGGGAAAAGAGCTCGGCAGTGATCATCCAGGGAATCGACCCAGGCCCCACAGCAAAGAACACCACGAAGCTGAGCGTTGATACGACTGACAGGTACGACATCCAGTCGATCATTTCCTGCACATAACCAAAAAACTCCTATTAATGGGCGGTAGTATCGCCTTTCCCAAGTAGCTGGAGGAGACACGACAAATCTCTACTTGAAAAACTCCACAGAATAAGCTACTTTGAAAAAAATATTAATAACGAGATGCAACTAATGAAACTGGTGCTGTGGCATCAGACTCATGTGAGCATCTCCTCCGAGCAATGTTAGGAAAGATTTCAGTGGACATTAAAACTAGAGCTAAAAAAAAGCAGTGTGGGTGTAAGCATGGGCGAATCAATGTCTAATTGTAAATAATATCATTTTTTAAAAATGTATCATGCACACGAAACAAAACATCTCTTTATAATTACGAGAAAAATGACTCGTGCAGAAAAAATATTGATTTGAAGTAGACAGACAAAATAAACACGGCAAAGCACTTTGCAGGGTGTTTGCAACAGAAAATAACATTTACATTTATGTCAACCACAAGTGGTTTGACACACAAATACATAAAAATGGAAAACCCAAGAATAGTTGATTTTTAAGAACATATACAAATACACAATATGTACAAGTTTTAAAATATTAAGTATTTAAAGATTGAATTGAATTTTATTTTCTTCCGTTGACCCTTGATTAAAAGGGCATGGAAAACGTCAAGATACATAATGAAATAATAATTATGGTTATTTTCCACCTGCAAGGAACATACGTTGTAATCATTTCTAGAAAAATCAACTTTTCTCTACACAGAATATTAATATAAAAACACAATTACAGGCAGTGTTTGTTAATATGTGTTTTTGAAACATCAAAAAGAAAATAACTTTTCTTGTACGTACATATTGTTTGCATTGTAGAATTATTTCTCTTGAAAAAATTCTAAGAATAATAAATGTCTGATGAGGGGAGCATGTGTTCCCCTGAAACATTACATTGAAAATTGTGTTTATGTGCTTGAAAAAACAATAAACTTTTCAAGAGAAATAATCAAACAGAAAAGGCATAAAATTTTATTCATGGTGTGGTACGGTCAGGGCTGGATTAAGACTAAATTGGGCCTGATGCTTGAAATCTTCGGTGAACAATAAACACAATGACGTTATAGTTACGTCTCAGCGCAAAGAATAATAGTAACTGTATAATAAGTAACGCTGTGTCTAGGCGTCCAAAATTGGGGCTCCAAATTTGATTCTAACATTTATTTTCAGGTTAATATAGCAAAAGAAAACTGTTCAGTTTTCGGAAAGTTCTTGTCTGTTTTCATCTGGGCCTAATGCTGCAGCTCAATAGCACTCGCCTTAATCCAGCCCTGGGTACGGTAGTGAAAGCCTAGCATGGTAAAGTTGCATATTTCTACAATGCTCTATTTGTCAGTCTACGATTAATTTCTAAGCATCTCCACCTTCATTAAGACAGGTTCTGGAATGGTACACTCCTGTTCAGATAAAGTTCCACATACTTCAACTGTTCAACATTATGAAGACTGCTCTTTTATGTGAACAGGAGTCTACCATCCTACATGCCAAAATTTATGTTAATAAAGGAAGAGGTCTTTGGAAATTAGTAAAATAACAATATAAAGAGTGATGTGGAAATACGAAACACAACCATGCAATAATATTTTGTGTTTTGTATTATATTTCAAATGCTTAAGAACCATCTGAAATTGTGTTTTAATACTTATATGTTTTCCATTAAGAATTAATTTAGTTCTTAAAAACCGAATTAAGTAATGCTTAACTTTAAATGAGAAACAGATAATTGCAAATATATAATGACCTTCATACTTACAAAAATGCTGAACTCTGACTTTGAAGAAAGAAAGTGTATACATTTGAGAAGAAACATCAGCAACATATAGAGCTTATGGTGAAGGTTGTGTATCGCCAGGATGGGTTAGATTTTTTCATATTTTACTATTACATTGCTGCATCTTTCAATTATTAGAATATTAGAATAATTAAATCAAGAAGACTTAGATGGGCAGGCAATATGGCAGGGATGGGAAAGGAAAGAAGAGTTTGCAGGATTCTTGTTGGGAAACCTGATGGTAAGAGACCTGTAGGAAGGCAAAGCCGAAGATAGAAGGATAATGTTGAGATGGACGTGAAGGATATTGGTAGGGATGAAAAAGATTGGATTGATCTTGCCCAGGATAGGGACAGATGGAAAGCTTGTGTTGCTGCAGCCATAAACCTTTGGGTTTAAGAAGGCTAGAGAGTTAGTTAGTTCATCTTTGAATTAAAGTGGTTGTAGATGGAATGCTTGATTGATTGACTTGGTTTATTTTACTTTGCTTTTCTGCCAGTTTTAGATAATTGCAATGATGAGGATGATCGATATGATGAAACTGATAAACGGATAAATTATTCTACAAAGTTTCTAAATATTCTTATTTCTTTTGTGAAAAAACATAACAAATTGCTATTCGCAAGCTATAATTGTAATGACAAACATTAACATCTTCAACTGATACCTTGATATATGTACAAAACTTAATAATCAATTGCACTGACAAAAATAATGGGATTATTTACATTGAGATTATTCTAATACACACTAATTACTGCACAACATGAAGCTTCTTTGCCAAAATAACTAAGACAGAAGCACTTGACAGTGAAGACTGAGACAATCACAAATTTTGCCAACACAAATCTTTGTCTATTTCTGTACAACGTTGCACACAATACATATCTACGAACGCGAACTATGGGACAACACGTACGCTGAGGCCTGGTAAGCATCAGATATTTACAAAAGACTGCATGGTATGAGGTTATCTTCCATCAAATTGGCAGATATTGCTTCTTTTAAATAGTAATTCCATGGCTAGAGACATCTTTGGAATGTGAATGAGAACATTTTTTTGGTGTATTGGCATGTATGGCAATTTTGTACCCTCCTAAGTATAAGAGGAAAAAATCCTCTTATCTAAAACCCTTACCTCAGAGTTAAAACTGGGATGTAAAGATCCCCCTTTAGAAATTGTATAAGTGCAAGGTTGTAAATGGACCTGCACAGGACAAACATAACACATTCTAAAGGTAAGGGCACACACTAAAAAAAAACTTCTCACAGGCAGTGGAAGAAACCAGCTCTAATTGAGAAAGCTAAAAACATTTGCTATTTGCACAGTCACCACCTACCAGCATAGATGATAAATTGTTGGGAAGGTTAAAGCTCTGCCAGAGGAAAATAAATTAGGCACATTTGTAAAGAATATGTGAAACACTTAAAATGGTATGGCCCTACACATGATGGATATATGTATTTACATGTATCAAGTGAGTGCACACACACACACACACACATACATGTGTAGACTTGGAACAAATAGAGGACTTAATATACTAGACCGTTTCGAAACCGAATTTGTGTTAGAAAATACTTTACCAAAAGTTTTGCATGAAAATTAGACTGTGTGTGGGAATAAGCAATGCAGTAGTGATGTCAGAAAAAAATATCAGAAGGGGGAGGAGGGCAGAGTAGTAGATAGGGATGCCTAAGAATTCTTGTAAGATATTATTAAACGACATTTTATTGCCTTTCTATTTTTATTGGCAAATCTCTATAAGATTATTAAGATAGTAAGGCATCCTACCACTGATAAAGAGTGCAGTAACCCTTAATTGAACATACAGAATATGGGTAAAATCAAGGAGAATTCACCATGAATGCAAGGGATGAAATTGGGGTTGACAGCTGTGTTTTTGCCCCCAACAGAAAATTGTTGGAAATGCAGGTATACATCATACAACTGTCGGGAGAATTATTAGGAAGCAAACAATTTGTGAAATGACATCTTCGAGAAAGATATGTACAATATGACTGTAGAAAACTTCTTACGTCACGTGCCGGCAACATATTTGTTAAAACACTAAAATAACACACAAAGAGCACGATAAAAAAATACTTCAGAGTTCTTCCAAGCTATCGACTCCTTCACGGAGTAATTTTCAGGGCTGGTCGAGGAAAGACAGAGTGGACGCGGTTGTCGTTACACTGGTGTTACTTCATGTGTCAGTCGGCAGATGTCGATGCGGTCTTGCAGTGTTGGTAAGTCTTGGTAAAAGGTAAAAGGTAAAGTGTTCCCCTGTGCTTAGCACCACGCCATGAAGGTGTATAGGGGGTGTGGGGGTAACGCCCCACACTTTCTTGATCCGGTCGTGAGTGGGGGTGATGTGATCAGCATCACGCCCCTGACCGCCTTTACCCCCCAGGGTTTCCCGGTGGGTTTGGAATGCTGGTTGGGGGAGATGGATTTTTGAGTTTTACTGTGTTGTACCAAGAAGAATAAAAATTTCCACATAAATTGTCATTGAGATTATTTGTGTTTTTGATCATGTGTACCCCTTCCTTAACGTCCCTTTCTATTTTTCCTTTCACATGTGCAATGAAGGAAACTCAATCCTGTGGAAGTTGATGGTTGGTTTCTAAGGCGTGTTTGGATAAACCAGAAGAACTTTCTTTCATGCGTATGTATCCTAGGTGGTCGGCGAAACGGTCTTTGATGGGTCTTTTGCATTGTCCTATGTATTTTTGGTTGCATTCACATTTGATGCTGTAGATGCCAGAGTTTGTTAAGGGGTCTTTGGTCTTTGTCGTACGTTTTGAAGCCTGCTAAGTCCTATGGATTTTCCGGGTTTATATGCTATTCTGTAGTTACGTTTTTCCAAGATGCATCTGAGTTTGGTGGAAAGTCCTGGTATAAATGGTATCCCTAACCATAGTCGTGGATCCTCTTCTTCGTTTGTGGGAAGGTGGTTTTTGGCTTTTTTCTGTTTTTTTTCCTTTTTCTTTCACTTTTAGCAGGTTCTCGTCGATTACACTGGGGCTGTAGCCATTAAGGGAGGCCTGTTGTCTTAGGATGTCCAATTCTTCTTGCAGCACTTGGTTGTTGGAACTTAAGTGCACAGCTCTTCTAACAAAGTTGTTCCAGATGTTGTCTTTTTGACCTGGTAGGTGGTTGGAATGTTTATGTATGAATCGGGATCCTGCCGTGGGTTTGCGGTAGATTTTGGTTGCAAAACGATTGTTTTCTCTGAATATGGAGATGTCTAGAAAATTTAAGGTCTCGTTCATTTCTTTTTCTGTGGTAACTTGAATGGAGTCACATACGTGGTTCCAGCTGTTGACGTACTCTTCGAACATTTCCTCATCTTGGTATATGATGAGGAAGTCATCCACGTAACTGTGAAATGATGTGTGGGAATGGTTGTTTTGACTGGATTTCATCTTCATAGGCTTCAAGAACTAAATTTGCTAGCCACGGGGAAAGTGGGTTTCCCATGGCTAACCCTTCCGCTTGGTGGAAGATTTTTTTTTCAAAAGTGAAGAATTCATTGTTGAGGCATATTTTCAGGGCTTCTAGGAAATCCTCTCTGATCGTGCTGTTTGTGTGTTATTTTAGTGTTTTAACAAAGATATGTACGTAACATCTCAGATTTAAGTTTATTTTGTGTATGGTGTAGTTAGTTTCTTAGTGTGGAATTTTTATTTGGAATTTGCCAGTATAATGTTTTCTTATGTACCATAGTTGCAATTATTGTTGTTCATAAAGAAATGTTACCTTATTTTATATTGTAACCGTTATTGATTCAATTTGATGTGACCTGAATTAAGGGCTGTAACGTTACCAGCAATAAACAATTTATAAAGTGTTAGTCCACGGAATGCTCAGATAGGCTAATGGAAAATAAACCTACAATTTAAAGTGGGATATGATCCATTGTGGATTGTCTCTCAGCAAAAACCAACCTAGGACATCTTCATTACAAGCAAGAGCATTAGCAACTATGATATCAGGGAGGCTGAATGAACAATTTTCACTTGGAATTTTTCAGTGCCCCATTTGAGTTAACATAAGAACTGGTGAGTACACTGCTATACAAAATAACTAGTGTTGCCATATTTCTCCTTTGCCAATGCAGGAGAGAGAGAGAAAAATAAACAGTTCTTATACACAAACACACAGCAGTGATATATTTTATATATTGTAAGTAGGGCAGTGCTGATACTGAATGGTATCCGAGAGTATGGGTTCAAAATTTATCACCAATACTTTCCTGAGCCCACGTTTTCTGTGGACTCTGCAAAAATGCCACGCAACACTTTTGCAGCCTAAATATCCTTGAAATTATGAAAAATGCATAATTTTCATTATTTTTGCAACAACATTGTGGGGACATTTGGAAAAAAATTGTCATGTGAATTTATGAATATTTTAAAGCAGAACAATGATAAACTGTTATGGTAAAGTTCCAATGACAAATTTGGTTATTAAAATTTAAATGTACTCTGATTTGCTTTAAATTGTTACAACTTTGAAGATCAGTTGGAATCAGCAAGAATATCAGCACTCGAATCAGAATCCTTTTCTAAGTGCTATCAGCTTAGTCCAATTCTAATACATATTATATTATATATATTACATTAAACTCTTACAAGACATAAAAACTAATCATAGAATACAGGACATCCTGCGCCTGGCATCCCTAAAAATAAATCTCATAGTTTGTTCTGAAATATGCAGATGGAGTTCAAAAGACAGAAAATACTGTGCGTAGCATAGATGTACAGTGAATTAAAGAGCATGGCACTAATAATTTTTTAAAATGCTCTACCATAAATATTATGCACTACTTGTCTTGTCAAGAAAAAAACTAATGCCTGTCCCTTAAGGCAGATTTCTTCTTAGTAATCTCTGATCATACTAACTAATTCTCAATATGTAGGCTCTATGTACAAAAAAGATGCCTCTATCAGGAATCCTCTGGCCATTTGATGGAAGTTATTAGAGAAAAGCAGTGAACCATGCAGTAAATGCTCGGTGCGAAGGTGTTGACCCTTGCGATGGCAACAGATAAATTTCTGGCAGCCATCGTCACGGACCACCGTTGTTTGTATACACACCTTAATCAGGAAGGAAATGGTGATGAATATGGAGAAGATGAACATCCCACCGAGGCCATATAGGTGTAGGGTTCGGCGGCCGGTACGATCCATGAGAGGAATGGACACTAATGTCATCCCGACCATAATGGCACCAATTCCTATTGTAGCAAACTTAGCGCTTTCTTCCGGTAAGCCTGAACTGATGAAAAGACCCGTGGAGTAATAGAACACCTGCAAAGATGAATGAAAATAAATTTTCGTACAAAACACAGTGTGAAGCATATTAATTTAGAGTGGAACCTCGATTTTATGTATTTCAGGGGGATCAGGTTGAAAATACTTTAAACGTGTGAAAATGTAAAATGGACGAAATTCTTTAAACAATTTTCTGCGTTCGGACCATCAAGATTGAACGTATAATGTGGGAAAATGTAACTGATAACCAATATTCTACTCATCCAATATAAAATTCCAAATGGCCCTTTAAGAACCTGAGAGATTCATTGACCTCCTTAATGAACGTGTGTTTCTATGTTTTGATTGATTGAGTTGGTGTCTTAAGTCCACTTTATGCACAGTAAGGCTAATCGGGACTGGACCTACAGTTTTTAAAGTGGGATCCGAACCACTATGTAGCTCAACTGGGTTCGAACTTGGGACCCCTTGATTACAAGATGACGACGATACCAGAATGCCATCAGGGAGGTTTGTGTTTTAAAGTGACTGCAGTGCAAAAGAAGTTGCATATTTAGACATGTACTTTTTTAAAAAGTAGTGCGTGGAGGTTATTCATAAAAATTATTAAAAAATGACAGAACTTTTCATTAAAGTATAAGATACGTATTTATAGATATATCGGATCAGCAAAATAATCGGTAATTTTGCCGATAAACCGAAACACCAACATGCCTATATCGACTAATACAGATAGAGAACAGATTAATCTGTCCCATCCCTAATTCGTAAGTAAATCAGTACTATTTTCCTTCCCATACAATACAGTTACATCAGGGCATGAATGTAACCAGTGGGGGCAAGAGGTACACTTGCCCTATCTCCCCAGAAAACAAGTGGTAAAACATTTCATTGTGCTTTTTTACATGGCAAGGAAAATAAATGTTATTCAGTTTTCAAATAATTCAAAATGAAGCATTGTCCTTCCTTGGACAGTGTTGTTTGCCCTCCTAAAAAAAGGTTCATTTGCCACTCCATGGAGAAAAGTCTGGCTATGCCCATGCAATAGCCCTGGTGGTGTAGCGGTAACGCTGTTGCTTTGTAATCAAGGGGTTCCAGGTTCAATACCCAGTGGAGGTGCATGGTGGTTTGGATTCCACTTTAAACTGTAGTTCCAGTCTCAATTAGCTTATCTGTGCACAAAGTGGACTCAAAAACAAACTTTGAAGTTCATGTACAGATACACCACAGTATAATGTAACTGGACCACTGTAATATTCCTGAAGAATAAATGGGGCCTTGTGTGTTCTTTGCAATTGGTTCTTGTATCAAAGGATAAAGTTTTACAACAGACCCTTTATACCTATTTCATCCAGGGTTTATCAATAAGAAATTCTTACCAACAATGATAATAGTTTTTCTTGTATGCATGTAAACTACAAGAGAAATAACAATGATAATGTAGTAAGTAAGTAGATAAATAAAATGGTTGATTCTCACCTGCTAAAAAAATTGATTATTATTACTAAATGACTAGTTCACTGTAATGCATTTTTGGCTTTGAATAGGGGATATCAGTTTTCCAAAATGTTATTAAGTAACAGTGTATATAATTACTTCTTTTACACCCATAAAAAAAAAGCGCAATCACCATTAATTTATACACTATTTACCTGATTGACACACTTACCAACAATTTCAAAATGGTTCTTAACTATACAGATACAGTACAAATATAAATTTTCTGGCACTAACTCATGGTCAATAACAATAAGAATTATACAACAACAATAGCAATTACACTTATTACTATATGTTCTACTTCTACTGGTTACAAGGTTTCTTAATACAGGACTAGACAAAACTCCCCACTCTCAGTAAACTGTAACAATTTTGGTGGGACTGATAAATATTCTAATAGATAATTTAAATGATGTACTGTATTTGGCCATTGTTGTTCTCAGTACTATGTATAGATTAAAAAAGCTATTATGTTATATTATACATATGTGACTTGGTTTATGTGAGAGGATATCTCTTAAAATTTTGTACATCTAGATACGTTCGGCCACTGATGGCTGGTATCCTCCCCAGTGGGATAGTGGTAACGTTGGCACCTTGTAAGAAAGGGGTCTTGAGTTCAATGCCCAGTGGAGTAACATAGTGGTTCAGATCCCACTTTAAACTGTAGGTACAGTCCCAATTAGCCTACCTGCGCATAAAGTGAACTTAAAACCATAACTCAAACTGATTTCTGGCAGACAAACCATGCCTACTGAATAATAATGACAATTTCTAGTGAACATAATTTCTTCTATGGTTACTTTATATTGCTTTTCTTCATCTTAATGTTGATGATGAATGATGAAGTGATGAACTGATGAAATAGCGATGGGACGACAACAACAATAGATCCATATACCTAACCAGGGTTTGAATCTACAATGTCTGACTTTGGAACACGTTACACTGACCACCCTACCGTGGTAGCAAACACCATTTCAAACGCATTGCTACACTCAGTACAGACAAAAGTTTGGATCCGGTAATGGACTTACAGCATTGATCCCGGACAGCTGTTGGGAGAGCTGCATCACAACACCAATAATAAGCGGTGAACGCAGTGTGGGTGAGCAGATGAGTTCAGACATTGAAATGGTTGCTTCAGCTTGCTGGGCTCTTTCTTCTGCTCGCATCTCTTCGATATCTTCCTCCACTTGATTTGAGGCTCGTAGCCTTCGTAACGCTGGAACAAGGAAATAGTTAAGAGCATTCTTTAAAGGAAATACACTAATTATAATTATTATGTAATGTTCGTTGATTATTTTTATGGTTGAGCCAATACCACACAGAAGCAAGTCTGAATTTTACAATGCCAAGGTTTTTTCAATTCCATTCCAATTTTGTGATATGTAAACTAATAAAAATAATAAAGGGTAAAATATGAGTTATGAGTTTTTATGACTAACGAGGAAGATATAAAATATTAGTTGGCCCCCTAGCTATGGAAAGGGGATGGGGATGCTTTACCCAGTTTGGGGAAAGGTGGAGGGATGCTTACATGGATAAACATGGAAAAAATGCAATTGGTGGGGGATATCTATGCAAATTATACTGTGAAGGAAAAATTATGAGAATTGTCTTCACTGGGGGATGGCATACCCAATGTCCCCCCTACTTCTTTGAGCACTGCTAACCCCCCTCCCCCTTCGAGAAAAAATCATGTGAAAATCCTTGCACATACACACACACACATTGCAACTATGGTATGTAGGCTCATCAGGTCTACCTTTACTTTACTGTCAACTTCAGTGACTCGCTCACTTCCACTATTCACAATTATCAGTTTATTTCGGAACTATGATCCCAGCCATTTAGGAATATGGTTGGTTGTGGCTGCGGTGGCTCAGTCGGTAACGCGTCTGACTACCATGCTCAAGTTCCCGGGTTCGATGCCCGGCCGGTTCAAATCCGGGAACTTTTCTAACGATGGAAGTGGCCCCGGCGCCCACCCAGCGTTGAATGACATGGGTACCTGGGGGAAACCCTGGGGGGTAAAGGCGGTCAGGGGCATGATGCTGATCACATCACCCCCACTCATGACTGGATCAAGAAAGTGTGGGGCATTACCCCCACACCCCCTATACGCCTTCATGGCATGGTGCTAAGCACAGGGGAGCACTTTACCTTTACCTTTTTTGGTTAGTACTGGTTAGAACAGCTTTTCTTGTCAAAACTTAAATAGAAATAACAATAACGATAATTATTATCATGTTTCTGATTATTATTATACAATAACAATGATAAAAGCAAATAAAAACTAATGTTATTCAAAATTGATTATTATTAATATATCCTTGGAGAGATTTCTCAGTTTGATTCACCGTATGAGTGAATATTCAGCACAATAGTTTTTCATTATATTTTTACATTTCATACAGTTTGTGTACTGAAATGCACAGTGATTCTAATTTGTTATTAACTTTTACACTCTTCATTCACAAAAAAGACTAAATAGGAAAAAGAAAGATACAAATACATACACAAAAAAGGTATAAGTTACAGTCAAGGTAAGTAATAAATTAAACTAGTAATAAACACAATATTTTGATAGGATGAGCAACTATTTATATGGTTAACCCAAGCAACATTCAATATGCATGTATTATTTCTTTAAACGTAAATATATAAAATGTAATCAATAAGTTAAATGAAATATTAATAAATAAGGACATTACACAGATATAATATTTATGATCACATAAAAGTCTAACTGCACTATTCTTTGTTTCATAAATGTATGCTCAAAAAATTAATTATCAGATTCATGAAAAACAAAAACTAAATAAACAAGTGTAAGTACACATTATTTTTGTCCCCTATGTATTTAAACATCAAAAACTTGCAAACAAAATATATTCAATAACTAACAGAAATTGTGACTTAACCAAAGATGGCAACACTCACCTCTCCTTGCCTCTTCCTCCCACTGCTTTGTCATCAGCAGGTAACGTGGAGATTCAGGGCACACAGGAAGAAGAATTAACTGCAAAATTGCGGGACATATTGCCAAGCCTACAATGTTAAAGATTAAAAAGAGAACCATCAAACAGTGTGTTGCAAAGCAGGAAATAGAATCATTCGACACACACCCTACTAATATTATTCCTTAGTTATTACTATTTAAGGTGATTAAAAATTCAAGATTTCAGTACAAAAACTTGGCACATTTTTTGATCAAAAGCAGTATATAAAATTGCATTTCAGTGTTAAAATGGTGAGTATTACCCTAAATTTTATTTTAAAAAACTATACTCATTACGCAAAATAAACTTTCTCCCTTTTTAATGTGTTGTGTTTGTCCTACACAGGTCCCTTTAAAACTTTAACCTTTCTCAAGGGCTCTTACACCTTTCTATTTTAATTTTAAGGTAAGGATCTTAAATAAGGGTATCCCCCCCACCATGTGTAATTGAAAGGTGCAAAATGACCACACATATCGCCACACCCAAAACGTTTAAATCAATCAATCATTTTTCCTTATAATAGCACATTTATGTAGTCGTCAGAGTATTAAGTTTATTCCTGTGTAAAGGAGTCTGTTCTGCTTCTCAAATATTTACAGCAGAATTAATGAATTTTCTGTGATTTGCATAATTCACAGGATAATTCAAACTTCAGAAAGAGTCACATTGGTAAATAAACTCTAAATTCTATGTTTAAGAGTTTATTCTGAATTTTATACTTTATTTCGTGACAAAACACCTTTTAAAACCACGAACAATTAACATTGGTGTGTTATTTCACATTTTGTGTTCCCATCAAAAAAAGAAACTAGACATTATTCATTATCTAGTGCTCTTAACTATACTTATTCCAACACTTCTTCCCTCGCTGAAGGCAGAGTGCTTAACACATCGTGCTACAGCGCAAGGGGTCAAATCCTGGCCTGGGCATAGATGTTTGTGAGTGTCCATTCATCAATTTCATCATATCGTCACTCATCCCATCTTCGCAAATTAGGCAAAAGTGGCACAAAAAGCGAAGCAAAATAAAGCAAATCAATCAAGTCTTCATCTGAAAAAATTTTCATCTCCCAGTGGTGGAGATCAAACATAAGACAGACCTGTGCCTTTACTACAAATCCAGTGTGATAATAAACTACTCCACAGCACACTAAAATTCTGTGCTAAATTGTTGCTCCACTTATGCTACAATTTCTAATTTTTTGAGGAGAGGGGAGCATATTTGCTGGAATTCTACACTGTGATGCCCTCTGGAAACATAGTGTGAATACGTATAGTTAAAAGCACTAGACAATGGATAATATCCAATTAACACTGCATCCTAGGTGAGTCCTTTCATCTTAGCATCCAAAGAAGATGCACAGAAAAACCATTTACTAATTAAGCTCTTCACCCATGTCGCAAATTTTCAAGTTAAGAATGTAATTCATAATTGGGAAGAGAGAGACGCGGTAGTATATACGGAGAAACTAGTACTCACTTTTATCCGCGAAGCTGTTTTTTTATTTTTCGATTAATTTCAGTGGCCACTGCCACCATCCTCGTTGGAATTTCCTGTACTGTTGCTTGGCGTGCATCTAATCAAGGAAACGCATGCCATAATGCACTTCCCGCACGAGCCAAACATTGATAGTGGGCAAGCGCACCACACTTGGATTCCCCTACCACCACAGTTATCACCCGAAAATAGCAGACGACACAGACCGAGATGCACAGTTAACAACAGTGCACCTAGCGGCAGCCAGAGAACTACAAACAAAAGACACACGCCAAGCAACAGTACAGCAAGGTCCAACGAGGATGGTGGCAGTGGCCACTGAAATTAATCGAAAAAGAAAAAAACAGCTTCGCGGATAAAAGCAAGTACTAGTTTCTCCGTATTTAAGAATTTAAAACTAACTAACTAACTCTCTAGCCTTCTTAAACCCGAAGGTTCATGGCTGCAGCAACACAAGCTTTCCATTTGTCCCTATCTTGAGCAAGATCTATATACTCTTTTCCATCCCTCCCGATTTCCTTTAAATCCATCTCAACGTTGTCCATCCATCTTCGTCTTGGCCTTCCTACAGGTCTCTTACCATCAGGTTTCCCAACAAGAATCCTGTAAACTCCTCTTTCCTCTCCCATACGTGTCACATAGCCTGCCCACCTAAGTCTTCTTGATTTAATTATTCTAATAATATCTGGACATGACTACAAATTATGTAGTTCTAAATTATGTAACCTTCTCCACTCACCTGTCTCCTCATCCCTTTTAGGTCCAAATATTTTCCTAAGGATCTTATTTTCAAATACTCTCAATTTATGTTCCTCTTTCAATGTAAGGGACCAAGTTTCACACCCATATAATACTACAGGCAAAATTACTGTTTTGTATATTTTAAGTTTTAGTTTCTTAGATATTAAACGTGAAGACAAAAGTTTATGAAGAGAGAAGTAACATGCAATTTAAGAATTTAAGTGTCATAAATTAACTAAAACTAACTGTTAACAGTGTTACTACTATTGTAAAAAAAAGTAAGTCTGTTACAGTACAGCTACTTACTTCTAAAAGTAGGTAGTTACAATTAGAATTCCTCTAAAAAAAAGTAAACGTTACTTGTAACTGTGTTTCTTCCATAACTGCTATAAGAAATATAAATTACACAAACACTGCTGCAGTATGGGTGGCATGTCCAGGATTTTCAAACATGGTGGGAAGGACTTACAGATTTTCATTTTCTAGTAGTAAGTCCTCATTTTACCATATTGTCCTGTGTTTGAATTCTTTTTTTAGGAATACTGGGCAAAGGGGGGAGGGGTTATGACCCCCAGAAAGCCCCTCCCGTAAGGCATGCCACTGAGTCAGTGGTAAATTGCCATTGTTAGGGATTTATTAAAAATCACACTGAAATTCCTACAATTTAAACTCTGTACAAACACCCTTGCATCATGTATTACCCCATGGTTTTTACCATTACCTGACTCATCTGCTATAAGGAATATAAATTATACAAAATAATGATGCAAATATTTATAGCAAAAAAGAAGTATGACTCACCAAGAAGAACAGGCCAGCCATCGTCGGTGCCGAGGATTTGTTCAATGCCCAGCACTTGGGAAATTAGAAGGCCTACAGTGACGGCAAGCTGGTTCACAGTGCCTAAACCACCACGAAGATTCAATGGTGCGATTTCCGAAATGTACATAGGGACAAGGGACGTGTTTAGACCTGAAAAGAAGCAGAAAGATACAATGAAGATAGTACTCTCTTTCATACAAAATATGTAATAAAAACAAGAGAGCCAATTTCATTTTCAGTCACAATTTCTAGTAGATGATCAGCATCGAAGGGGAATTTGTAATACTTTGTGTTGAAATACCAGCATGTTCTTGTCAAAACAACTGCATGGTGTCACAGGTATTGCAACAGGTGTTGTCATTAGTGGGGTAAATAGGGGAATGCTCAATCACCCCACAGATGTATTACGAGGGTCACTAATTATATTTTGAGCCTAACAATGAAAAAACAGGAATTTGGCATTGAAAACTGCTTTATTGTTTTTCGAAGTATTCTCCTTTATGGTCAATACACTTTTGCATTCGTTCGAACCATTAGTCAAAGCAGTTTTTCCAGTCATCTTGAGACACCTCCATAATATGGTTTTTGAACGCATCAACGGCGTCTTCTGCCGACGAAAATCGTTGTCCACGCAATTTATTCTTGACATTCGGGAACAAGAAGAAGTCATTGGGTGCCAAATCAGGACTGTATGGTGGATGACCCATCAATTCGATTTTTTGACTGTTCATAAAGTCGGTTGTTAGACGAGATGTGTGACTGCTGGCATTGTCTTGATGAAGAATGATCCGACGGTGTTTGTTTGTTTTCCGTATTTGACCAAAGACCTCTGGCAAACAAATTGTTGTGTACCATTCAGAGTTGACCGTTCTAGGTTCCTCTAAAGGCACAGTTGCCACATGACCAGTTTTCCCGAAAAAACAGGCGACCATTTGTTTCGATGTGCTTCGAGCGCAAACAACTTTTGTTGGATTGGATTCATCTTGAAACACCCATACAGTCGACTGCTGTTTACGTTCCGGCTCATATGCATATATCCATGATTCGTCACCTGTTACAATCTTATATACGTCTTTTGAAGCACCACGATTGTATTTATTGAGCATTTGTTTGCACCAATTGACGTGAGCGTCTTTTTGAGTTTTTGTCAAATTGTGTGGGATCCAACGAGAACATACCTTTCTCACAGCTAAATGATCATGTAATATTTTATATATGCTGGTGGAACTAATGCCTATGGTTGCCTCAATCTCACAGTATGTCACATGACGATCTTGCAGTATTAGGTTTTGCACAGCATCAATGTTTTCTTGAACAACAACTGATTTTGGACGACCTTCGCGAATCTCGTCAGTGAGCGAATGGCGGCCACGATTAAATTCGTTATTCCAGTGTTTCACAGTGGCAAAGGATGGGGCTTCATCGCCAAATGTGGAAGTAAGTTGATCGATGCACTCTTGTCTTGATAATCCACGTCGAAAATCTTAAAAAATCATCGCACGAAAATGTTCACGAGTTAATTCCATTTTATTGTTGTCGCGCAATCTCCAAGGCAACATAAACAACACAAATCA